>NC_132818.1:6672500-6972500 GCF_048594095.1 Paramormyrops kingsleyae | reverse complement strand
GAGGAGAGGTTAGCTGAGCTGAATCTGTTCAGCCTCGCGCAAAGGAGATTAAGGGGGGACATGATCCAGGTATATAAGATTCTAACAGGTCTCAATTAGTTTAAATACTAGAACTCGTGGCCATAGGTGGAAATTAGCAGGAGAACATTTTAAACTGAATTTGAGAAAACGCTTCTTTACACAGTGTGTAGTTAGAGTATGGAATAGTCTTCCTGCTAGTGTAGTGCAAGCTGAAACCCTGTGTTCCTTTAAATCAGAGCTAGATACGATTTTAACAACTCTGAGCTATTAGTTAAGTTCTCCCCAGAGGAGCTTGATGAGCCGAATGGCCTCCTCTCGTTTGTTATGTTCTTAGAAGAGAATGATTGGTAGCAAATGTTTAAGAACTGCCTTGAACCTGAAGACCACGAGTGTAATTCCTGTTAAACCATTAATTCTACATTGGAAGTTTTCTTTGAAACTTTGAATCTGTATGTACAGGCCTGTACGGTACATAAGAGTTTGACATAACAGACGACCACTGGATGTTTGTCGCCCACAGAGTTGTTCTCGACGCCAGTGTTGACCGTGCAACCGATAGATGTCTTTGAAGGAGAGATGCTGACATTTTCCTGCAAGTCTGCCCACATGGACTCACAAAGAATCAATGCCACTGATGTGAAATATCACCTCTATAAGGAAAACATCAAAGTGGTAGATCTTCCATCTGGAGAGTACAGAATGACTGCAGACGTGCAACACGATGGGAATTACTCCTGTCAGGCCGAGGCCAAATCCATCCAAAAACAGAGCTTAGTGTTTGTCCTGAAAACAAAAGGTGATTTCATTCATTTTCACAAACGCTTTTCACATTTCATTATTGTAACACCACTGCTCATAGTGCTCATAGTCTTGAGCTCGTTGTTTGCAGTCCAGATGCACCCTGTGTGGTGGCTGCTGTTCATCCTAGAATCGTGACCTTTAATGATGCTGCTCAGTGGTTCATATTTGATGATGATGATCTGTATAAGATGATCCTTACAAGAGAAACAAAGTTAAACTTTTATGAAACAAGTTGCTAATGCACACTAAAACAGTGGTAATTGGTGTTTGGCGGTTGTGTTCATTCTTTTAAATCATATTGCCAAATTCCCAGTACTCATGCCACAGAAGAGAACGATTGGAAGCAAATGGTTAAGAACTTTTTCCTGCTTTAGACCTGAAGACCATGAATTTTTCCTGTTAAACCATTAACCCCGCAAAACTGGAAGTTTTCTTTTAGTTGAACGACTTCTTTTGAAGCAATATGTACAGGCCTGTATGGTACGTAAAAGTTTGACGTAACAAACGACCACTGGATGTTTGTCGCCCACAGAGTTGTTCTCGACGCCAGTGTTGACCGTGCAACCAAAAGATGTCTTTGAAGAAGAGTTGCTGACATTTTCCTGCAAATCTGCCCACATGGATTCACAAAGAATCAATGCCACTGATGTGAAATATCACCTCTACAAGGATAACGTCAAAGTTGTACATCTTCCATCTGGAGAGTACAGAATGTATGCAGACTTGCGTTTCAATGGGAATTACTCCTGCCAGGCCAAGGCTAAATCCATCCAAAAACGGAGCTTAGTGTTTGTCCTGAAAATTAAAGGTAATTTCACTCATTTTCACACTCTTTTCACTTTTCCCGAATATAACAGCAGTGCTCATTGTGCTCGTAGTCTTAGTCTGGACTTTTACTTTCTGGAGCTGAACTACCCAGCTCTGTCCTTTGTTTAGTAAGAATGTCTGGTGACAGTCTGAGAAAACGTAGCTTGTGGTGACCCACATGGCCGATGAGGGGGCAGGCGGCTGGCGGCTTCCAGGAGTGTGTAGGTGCTGGCTGGAGAGATCCAGTCAGTCCCTATCTGATGGGAGGCCTTCCTGCGTGGGCAGGAGGATGGCCCCCATTCACCAGTCACCCCCTCTGCCCCTTTGCCTTGTAGAAATGAAGGAGCTGATCAGTCTGTATATCTATGTCCTTGGAGGTGAACACACAGCTGTTTTGGACATTTATGCATTTTGCAAAACAGGTTGCGGCATTTGTTAACATGTTGCCGCACTTTTTGACCGTGGTTAGGCAACTGACCACAAGAACATAGCTACAGATACTAGGGGTGGGCGATATAGCCTCAAGTTCATATTACGATATTTCAAGGAAATTTGTGATGATGATATTTATGTTGATATAAGAAAAAAAATACTGGAAAAATGTTTTATCAGTGATTGCAGGTTGCAGGCAGCAGTATTTATTACACCAAACAAAATGAGCCACTCACATTAATGATAAATATAAACAAATAGGAACAATGCAAACAAAGCCTTGTGCCCTGCGATGGGTTGGCGCTCCATCCTGGGTTGTTCCCTGCCTTGTGCCAATAGGTTCTGAACCACCGTGACCCTGAATAGGACAAGCAGGTACAGAAGATGGATGGGTTAGATAACTTAATGGGATATAGATGAGCCAAGCATACTATGCTAATGTTGGAGTCAACAAACTGACTGGTTTATTAGATGGTTACTGGTAATACTGGGGTAACTTGCTTTTGAAATGGCTAATCGATTTACATAAAACCATAGCTTTACATTAGCATAAAGATAGTTGTAACATAATTTTCTTTGCAGCCTAAAATTTGCACAGTATTGTATATGAAATCAGCAAACCTCTTTTTATTACTTATTGTTGACATGATGCAACGAGACAGAATGTATCCTTAACTCCATGAAAGTGCCACATTTGGGATTGGCGACCAACTGAACTTCTCTCTTTGGTCTCATTGTCACTCTGCAGTCTTCACCATAAACAAAGTGACGTTGATGATTTTACCAGCCACTGAGGTACAGAGAGACACTGACGTCGAGCTCAAATGCGACTGCGATGCCAACGCATCAGAGACGGCCACCCTAACCTACCAGTATAGCTTCTATAAATACCAGCAGCTGATACACACAGAAAACCACAGCTTCAGCCACCTGAGCCACCACCTGCACGCGGTCAGGGTCCCCACCTCTGGATTGTACTCCTGTGAGGTCAAAATCCTGAACGCAACCGTGAGGAGCGAGGCAGAGTTTCTCAGAGTCACAGGTACGCTGCCCTGCATGGAAGTGTGAAAGGAACGTATAGGAACAGAATCTGCAGGAACAGCAATAGCTCTTGATGTTTTAATGTCCCGTCTTATTAGGGGTAATCATTAAAAGTGTCAAACCTTAGTACTATATATGTTAAGATGGTAAGTAATGTATTATGTGACTCTTATGTATGTCGCCTCTCTAAATACAGTAAAGCCAAGGTTATGCTCCCCTCTGTTCAGCAATGTTAAAGCTAGCAGGTGAATCAGAGTAATTCACAGCTTGGGTGAAGCTGTGAATATTGTCTCCATGAGAAAGGCAGCCGATTGGCTTATAGGTTCAGCCGAGGTTCATCACCCCAAGGCTCATTTACGGCCTATAGAGCTTTGTCCGAGGTAGACATGTGGCTCTTTGAGGATTTTGAGGTGAAGACCTCCCTCATAATGTGACACATCATTTTATATACATTTGCTATACTTTATGTGAAATGCATCAAGAAATGGCATTGGGTTGACCATGATAGGACTCGCAAGTGATGTAAATCTGTGTTGTGGGGATGGCATATTTTTGGAGCTACATGATGATCAGTCAGTGTTAAACTTCATTCTCCATGATTTTACCACTGATGGCTTTTCATCCCCTGACACTTTTAATGATGAGAAAATGATCATGAAATAATGTTCAGAATAAAAACAATGGATATTATGAGCCTGCAGCCTGTGGTTTTGCTGAGCAGTGCCCTGACAGAAAGAGCTGCCAACAGCTCAGCCCTCTTTGCTTATGTGTATGTGCGTACCTTCCTGTGTGGGTTCGGCCAGGTGTGGAGACTCCCTCTCTGAAAGTGTCCAGGGGTGAAATCTCTGAGGGGGAGGAACTAAGCGTCGAGTGCACGGCCCCCAAGGAGGAGGGTCCCTTCACCTTCAATTTGTACCACAACTCGACCCTCTTCAACACGAACTCCAGCAAGGAAAACTCGCTGTCGACCAAGCTGAAGTTTGAGCAGTCGGGAGTGTATGAAGTGCACTGTAGCTACGAACTACTGCTATTCCAGGCAACATCGGAGAAGAGCAACAGGGAGGTGGTGGCTGTGCGAGGTGAGTGGAAGCATGTGCCCACGTTGCCTCGAATTGACTACCTCTTTCCTACGCTAACTCTGATTCATCTATTGTTAAAACTCACCATTATGCTTGAGATTAGCTTTCTGCCATTGGGTAAAATCATCACGGGGAACTGCCTGGAGGTCCACTGCAGTGTGTGCGGGATCCTACCACCCAACCTCAAAATCCTCATAATGAAGGGCTACACCGTCCTGAACAGCAGATCTGGAACATGAGCCTGGCAAAGCAGCAGATGCTGAGACTTATAGATGCAAAGTAGCTGCTGATGTCATACAGAACAGTGTCTCATGCTCCATTCATATGGCAGATGAGGCTGCTGGTTCATGCCGGGTTGGCCTGGTTGACTGACCTGCAGGTCCATAAAGGAGATTCGTTGACCTGTTGAAATATATATGAGAAGTGTATGAGAAGTGTCTTCCTCAGTGAGTGATGCTTACGGGATATTTTTTGCCTTAGCAAATGTTAGCTTAGCCAGGTCTTCCTTGAGTCCCAGTGATGTTTCATCCCAACAAGAGTAGCCACACTTCCTGGGACAGACAGTTGATGACGATGATTCATATAAGATGATTATTACAAGAGAAACATAAACTAACTTTTGTCAATCAAGTGGCTAATGCACAATGAAACCTCAATAATTGGTGCTGGGCGATTGTGTTCATTCCATTAAATAATATTGGCAAATTCCCAGTACAAATGCCACAGAACAGAACGATTGGTACCAAATGGTTAAGAACTTTTTTGTGGTTTAGACCTGAAGACCATGAGTGTAATTCCTGTTAACCATTAATCCCGCACTGGAAGTTTTCATTTAGTTGAACAACTGGTTTTGAAGCAATATGTACAGGCCTGTATGGTACGTAAAAGTTTGACATAACGGACGACCACTGGATGTTTGTCGCCCACAGAGTTGTTCTCGAAGCCAGTGTTGACCGTGCAACCAAGAAATGTCTTTGAAGGAGAGATGCTGACATTTTCCTGCAAGTCTGCCCACATTGACTACCAAAGAATCAATGCCACTGATGTGAAATATCACCTGTATAAGGAAAACATCAAAGTGGTAGATCTTCCGTCTGGAGAGTACAGAATGACTGCAGACGTGCAACACGATGGGAATTACTCCTGTCAGGTTGAGGCTAAATCCATACAGAAACGGAGTTTAGCATTTGCTCTGAAAACAAAAGGTAATTTTACCAGTTTTCACAAACTCTTTTCATGTTCCCCTTAGTTCTTGTTTTTTGATGATCACTCATTGTGTCTGTTCACACCCTCCAGTCCTGGTGTCCAAGCCGCTGATCGAGGCCTGGGGGAATGTGGTCCTAGGGAGGCCCTTTTCTATTGTATGTCGGAGTGTCAGAGGCAGCCTGCCCATCACCTACACTTTGCTGTTTAAGGGGGAAACGGTCAGTAGCTTCATTGTGCACTCGCCTCAGGACCGAGCCGTCTTCAACGTTACCAGCATTACCGTCAATTCAAGAGAAGAGATCCGCGATTTCAAATGCCTCGCCCAGAACCTCGGGGACAAGTCAAAGAGGCCCAGCCTTGCACTCAACACCACAGTCATAGGTAAACTGACATGCCTGTGCAGATGTTGAGGGTTTAAGGGGTTAGCATGTGATGAGTTGAGCGCTAGCCTAGGCTGCTAAGTAACAGTCTAATGTAACAGCAGTGCTCATAGCGCAGAGTGGAGAGCTAACCTAGATTAGCACAGTCTGCTAAGTAACAGTCTAATGTAACAGCAGTGCTCATAGCGCAGAGTGGAGAGCTAACCTAGATTAGCACAGTCTGCTAAGTAACAGTGTAATGTAACAACAGTGTTCATAGCGCAGAGTGGAGAGCTAACCTAGATTAGCACAGTCTGCTAAGTAACAGTCTAATGTAACAGCAGTGCTCATAGCGCAGAGTGGAGAGCTAACCTAGATTAGCACAGTCTGCTAAGTAACAGTCTAATGTAACAACAGTGTTCATAGCGCAGAGTGGAGAGCTAACCTAGATTAGCACAGTCTGCTAAGTAACAGTCTAATGTAACAGCAGTGCTCATAGCCCAGAGTGGAGAGCTAACCTAGATAAGCACAGACTGTTTAACTTCAGCGTAAGTTAAAATGCCCCACCCTCCCCACAGAGCCAGTGTCGGATCCACAGCTTACGGCCTTACCCAGCACCGGAAACGTGGTTGAAGGAAAAGAGCTAATCCTCTTCTGCCCTGTCAAAGACGGCTCCCCTCCCATCACCTTTAAATGGTACCATAACGGGAAGATCATCAATAGCAGCACCACGGAAGAGAGGAAGCACAGCTACACTTTGAGCAAAATAGAGCACAAGCAGGGGGGGAGGTATTACTGCCAGGTTCAGAATACTGACATGGAGAGCCGGCGGAGCGGGGAAATCACAGTAACAGGTAAGATACATGGCCAGTCATACACAGACACACACATGATGCTAAAAGTTCATCCAACTGCACAGATGCAGACTCACGCAAACGTATGAAATATGCTCACGAAATTTGCAGTGCATGTTTCAGCAGGTCCAGAATTTTCCATATGCTTCACCCGACCTAAATGATCAATGTCCGATAGATGATCAGAGACCATACAGATCCTGCATCGGCTGTATGTGACCTGGCTTCCTACTGCTTCTCCATTTTCCGTGTCTCTTTGGGTTTGCTGTCTGCTGGATGGCACAATTCCACCTGCACTCCAAGCCAGGGAGATGCACCAAGCGTTCATGCACACGCAGCAGATATGTTCCAGATTTTAAGATTGCTAGCTACCAAATTGTTTTTAGTAACGTTTAGCACTGAAGGCTTGACAACAGAATAGTACAACTTCATGTATGTATCAGACCATTTCCTCAGGCTGTATTCTTGCTCTTGCTGTTTGTTAATCAGTTTTGACTGAAATGAATGACTTTGCATTACAGTGAAAGATGCCCCGTGGAAGATTGCCATGACTGCCTTCATCATAGTTCTACTGCTCAGCATCGTCACGGTTTCCTTGATCCACTACATACATAAAAAAGGTAGAGAAGCATGTGATCCCTTCATACCAATAGGAAATGTATGAGACGGGTCCCACTGTTCTAGGATGATGATTTGAAGAGAGACACTTTTAATAGGCTTTATGGGAGACATGAGAGTCAAACCTCAGACACCAGGATACTGAGCAGGAAGCCACGGAGGCAGCTTGTGCATGAAGGACTGCTCACTGGTGGATTTTTTAAAGGTGGGGGGGCTCAAGGGGGGGGGGCATAATTCATGCAGAGGGACTAACCTTATCATTAGCCAATGATACAATTTGAATTGGCAGATGACCCCTCGCACTCAGGGAGCCAATCAGCTTTCAGCTGGGCCTACTGCCCCTGTGGCCCCACCCCTCTATACACCCCTGCTTGCCTGAAATCATGTTTACAGAGTTGGGATGTTTTGGTGAGAGATTTTCAGGACACAAAGGGAGTTAAAAGCCAGCATTTGCTGTGGGTCAGTAGCCATTGTACATTTACATTGTTACACTGCATAATAAATTATTGTTTTGTTGGAGATTCCACATCTCCACCTGAAGTTCCACATCTCCACCTGACTCCATACCTTTCTCTCTTCCCATCTCCACTGCAGGCAAGAGAAAGGAGAAAGAAACCGAGCTCTATCTGTAAGCTGAACATCGATTTGTTTTTAATTTGTAGCAAAAAATACCATCCAATTGCACTATTTAGGGCTGCCAGCTCTCCCGCATCTGGTGTCCATGCAGCATCCATTCAAACCAATAAGACATAATAATTCTTGCTTTGCTGGGTTGTGTAGCTCCTGCCCCTATATAACTTATACCTGGATATTCACTGGAAGCTCAGCCTAGCTGCACTTATGCCTGATTGACTCCTTGACAGCATGTGGTATTTGCCTCACTTGAACGTCGCTTTGGACAGAAAAGTATCCGATAAACACAAAGAAATGTAAAAAGGTAATAATGAAATTGTGGCATTGTAGCAAGCATGAAAATGATGTCACTTCCTGTTTCACAGCAAGGCAACAAAGTTCAAATCAGACGCCTCTGTAGCTGTAACTCCTGCCTGCACAGGATATATCAAAGGTAACCCTTGGCTCTTTTTCATTATGGTCGTTTGTTGCCAAAGAAACCCAGCCATGTATATAAAACGGAACGTCCCTCATTCCTGCATGACCTTCCCCTCTGTTAGCTTCCCATACAGTCCTGAGTGACCATGTGGAACCACCCGCCTGCCAGTCGTCCAGCTCCACTGTCTTTTACGCTCCTCGGGGAACAGAGAGCTCAGACGACGTCTTGCTTAAGGACCAGAAATCACCACGAGAAGGTTGTTTGTTCAGTTTCTGTATTCACTTAATTCACACCTGAACTAAAAAAACACAAGGAACGGGATGACCAGCACCGCCTGCTGGCCAAACGGGGAAGGGACACAGAGTGGAATAGGAGCTGGTTGCTGCGGGAAAGTTCTGTACTGAATAGCAGTGTGACCATCCCAGCCTCACACGTATCTCCCAGTCTCACACATACAGTATCTCCCAGTCTCATTCTCACACCGGTTTCCTGGTCGCCATATGGGAAAACTCTATTTTATAAAAATCGGTGACTGCTATGAAAAAACTAAAAATGCAAAAACTCTTGTATTTTGTTTGGTTACTTATGCTTATGGTTAGGGCAGGGTAGGGGTTACGGTTGTCATAGTTAGCGTTAGCATTTTTCCCATTGAAATGAATGAGTGGTCCCCATAAAGATATGTTTACCCTACATGTGCAAGCGGGTGTGTGTGTGTGTGTGTGTGTGTGTGACAAGTTAGCCCATTTCCCCCCAGTTGAGCTGGTTATCCCCTTGGCATTTCCACCTTGCCTGAGTGCTGTGCGTGAGGATGGTCTGTGTGATGAAGTCACAGCCCATACAGGGTGTCCCCTGCCTTATGCAAGGTGCATTCTGGGATTGGGTCCAGGCTCATCGGCACCTGTTTACACTGTGGCTGAAATAAAGAATAGATTAAGTTTTCCATCAGGATCAATAAAAGTTCTGTCTCTCTGTCTGACTCCATCCATCCATCCATCCATCCATCAGAGTTACACCCTTTTGCAGTCTTACTGTTCTGCTATATGCATGTTTTTTTTTGTTTTTTTTTGAGAAATGCTCTTATAGTCGTGAGAATGTTAAGCATGTTTCATGAAATGTGTCGAAGCAATCGAGAAACACTGTTACGCGGGCCTGTTTGGTCCCCTCCTGGAGTGAATCTTTCGTGTTCACCACAGAGGTCATGGTAATGAACAGCAGGTAACGTTCTCTTCCTGAACTTGACTTTTTTTGTTTTTACAGGTGCTGTTGACACTGTAAGTGAAGGGAATGGCTGACTTCCTTATTGTAGGAAATCTTACATGATGAAGGTCCCCCTTGGTGACTGTGTCCTCTACTAGAAACGTCTACAACATGCAAAGAAACTTTATTACAGCTGTAGCCAGTTTGTTAGATTTTGTGGATATTGTTCAATCTAGTGTTTAAAGGCCGTAAAAGGAAGGGTGGTGGTTGTCCCAGAGGTCTGTACTGGTTTTGTTACTCATTTCCTAATCACGCTGATTAGCCATAACATTTTGTGATTGTGCTTCCGCAGATGGGAAACCCTTCGCTGGGGAGGGTGTGGTCTGAATTACAGGATCTGTTTGTGTTTCTCTTACAGGGCTCTGTTCTGTATGCCCAGCTAAACCATGACAGAGGGAACCCAAAGCAGATACCTTCTCCACCATAAGAGTCAGGAAGCTGTTTGCTATCTGCTCATCTGTGATGTCTTGGCACGTGTGAGAAATGTGTCAGTATCTCTCCAGACAACTTCTGTTTATTTCTGCAATAGGCTGGAACCTCAGCTCTTCTCAGATGCTTTGGCGCATCCTCAACATTCACAAAGCAGTATCTGCATTTCTTCAAGTACTGCATACAAACATCACCACACAATGGATGAAAAGCCATGCAAAAACCAGGGACCGGTTGCGCAAAACACCTCGACTTAAGATTTCCCTTAAAGTCCAAAATAATATTTTGCACAGAACACCCTTAAGTCTTTATGGTTTCCTTAAAATGTTCACTTACATATTTAAGCTTTTGTCCATTTCTTGGTCTTATACTTCCCTTAAAGTTGCACAAAAGACCTTAACAACTAAAGTAAGGAAAATAACTTTAGGTACCCCTTACTGTGTCTTAACCTCAACATGGCTGAGTTTATGGCGAGAAATGAAGAAAATGAAGACATCCAGAGAAGAGTGTCCCGTGACTGGAAGTGTCCCATGAATACGATTAATGGTGATCAATTGATTTTACCTGACCGACAGTCAGTTTATGATTTTCATGAATATTTTATTTACATGTTTAAAAGTCATTTTTAAATCTGGCTAGCACATCGATCTTTCGATTGCACAGAATAAATAACAATGTAACATTATCTCACTGATAAGTTCTGTCAAGTTTCACCCTGGGCACCGGCAATATTAGACAGAAGTACATTGGTTATGCAACAAGTTTTCTGATTCAGAAACATGCAAAAATGCATTTTATGTAACAGAGATACAACAATAATTCTATCTGCTCCACTACTTCCCTTTTCCCAATACCTCCACGGATCTCCCAAGTTAGCGTTGGTGTATGTCGTTAGCCATTCAGCAAAGTTTACCGCTATATGCTCCCCTGAGCGAAAAAGTACCTACTGTACTCACAGTGAACACAATACAGTAAGGAGCACAGTGGATGTGGAAACGCCAGTAACTGTTAGTTCCGCTTTGCGCTTTACGCTTTGCATTAGATCATCAAATAGAGCCGATTGTCTATAGATGATTACGTCACATGAATGTAGAGTGCTGACTTTTCATTGGTTTGTAAAAGGCAAATAAACATAATTTATGCATTTCAGGAGTATTTATTTGTGAAATCTCTTTTCTACATGTCATTAATTATGGATAAAAGGTGTTACTAATCTATATAAACAGGTAAATATTGAGGTGAGCCTAGGAGACTGCAAATAAGGTTGGAGACAAATAGCCCCTTTGTCGAGGGAACAAGAGGACAGAACACAAAAAAGGGATTCATCCTGCAGTATTCTCACCTACAGGTAGGGGGCAGCAGTCCATTCAGGCTGGTCCATGGTTACCAGCAGCCATAATTTCCATATACATATAGTTTATTTTGCCCTGTGATGGACTGGGAGGTACCCCAGCCCTGTGGCCTCTGTTGCTCTTGGACCGTCTGGTATTACAGACCATTATGTAGATCAGTGTTTCCCAATCCAGTCCACAGGGACCCACAGCAGTCTACGTTTTTGCTGAATGTGTCTGGCAGAAGCCGGGAGGGAGGGGACTGACTGCAGGTCCCTTAGGACTGGATTGGGAAACACTGCTGTCGATGTTAAGCAACTGTAGATCCCACGGTATAAGAATGTGCTTCCTTTGTCCAGCCTTCTAAAGGACACTGTAGGATCCCTATAATGCAGCCGCTGTAGACTTTTTATTTCTTGCTGCTCAATTTCGGAAAGTGCCGTTCCTGTCAGGACGGATACTGGTTTAGTGTCATTCGCTACCCATTCGCTTCCTCACTTCATTTCCTAATCTGATCTGACCCTGAGACTCCAGCTGCACCAGTAGCCGGGCTACTAAAATTGGCATTCTGAGCTGCGTGCAATGCATTCTGGGAACGTCCTGTAACTGCCTGTTCCAACATGTAGCTGTCAATTAATCATTACACGAGACGTTAAAATCATGAGATTTTCTCGTCCTCAATTAAGAAGACACACGGCTTTGCTTCAGACAAATTAGGCTTCAAATAAAATAGACTGCATTTAAAGAGTAATAAAAATAGTAGGATTGCCAGTAATCACAGGTCGAAAAAATAAACTTTTTTCGAAGTATCTCATAGGGTCATTTATCCCTCAATATGGCTGGGTGATAATATGTGAATGTGTGCCCTGCGATGGGTTGGCCCCCCATCCTGGGTTGTTCCCTGCCTTGCGCTCATAGCTTCCGGGATAGGCTCTGCACCCCCGCAAACCTGAATAGGATAAGCAGGTACAGAAAATGGATGGATGGATTCTTTTTTCCACAGTTGAAGCCATGACCTTGTCAGTATTTACCTTTGGTGTGACAGCAGTGATTGTCTGTAGCATTTGGTATGTTTTGTAACACTGGTCACTGTAGTGATTTGTCGCCATAATATCATATTAACCCTGTATCGGTTGTTTGTTTAGGAGTCAGCTAAGAAGAAGCAGGGCAGATTCCTTCTCTGAACAAGATCCTTGTGAAATTGGGCTCAAATTGGTTGATTTGGAAATACTGAGAACAGGTGAGAGTCAATCTGGAGCCCAAGGGCGTCGATTTGGGTATAGATGGCTGGGACATGTCCCCCCCCAATACTGTGGGGGTAAAAAATGGCTTTACCAGAAGAAAATGAAAGCTTTGGAATGGCCCACCCAGAGCCCAGTCCTAAATCCGACTGAAAATCTGTGGGGTGACCTGAAGAGGGCAGTGCACAGGAGACGCCTTGCAATCTGACAGATCTGGAGCGCTTTTGCCAGGAAGAGCGGGCAAATATTGCCAAGTGAAGATGTGGCGTGCTGATAGATTCCTACCCAGAAAGACTGAATGCTGTAATTAAATTAAAAGGTGCTTCGACAAAGTATTGGTTTGAGGGTGTGCGCACCAGCTTACTGTGTATTTTTTAATTTTTTGTATTTTTCCCCCTAACAGATTAGTTTGTTTTTCAATTGAATTGCACCAGTTATTGGTCACATTAAAGGTGGGAAAAGTGAAATGATTTTCCTGGTCTTGTTTTTTTTTTTTTTTACATCACAAGAACCCGGCATTTTAACAGAGGTGTGGACGCTTTTTATATCCACTGTAAGCAAACCACAGACATTCATCATCCTTCACTGTCTCGGTCTAATTGCAGGGGCGCCACTAGAGACTTTGGGCCCCATGAAAGCATCAGGCCCCCAACCCTGACCGACCCAATGATGTTTCAAACCCCCCCCCCCCCCTCGCCTCCATTACAGCGCCCCAGTACAGATATCCAAGAAAGAAGAGACAGTCTGATGTGGCATATAGCTCATGTATTTATGTTTTGTGAATCTATAGATTTGATGTCTATACAGTAATGAAGCAATCTGTGGAAATGTAGGAAAAATGCCAATGAATTCACAAAATATTTTTTGTTCTTATTCAAAAAATTACAAGGTAAACTGGTACACAAGAGAAGAGTGAGTCTGATTATTGTTTTGTAACAGGGATCGAGGTTCTTACAAATGAAAGCTGATCACAAGCTCAGATGCACATTTAGTCGACTCACTGGCTGGGTGGCGACTGTCGGGTGAAGACTGGCCGTCTTCAGCTGGCTGTGGCTGGTACCACAGGACTTCCTGCCTTTACCATCATAAACCAGCGTGGTCGCCCTTTTCTGGCTGACATGCAGACCCACAAGACGCCAGGGCTCACCCCCCCCCCCCCCCGTCCTGATTCACTATTCAGACGTTCTTCTCCGAAAGCTGGACAGCATGCGGTCCGTACGCGCTGTTCCCGCCGAGGCTGAGAATGCGAAGCGCCTGATGTCACCTCAGGATGTTATGACATAACCTTACTGTCATTGCAGTGACTGGGGCCAAAGCCAAAGCTGATCACTTTCATGACCTGGAGTCTAATTCCAAATCCAAAGGTTACCAGTGGTTAATGCCTTGGGTTTTCATTTGTGTAGATTCATGTGCAGCGGTCAATATATATATATATTTAACAGATGACTTGTGAATTTTGTGTAATGATGTGAAATTGCATAAAAAATTTCATTAACATTTAATGTGTGCCACGCCCACCTCATTACCTCGTGTTCATCCCTGATTGTTCTCACCTGTTGCCTGTTCCGTTTGCCTAGTCTTGTGCATTTAGTCCGTGTCTCAGTGAGTGTACGCCAGATTTGTCATTGACGTTCGTCTGTGTGCTTCCCCCGGTCCTGTTTCCCTGATTAAAACCCCGTTAATTTAACTTCCTGGCTCCTTTTCCCTGTTTCCCTGCTCGCCTCCTTACCGTGACGTGACATAATGTAGTTGAATTACGTATTGCTAAATGTAAAGCACAGATATTACAAAATGTGAAAAACAAAATATATACAAAATTAAATATATTATAGTGAAAAAATGAAGATCTATGTCTGTCTCATTTGTGTCAGCATCCTCTGCAGTTTAAGAGCAAAACGTGTGGTGGATCATCAAGGCCAATGGGAACGAACCCCCCCCCCCACAGACCCCTACAAGGGTCCCTGAAATACAGCCAGTACCAGCAGGGAACCTTGAATATGTCATCCATCCATTCGTCTGTCCATCCATCCATCCATCCCTTCATCCATCCGTCCATGCACGCGTCCATGCATGCGTCCATCCATCCATCCATCCCCCATCTGCTAACCGCTGACCCTGGTCAGGGTCATGGGGCCCCAGAGCGTATCCTGTAACCCTATCCCAGCTTACACAGACGTACACATAAACAGCTTGAGCACAGAGGCTTTTCCTGCCACACAGCTGCTACTCTGGGCTGCTCCGTCGCCCCCGGTAACATTGCCCTGACCCTTGTGGGCGGAGTGTATAGCTAAAGTCAGGGCTGCATTCTCAAGCCTAGCATAGAAACAGCAGGGAGCAGCCAGCTAAAGGTAAAAGCCCAGAATATGCCCTGGATAATCCTGTCTGTGATCCTGCTGGGACCATAGGAAGGAATGGGATTCTTACAGGGGATCTGCTCCATGGCTTCTGCATTTTCAGAACTGAATCGCAGAACCCTTTAATAGAACCCTTTGGGTTCTCAAAAACACATACGGGTATTAGACTTCCTGAGGGAACTACCCTGCAGTTTTAGCTTATATAACACAGAGGTTAGATCTGTAAAAAGGTCTTTCAGAGATTCACTAAGGCTGGCCACCTACAGAATCGTTGTTCACAGGCCTCATTGCCTCAATCAACAGATTTCTGGAGGTCAGGATACTGGTAGGGCAGGGATAATTACCTTCCAGGTCAACAGAAATGTGTGTTATTACTACTTTGATCTGATACCTAAACCAATCTTATACAAATTGCCCTGCAACTTCCTTTTTTTCACCAGTAAATATGCAATACTCAGTCATAAGGTGAAAGCGTATTTATACGGCTTAATGTGGTTCACAGGCAATGTTTTTCCATCTATCTATCCATCAGCCATCTTGTCCAGAGAGGTTGGATCCTCTCCCTGGAAGCCCAGTCCACATTGTACACAGGGACGGATTACGGACCGGGCCAGCGGGGCCGCTGCCCAGGGGCCCTTGGGGTGCAGGGGGCCCGTGGGGCCCCTAGCCCAAAACAATTTGCAACACTTATCAACAATGTATTTTCGTTTGTCTATTTTAGAGGGCCTACATTCTTTGATCCTCTGCCTACAAGGGCCCCTGACCCTACAGGGCCTCTGATGGAAACATGGAGGGAGGGCGTTTGGCTGCCAAGGGCCCTTGAATTGTGGTGGTTGTGGTGGTGGTGGTGCTGGTGGTGCTGGTGGTGGTGGTGCTGGTGGTGGTGGTGGTGGTGGGGGGGGGGGCTCGCGAACGTTTTGCACAGGGGCCCACACAACCCATAATCCGTCCCTGATTGTACAGTGATTATATAAGCAGCAAACATAACTAACCCCTCACCTTCCATTACAGATGATTATACCCTCATTCATTACAATGTGCTGGACCAGCATGCTTTGCAGGATGTTCCCTAACTTGGGGCGCATCCTCCAAGCTCCTTGTGTCCCCGTACTGCAGTGTTTCCCAACCCATTCCCATAGGGAGCAAAAATGTGGACTGTTTGATAGGGAGCTGGGAGGGAGCGAAAACGTGGACTGTCTGTGGGTCCCTGGGCACTGGGTTGAGAAACACCGCTGTACTGGGTAATAGGCTGTGGAAGACAGGTGGGTAGATGCTGTAATGCCCATGTAATGGAAACATCTAACTAAATACAAGTGAGAGTGCAGAGGACTCAATTCTTAAGTCAATCAAGTCTCTGTCATCCCTTGACGCCTGAAATTTTTTCATTGCTCTATCATTGCTTGAGAATTAAGCTAAAACATCAGAATCCCTCTCATTCTACATAGCACAGTATTGTACAGTGCTGTGTAATAATGTACAATGTACTTCATTATTACTGAATTTAACGTTGGTAATATGTTACCGCACATAATTAATCAGTTACCATATGTAAGTACATGAAAGTCACGCTATATATGGGGTCTGTTGGTGATTCGCTGTTATCCGCGGTTTCAGGAATCGGCGGTAGGTCTTGGAACGTATCACCCGCAGATATGGGGGGGCTAATGTACAAGTATACAGTGGCACAAAATAATGTTCCCCCAGGACCACGGTGTGACACACAAAGAGCAGGTGACAAGGGAAAATGTGCAAAAACACAGGAGCACCCGTTTCCCTGGACTGCAGATGAAAACCGCTTTGCGCTCTTTTGTGAGCCACGCTAATGAGCCAATGAACTGATGAACCTCCATGCAGCAAAGGCAGGGGAACAGGGGAGGGACTGAGGAGATGCCCTGGGTCAGGGGTGGGTAATTCAGGTCCAGAGAGTGGTTGAAACAAAATTTTGGTCTGGACTTTTATTCTCTGGACTGGAATTTCCCACCCAGGATCAGGAGTGCCAGTTTTCATGTTGGCCTCCTTAGGTAAGAAAGCTACACATTGAGCATTTTAGGCCAATCAGCTCTGGTGCAGAAGGTCACCCCCTCAAGCTGCACTTCTACTAAGGAGATACCTGTGTGAGCTCAGAGTTATCAAACTAGCCCCCTCCCCCCCCCCCATTGAACTTTGACCATGGTATTTTTGTATTTTTGCAGCCAGGAGTCCAGCCACATGACTATTTAGCCACCAGCTACCCCCCATCAAACGCCGTGATCCTGGGGAGGCTTCCAAGCCCTCGTCCACGAGCCTACAAAAACACATCAACAAGACTGGTGTTTCCCTCAGAGTTAGGGGTTTCTCAGTGCTTGGGAGCCTAACAGCCCCGAAATCATGCAGGCTATGCCGTGCACGCTGGGTCAGATGGCCGGCAGTCTCATTTTGCAGGCTGGGTTACCCAATTTAGTTTGAGACGGCCGCACGTGATTCCGTCGGGACTGGAGAGGCAGGCCCTGTTCCGGCAGAGGGCTATTCTAGGACTGCCTTGATTCCTACGTGGAAATGGACGGTGTTTCATTGGAGAGACTGTAAATTCCCACAGTGACCAGGAGCAGAGTGTCGACTAATAGGCCAGAGCATTTAGACAGCAAAGCTGCTTCGTATATTGTCTTTTTATAAATATAGTATTCTGGGAAACACTTTACATTAACTGAACCCTCATAATGCATTCATTATGCAGTCATAGACCATTTAGTGCACCTTCATGATGCATTCATAATGTATTCATAGACCTTTCAGTGCACCTTCATAATACATTCATAATGCATTCATAGACCATTCAGTGCACCTTCATAATGCATTCATAATGTATCATAGACCTTTCAGTGCACCTTCATGATGCATTCATAATGTATTCATAGACCATTCAGTGCACTGTCATAATGCATTTATAGAACATTCATAAGCAGCATGTAACATCCTAACATATCTAAACAGCTTTAATAACAAACATTAAATGATAACAACAAATATTATAATCATAAAATCATATAATGTTTATTTATGTTTAAGCAGTTAGGGTATGTTACTGAATATTGTATATTATTAGCACTTTTTGCAATTACTGTAAATGTAGCAGCTGGGTGCCAAATTGCGCTGTGAACTGATCCTCTGTGTAGGTTGATGGTCTGTTTTCTGTGACACAACATGTACACTGTTGTCGCCAATGGGAAGAACATCCACCAAATATGGAACAGTGAGGGAACCGTGTCATTTCCAGTAAAGAGGGTACAGGCGATAAACTGTGGCCTGTCCAAGTCTGCGTTTGGGACCCTCATGAGAGACACCCTGCTTCCTGCCTGCAGGTTACCCTTCCAGATAATGCAGCTCTTAGCTGGACGCCTATTCCTAAGCAAACCTATTCAGTTTTAGTACCACGGCATAATAAACAAACCGACTAAAGTTCCTTAGCACAAATAAGAAGACATCAAAAACGTGACATTTGATTCATTGTGGGCCGTCCCTCGGTGTTCAGACCCTTCCGGAACATGCTGGCCCTTGGTGTGTGCATGATTACATGTGTATCTATGTATAGAGTCTCGAATGAGGCCTCCGTGTGTGCGTGCATGTGTGTGCGTGCACGTGTGTGCGTGCTGTGCTGTAGAATCTCCAAGACGGTGACCTCGTCTCTGTGGCTTGTATCCAAGGGTGACGACTATGGCAGCAATCGGACACGTCTCACGGGTCTCTACGCCTTGGACACTGCCTTATAAGAACCTATGGGAGCGGCATATCCCTTTAAGACATTCACTGGGATCAGCTCGCTACCGGGGCAGGA
The DNA here is from genome assembly GCF_048594095.1 of Paramormyrops kingsleyae. Taxonomy (NCBI): domain Eukaryota; kingdom Metazoa; phylum Chordata; class Actinopteri; order Osteoglossiformes; family Mormyridae; genus Paramormyrops; species Paramormyrops kingsleyae. The sequence goes on along the minus strand of NC_132818.1, from coordinate 6,953,808 downwards.
GTAGGGCTAAGCTTGTTGATCCTGAAGTACTGCTAAGTTTGCTGTTCCAGCTGAGCGCTTATTCTGTAGCTCCTGAAGGGAGACAGGCCTTCAGCTAACAATACAAGTGCTATTATGATTACTGAACCCAGGCTTGTGATTCGCCAGCCTGGATGCAAATGTGATGCTTGGTTCAAATCCACCTCCACATACAGACCTACAAGAAGCAAATTTCCTGAACCAGGGGTGGCCAATCTTACCCGCAAAGGGCCGGTGTGTATGCAGGTTAAAACATAATAATGTATTTCTCTTCATCATTATAGATAGTTAATCTATAATGGAATAGATTCCATTATAGGGATGGGATAGTTAATTCTAGAATGGACATATAATTGCACATAAAAAAAAAACCTTGGGCGAATGCGTGAGCCAATCCTGCCACGTTCTCACTACCAGACCTTCAGTGTGCCCTATGACATCACTCAATCAGCTCTCCTACCCCCACATGTGATCATCATCATAACCCAAACACGACAGGATCCCTCCACCATGCACAAATGTTGCAATACCAGAACAGCGTACCTGACATTCACACGGATCGATTTTGTTTACAGGGAGGCCATACCAGCACTGTTATGGACTGTGCTTAAATGTGGGGCATCAAAAATGGAAACAGGAGAACGACCAGTAAGGCCTCACTATGCCATATTGAACTCAGAGGACAGGACTATGGCGGTCACTAGCTATTATGGGCTTGCAGCTGGATGGGAGGGGCTTTATGCTGTAAGGAGGGGCATTTCAACAGCCACTCGTTTTGCCACCAAAGGCATCCAGTGATGGCACCCAGAATAGCCCATGGGTGTGTATATAGCGAGGCATCATGCCCCAGGGCACCAGAAAGCGGATCTCACTGCCAGCAGAGGCTTAGATGCACCACTGAAGCGGGCGATCGGCGTCTCACAGAGATCTCTGTCTGCTTTTGACCTGCACAGAAGGCAACGTATAAAATCAAGAAAAATCCGGAACTGGCAAAGACAAAAGACCTTTGGGATTCTACAAACAGTCTGGATTTTTGTTTCCTGTTCCTGTTCCTCATTCTGAACTAAACACAGAGGAAACGTCACCGTGGAACATGAAGGACATTCTCCAGTACCCCACATCCCAGTTGCCACGCTACAGCCACTACTCGCCCGTGCAGTACAGGAAGAGTAGCTACACAGCTACGCTGTACACCCCCACACACTACACCCCAACAGCACATTATACCCCCAAGCAGAACACATCTACGCGCTACACTGCTTCGAACTACACTCCTTCACATTACACTCCTTCGCATTACACCCCTTCGCATTACACCCCTTCGAAATGCGGCCGCACGCAGTGCAGGTCCTCCCCTGTGGCACTCAAGCCGGCTCGCAGTGTCCGCTTCCCCAATGACATCGTCTTCCAGGATCACATCCGGCAGGGCGACCTGGAGCAGATCGGGCGGTTCCTCAGGGCTAAAAAGGTGCGACTAGACACCATCTACCTGTCGGGTGAGTGCTACCTGGCCCTCGAGAGTTGCATTTTTTGACCCTTTTCAGACCAAAAGGAATCAGTGTATCCTTTGAGAGGGTCTAATATGCAGGGGCAGACTTGTCATAAGGGAAGTGTAGGCATCACATAAAACCCAGTAAAACCAGGGTCTCCATGACAACAGAATTTGTCAGAATTGCATAATATGATCATTTACCTTAACCCAACATGTCAGGTATTGGGATTTTTAATCAGTGTAGACAAATTTGTCCCCCACCCAGGCTTAGAGCCCCCAAAGCCTTAAGTCCACCCCCTGCTACTTTGGCAACACGTCTAAGCTTCCTGATGCTTGATTGGCTGATAAAAACTGGTAACAAATATGTAGTTGAGTCTGAAGTGTGATTTTGTCGGCAGGTAAATTGTTATGGGACTGGCCCACCTGATTTTCTGCCGGCCGCTATCTCACACTATGATTTCTGGCTCTGTTATTGGTGGAAACACGGGGATTTGTGTGAACTGAGATCCGACACAATACCTTGTGCTTCCAGTCAATTCCCTTGAGCGTTTCCCAGTTCAATCACATTTAAAGCAGGGATTTGTTTCTCCCACCAAACACTGCTACAAAAATGGCAGCAGATAATGCATAAAGCGAGGAAGTAGTTAGCATGTGTCTGACCCACCACCCCCCCCCCCCCCGGGCTGAGAGTGCTGTGTGCTCCCCCCAGGCATGGCGGCGCTCCATGAGGCCGTGCTGACAGGGAACCTGGAGTGCGTGAAGTTGCTGGTGAAGTACGGGGCTGACGTGCACCAGCGGGATGAAGACGGCTGGACACCGCTGCACATGGCGTGCAGCGACGGCTACCCAGACATTGCCCGGTGAGTGGCTGTGCGGTGTCCCGCGACGTCAGCATCAAGGCCGGCACATGTCCGCACGTAGACCACGACTGTGACACATGCTGAACTGTGCGACCCCACCATTTCCAGGTACCTGCTCTCCCTGGGGGCCAGTGTGGAGGCAAAAAACGAAAGCGGGGAGAAGCCGGGCGACCTCATCGACGCTGACTGCAAGGAGCTGGTTCAGCTGTTTGCGGTGGGCTGTGCCTGAAGCCAGACTGGGCATGGCCAACTCAGATGGGGCGTGGCCTACTCAGACTGGGCGTGGCCTACTCATGGGGCATGGGCTTACCTGGGCTGCAGCCCAGAGGCCTCTACAAAACCACCACCCCCTTGTCAACAGCCTTTACCATCACCAGCCCCCAACACCCCCTTCCCTGTTGAGGACTGCACCATCAAAGTCAATAGCAGGGGGGTCTCTGAGAACTAAAATAGCCAAGGGGCCTTCAACCAAGTTAATCTCCGGCTCCAAACGTGCACCCTAACACCACCTAAGGGACAGTAGTGACTGGACTGTGGCAGTGATGTAAACCCAGCTTCCTCTTTGAGATGTTAATCCACTTAGTCGACTGGGAAGGTCGCCACTATTTGGATGCCTCGTAATACAGACCCCTTGATCCTGTCAACCTTGTTAACCCTCCATGTATGTCTTAACTTCTGATGATCTCTTACGTAACCAATCCAGTTTGTTCCAGCCACCTTGCCGGCTACTTGAATGTAGTAGCTTGTGAGGGCTTGATGCATTTGGACAAAATGTCACATTGTATAACGTGACCAGTGTATAATGAAAGCGTAGAAAGTGTGATCTCATAGGTGTGCATGCTTTAGGAGAGAATATAGTGTGTTTTCTGTTCTGCTGTGCAGACTGCTGGACACTTTAATACTTGTATGAACAGTTCACTATAAATAGTGAATGAATAACTGAGAGGACAGTTAAAAACAGTAACAATAAATCAGTGATATTGTAAATCATGACAGGAGTGCAGTTCTGACCTGCTAACAATGTATGTTATGTGATGAACTTGCAAAGTCTCCTTAAAGTCTTACGGTTTTTTTTTAAGTGCAATTTTTCATATATAAAGTTTCTTTTTATGATAGTTTTATAAACATGTTTTGTATTTGTGTGATATTTTATGCAGGTTATCAAATTTCACTACCTGGGCATTATACTGTTACTCAACACAGTCATTAGTAGATTATAAATAATAGGCATTAAATATTATTTGAATAATATTTTCTTCCATTCTATGGCTATATCCTGGGGAGGGTGACAGGGATTTGCATGAAATTTAAAAATACAACAATAATGGCTATAACAATAAAACATTAATAGTTCATTCCTACACTACCACAAAGACAAATCAAGTATTCCACCACATTTACCCACGTTATAATTTTAATGTTATAATGTTGACTGATTTAGAATATAGGTAGTTATATATTAAAGATATATTTCTATCATAAAGCCAATATAAGCACTTGGACCACAAATCAAAAACTCAAAAAAAAAATCAAAACAGATTTCATCACCTGCCATTTGTCTAAATTGGAAATAGATAGACAGATATATAGATAGATAGATAGATAGATAGATAGATAGATAGATAGATAGTCTGCTTTTATGATGTGTGAGTGCCTTTGTTTTGTTTTCTTCTGTCTATTCCTGTTATGATATGTTACAAGAATAAGAATCCCTATGTACTGACGTAATGTTAAATCTTGAATGAATGACCGGCCGAACGGACAGACGGGTGACATAAACGCGCACGGTTAATTGACACTATGACCACTTCCGGAACACAGCGCGAGGCGGTCCTCGCGCAGATAAGCCGCGCGCTCTCTGCCCCGGAAGCTCTCGGTTGGTATTAGCAACGCTACGGCCGGTGAAGGCCTGCGCCAAAAGGGAGCCAAGAAAAATAACGATAACAAAGAAAATTAATCGAGTCGTCTAGAGAGTGTAAGTTAAAGTATCTGCGACTCATAAGGGTCCGTGATTCTGATTGTTTTTTAGAGAAAAAAAGACACTCTAATGTGTCTGTTTATTATAAAGCCTTAGTCTGTGTTGTTATTCTTTGGCTAATCGGCTAACCAGTGTCTCAGTCTGACACAATATGCGTGCTTATAAAGATGACATCGCTGTGTCTGGCGTAAAAATACCTGTATAATAAAAATGGTGTTGAGTTGGAAGGTAACGTTAGCCGAGAAATGTAAAAAGGCATCTGCATTCCGCACTCTGGTACGTGTAACTGCTGTGCGATATGGTTTAGACTTTAGAAAACGGATTCGAAAATCATTGCATCTTGTTTTCCTGTCTCTGCTGACCCCGATGGGTGTTTTTCCCTTTAGTTAACTACCTAGTGGGATTTTTGCCGACCAAAAAGCGGGTACACTGGCTTTCACTCAAAGGTACCGTTGAAGATTGCAGATTAGCTTGCAAGCTTTATTTTTCATTATCCGCTACGGGCCAGTCTGAGCATTTTTATAATCCCAATTTTTTAAAAAACGTTTAATCTTACACATCTAGTTTGAATGAAATATCTTTCGACACACATACCGGTGCGCCTGTTTAGTAGTTATAACAACTGCATAAATTATGCTTGTTTTAGAGGCGATTTAATAGATTTCATCCGGCAGAAAACCTAGTTGCATCTGTGCTGTCTTTCCTCTATCAGAGGGGCTGCGGGGTCTCTCATCAGCATCAGAGCAGAGAGGGTGTGAATCAGCTGAAGGGGGTTAGAGATGAACAGGTGAGCCCATGTACAGGTATGCTTAATATCTGATTAATGACAAGGAAGGGCCTGCATGAAGTGCTGAGTGATGGTCCATGTTGGTTTTAGCTCTTCCTCCCCTAGAATGGTCCTGAGCTACAAGCGGACCTCCAGCCCTCGATCTCCACCTACCTCGGGAGAGCTTTACACGCCGGCTCATGAGGAGAATGTGCGCTTCATACATGACAGTGAGTCGCAGCACGTCGCTGACTGAGTCTGTACTGGATTGGCTGTCGCCCAGCTGGAGTTGGTTACACTATGGTGTGGTGGATAAGGACTGGGAGGGGTAGGCCGGGACGATCTTGGGCTCACAGGCTCCATGCGGGGTATCTCTGTCTCATTCTTGCAGCATGGCAGTGTGTGCTGAAGGATATTAAGTCTCCACAGAGCAGTGACCGAGGACCTCAGGAGTACGTGGAGAAGAATCCAAACCCCTCCCTGCTCTGTGAGTACCGTGCGTTTCATATTTCAGCGACATCGACACAAAAAAACACTCGCGAAGCAAAGACGACCTGCTTCTATTTGTTCTGACATGTCAGTTGTTGGAAAACGAGCTTTATTTTTCTGTCCGTGTGAAGCGTTAATTCATTTCCTTGCCCTGCAGCTTTCACGCCAGTTGACTTGAGTGACATCAAGAAACGGAACACACTGGACTCCAAGAAGTCTTAGTCTTCCATCAAATTGTTTTAGTCCAACTGGTTTTTATACCCAATCTTCCATTGGAACTTCCACTGGTTTCCTCTGTCAGGCAGCCAGTTCACCCTGACAGTTGTTGCCAAGTAAGCCTCAGCCTCCCCAGACCTCCAGACTGGCAGTTTGCGTTCCTTCATCCCTCAGGGTGGCTTGAATCCTGTCACTTGGAGGCGTCTTATCACCCTCTTTCTGCATCAACCAGTTTTGCTTACACTCCATAATATATCCTCTGCACTGGAGGATGGGGAGAGAAATATGGCTGGAATACCGTGTTCAGGGATTTTCTCTTTTCCCCACATCATTTTTTATATTATGATGTAAATGAATATAAATTTCTTGGGAAAAAATATATATATAAATGGGACCAACGCTGTGAGTAAGCATTGATTGGCTGAAGAACGATCTCTCCTGCATGATGCCCAAAGGACTCTCAAAAAAACTGGTTGGTTTCCCACCACAGTCTGTATTGTACAGAAGCACAAATGCTGACCTGACCTTTCATTTTGCCACGTACTTGAGGGTTGGGTGTCCTAAATGTCAGTGTTTTGGACATTGAACAGGAACAATGGCTTTTTATTTTAAACTTAAGTCTGCTTCATATCACTTTAGGTCCTGATCAAATATTGGAAACGAGCACTGCTTTTTTTATCCAGGAAACCCTACCTATGTACCGAGAACCTATTACTATGTGTTGGTCCAAATATCGGATTGTGATGCATGGTAACACTCAAATGGCTAAACCATGGCATTTTCTGCAAAAGAGGTTCGGCTGTTTTATTCCTGAAAAAATACTCCGATTGGCCCTTGTATTGGCAGTCATTAATTTTTAACTGCACTTGGATGTTTTAAATAAATAATTTTGTTTGCATGGGATGTACTTATCCTGGGAGTATAACCTGTAAACCTTGCATCTGTTCTAAATTACAATAGTAGCCTGTCCCTGCTCTTTCTAGACTGGTCTCTGACCTGAGGGAAATGAAAAATAATGAAGGAGGATTGAGACTATTGGGATGGTGAATGACACCATGGAGGTGACCCCAGTAATGATTTTAGTACTGAATTATTCCTTGGGGAATCGAAGAAGCAGCTAAGAAGCTATGCAGTCTTGGGTTTACTTGCTGTGGAGTTTTGTCCCCTCTGTGACCAAGGAGGGGGAGAATGAATACAGGTTTCTCAGTGTATAAAACAAAAGCTAAAGATTTTGTTATTGGGTTAGAAGATGATTTGTTCTGTTACAAAGACATAGGGGAAGAATAAGGAAGCACCATTTACTGTCCTCTGATGTTCAAAGGTGGGAATTTCCACGTCAAACTTAGCACTGTTCGTTATTCTCTAAACAGAAAAGGCAGAAAGTTATGCAAAATTAAATACATAATTGTGTTGTAACTGGGAATGTGCTGCATAAATAAAGCTTTCTTAAGTCATGTTTTGATATATATGTCCAATATAAATTCCATTAGAAACAATATGCTTAGAGAATTTTTTTGAATGTTTACAGCATACGAGCACAGTTAATGGAGAAGAAAAGTCACCACCTGCTTTACAGCATTAAACGTTTTTAAGGTCCCGTAAAGAATAAGGGTTAAGGGTCAAAAACACAGTTACACTATTAATCCACCATGCATGGGCATTCTGTCATCCCCTGGCCAATTTATTAGCGATACAGCTTAACTATGTGTCGTGGTGGGAAGAATCCTGTGTGAACAGAGGGAGAACATGAAATTTCAGAACTGGGGTAGGAATCAACCTTTGGAGGTATGAGGTTATACCACTGGCCACCATTTAGTACTTCGGTACTTTGGGGTGAGACTTCAAACGCTTTCTTTGTCGATTGGCTATGCAAATAGCCTGCCTATGAAACCCAGTACAGCTGCCGTCTTGAAAAAGTTCTGAATTTTGAAATTAACGATAATGTAAAAAAATAAAAGTAATAGTAATGGATGCGTGGAAAAAAGAAGATACTACGAGATCAGGATGGCATGAAAAGAAATAAAGTATTTTGTAAAATATACTAGGAATGCACAGTATGTTGGGATATTTATAAAGCAAAAAAAGGACTTCAAATTTCTCACAAACCAATCTAGGAGTGATTTAAACTGCAAGGATGAAAATGATTACAATTGTCTTGGAGAACGCATGCAGCACTCATGCAAAAGTAAACTTTAAACTGCTTTTTAAACATATACTAGATAATCTTGAAAAGAAATAATTACTATTGCAAAACTTACGTTTTTTTTTCCTATGACAGATTGAAAAATGGTTTAGCGAAACTTGACTTGAATTTAAAGTAAGAAAAAGCCTGATTTAGTATTAATATCGTGCATTGTCCAGCCTTATAATAAAGGTGCATCTCAAAAAATTAGAATATCATGAAAAAGTGCAATATATTCCATCAGTCATTTATGAAAGTGAAAATGTAATATAGTTGTCCAAAAGACGATCATCAACACCCTCCACAAGGAGGGTAAGCCACAGAAGGTCATTGTTGAAAAGGTTGGCTGTTTGCTGAGTGCTGTATCAAAGCATATTAATGGAGAGTTGACTGGAAAGGAATGGTGTTTGGGAAAACGGACACAAGCAACAAGGATGACCGCAGCCTTGAAAGGATTGTCAAGAAAAGTCAATTAAAAAAATTGGGAGAGCTTCGCAAGGACTGGACTGAGACTACTGTCAGTGCAAAAGGAGCCACCATGCATAAACGTCTTCATGAAAGGGGCTACAACTGTTACATTCCTAATATCAAGCCACTCCTGAACCAGAGACAACATCAGAAGTGTCTTACCCAGGCTAAGGAGAAAAGGAACTGAACTGTTGCTCAGAAGTATGGTACCTGGTGTTGTACTTTTGTACTTTGATTACTTCAGTGTGGTGTATATTATGTTGGAAACCAACTTAAACATTTTACATTACATTCCCTTTCAGCAGAAAAACAAACGCTCTATTTCTTTTATAGTTTGGGCGTAAAAAACGGAAGTCGTCGTTCGTGGTGTGACGTCACGTCCTCCACAGCAATATAACAGCCTTCGCCATTATCCGTTTTTGTATTCCTAGTATCGCGCGTTTGGAGGCCATTTCTTTGTAGACGGCTATTAGATTAGTGTGATTTGTATCTAGTTTTAGTTTAAGTAGCATCGCCATGGCTGATAAGATGGATATGTCCTTAGATGATATTATCAAGCAGAACAAGCAGCTGCGAGGCGCTGGCGGGCGCGGCGGGAGAGGGGGTCGCGGCAGGGGAGGTGCGAGCGGGGGGCGAGGCGGCGGCGTCGGCCGGTTCGGAAGCAGCGGCGGAGGCTTTGGAGGCCGTGGAGGAGCATCAGGCCCTATGCGGAGCCGACAGAACCTGACCCGGGGCAGAGGCAGACCCACGCCGTACAGCAGGGTAGGGGAAAGCGAGGAAATGGGCAGAAAAGGAGAAATCGTGGCGCCTCAATGCCTGAGTCTTCGGTCCCATTTTTTTTCTTCATTTCTAGCTAGCTGAAGCAATGTAGCTAGCTAATTTCACTGGAGTTTCTCTGGAGTCGTAATGAAAGAAAGTTGCTGTATTTGATGTCCTTATTTGTTGCCTAGACGAGGAGAATGTCATGTTTGTGCCTCCCTTTGTAACGTTAGCCAGCCTAACGCAGTAGAAGCGTTACGGTGGATAAGAGCGCCTGCAGCGCCATTTTGAATCACCCGTTCAAAACAAATACATCTGTGCTGCAGTGTTTTTTATCTTTATTTTTTACTTTAATATTTTGTTTGCGGCGAAACATTTTCGTGAAGAGTATTTCGGCTGCTCTCGAAGATGAGGATGGACGGCGTGCCGCTCCGTTGAATGAATTGCTCTTTTGTGCCGGCGTCCCATTGCATTACGGCTCGGAAACCGGCGCAGTCTGTGGGCAACTGGAGGATATGGCCAAGACATCAAGCATTCTCCTGGTCGAGGAAACATGCGAAACTCCGTGTGCTTTTGCCGATTCGGGAGCAAAATGGCGTTACTACAAAATGGACGCTCACACAACTGGGCTGCCATTGCTTCAGACGAATCCCCCGAGCCAAGTGCAGCCGGTTTGGGCAAGACGACATATGAAGGAACCAGATCGTCTGTGACTGAGCTGAGGCGCCGACGAAGAGGGGATCTGGAGGCGACGCGTTGTGGGCAGCGGGTTCAATGAAGTGATTGGAATCGTTCAGCCGTTTAACTATGTGGCTGATGTGGTGGCGAGCGATTCGGCGACAAAATGGTACTAAAAGGGTTGAATTGGCACATGCAGGATAAAGGGACTGGCACAATAACGAGGGCTGACTGCGCCATTGATCTATTACCGGCGCATTTTGTTTTTAAGATGTCGAAGTCAGGGCTCCTAGAATTCAAAAAGTAGTTATTTTATTCAAATCCATTACTCAGAAGTTGAGGGAAGGCTTGTTTGAATACTTGAGGTGTATGACTGTAGAGGGTGTGGGTGCAGTTACTTTTAAATGGTGTTTGTGGCCCAGGTGTATTATTCGGTGGTTTTGTAGCTGGGCTGGATGAACCAGTAGTGAGCGTGTGACTCTTGTGATCCTCCACAGCCCAAGCAACTCCCAGACAAATGGCAACACGACCTGTTTGATGGGAGTTTCAGTGCCAGTGCTGGGGGTGGTGTGGAGACCGGGGGAAAGCTGCTGGTGTCCAACCTCGATTTTGGAGTGTCTGATGCAGACATCCAGGTAATGGCCTTTTTCAGTGGCGTCTGGTTCTGTGGAGGATCATGCAGCGATCCTCCATGATCTCTTATACAGTCTTAGCTGATTGGGTAGCCATCTGCGGCCTTTGCCAACTTGCTGCATAAATGCGGTTGCAGGAGCTGTTTGCAGAGTTCGGTACATTGAAGAAGGCGGCGGTGCACTACGATCGGTCCGGCCGCAGCCTGGGCACAGCAGACGTCCACTTCGAGAGGAGAGCTGATGCACTGAAGGCCATGAAGCAGTACAATGGCGTCCCACTGGATGGTGGGTAGATCACGTTGAACTCTGCTTTGTGTGTTTGCATAGTGGTGAAAGTGATCATTTGTCAACAGTTATGTGAGTGGCTAGTTCTGCAATAAGTGTCTGAAGTCGATTTATCTCTAACAGGTCGCCCAATGAACATCCAGCTTGTTACATCACAGATCGACACGCAAAGGCGTGCGCCAATGCAAGGGTAAGGCTCCCTGTATGCTGGGGTATGTTCTTGACACGAGTCAAATTCACTATTAGTAGTAGTAGTTTGGAAGGGGTGACACGATCGCTCCCAGTAATGCATTCCTGTCGATCTGGAAAATTGTATATTTGGGTACGTTTGGTTTGTCGCGTGGGGGAATTCTGAAGATGTGCTTATCCGTTTTCAGGCTGAACCGGAGTAGAGTGGGCGGCGGCTTTGGAGCACAGAGACGTGGCATCCGTGGTGGTACCAGGGGCCGAGGCCGGGGCCGAGGAGGAAGGCCTGACCCTAAGCAGCAGCTGTCAGCCGAGGAACTGGACGCCCAGCTAGACGCCTACAACGCCAGGGTGCGTTAGAGCTGGGGAGTGTGTCTGTACATTACCTGAGGGGGGTGGGTATGTGGTGTATGTTGTGGACTCGGGTGTTTCCCCAACCCAGCCCTTGGGGACCTTCAGACGGTCCTCATTGTTGCTCCCTTGCTGTAGTTCTGTAGATCTCTGAACCCTGATTAACCTTTCAACAGCCCTTTAAGACTGACTGTGGTTTGCATTCCAGGTGTGTTGTGTAATTATTTCCATTTTTTTTTTGCAGATGGATACAAGCTAGGCAGCTGCTCCTCCCCCCTCCTTCAGACTGGCTGGGATTGGGTGACTTTGGCATGGGATGTTTTACAATTGGTTGTTTCTGGAGTTTTAAATTCATGTATCAATCTAATTTTATTTCCTTTTACATGCAAGTTTTTGTACCTTTTTGAAATACTGGTTGTCCGGCTGTAGAGTTTAGGGGGTGGGGCCTGTGCCCCCCCCCTCTCATTCATGTAATAAACCTGCAGTGAACATTAACTGGTTTGACTGATCATTTGAGTGGTTATGATTCAGAATTTCATTGCTTGACAATGGTCTTTTTGTCCGATTTGAGTCAAATGTATCTATGAATTTACATGAAGCCTATCATTTTTATTCCAGACCAAATACTGTCCCATGTATTTGAATGTGACGCTAAGCCTGAATTCTGGATGTGTGCCGGTTTAAATGTTAGTGCTGTTCAAAGCTGCATCCTGATTTGATGAAAGCTACACTGCTGTGATTCCGATGGTGTTAACTAGTACGTGTGATGCACCACTTTACACGTACTGCGTTTTATGAGAATTTTGGGGATAGCGCTAACAGCTCAGAATTGGAAGGGTTCCTGGAGCTGTCTACCTTTTCCAAAGTTGTTTTACTTATATTCTCATATTTCAATCCGAATCTAGGTATTATATGCCGACGGATTGGATGTAGCCTAGGTTCTAACCACTAGATGTCGCCCTCCTTTGGCTGATTCTTTTTGTGTACTATTGGAGTGTGCTTCCTATGAAACCGCTGGATGGATATAGGAGTCCTACTTGGCGAGGCTGGTGATGTTTTCAGCATTCTTTATGCGCTGTCGTTATAAGCCGGCTGAAGTGTCCCGAAGTCCTACATAGCCGTATCAAAGTAAACGTGCCCTCCGTGCGCGTTCATGTGCACTCCGCGCGGCCGCGAGCCTGTCTCCCAGGACCCCAGCCCGTGCCGTGCGCGCCGCCGGCTCCGGAAGCTGGATGCGCGGGCGGCTCTGCTTCCTCATCGCCATTCTCACCCAGGCTCTGTCGCGGCGGAGCGCGCACATTCACGCCGAAGGAAAGCCACTTGCACGGTAGGATCTGACGCCGTCCGCTGTCCTTAGTTTCTTGTGCGTTTATGACGGCTTGGTGCGGTATCCTCTGCTGGGGCTCCGGTACTGACATTACGTGTTGGATGTCGGGCTTTTCTCACTATTGTATTAATGGTTAGTACAGTGTCACCTAGGAGCGTTTCATTGTCAGTGCTTTGGGCGGGTGGCTAATTTATGCAGATCAGTGAATGCTCGTTTCATGCATTGTTTTAGACAATACACAGTGCGCGTTTAAGTTCATGACTTCATAGGGTGGATGTCTGTATTAGTTCTCGTTAAAATAACCAGGGATGGAAATTCCCAATTCCAAATAAGCTTTTGCAATCCGTGATGTGCTGTATGGAAAATAAATCTATTTAGGCATCCTAAGTTTCAATTTCACGTCGCAGACGTGATGCTCGCAGATAATGTCGCAGAGTGTATAAGAAAAGTTATTTTGTTGCTGTATTATTGGTGCATCTTGGAAGTAAAGAACAAAGAAGTTTTGTGCAGCGACAGCTAGTGCTGCTGTTCCAACGTGACTACTGGACGAATATTGACCGATGTATATTGTGTGACTCTATACAAACTTAAGAGAACCCCTCCATTCTTGTATCGGTTTGCGGGGTTGGGCTCCGGCTTCTTTCAAAGGGGGCCGCTTGTCACCGGCGTGCCCGTGAATTCATCGGATGCCGGTTCGGACGATGCGTCTCCGTAATTCAACCGGAGGAGAAAATGCCCTCCGGTTCCTTTTTGTGCCTGGTGTGGTTTTTCGAGTGGAAAAACTGCTTGCAGATGGAGGATGTGACCGGTTATGTCACCTGCGAGAAGGCGCATGTCTTCTATTAAAATGAAGACTTTAAAGGCTGTTTAAAGAAAAAATAACATATTGCGTGGCCCGTTTAGCAGCCAGATCGCAGGGATGAGCAGCAGCTGATGATGCGTGATCTGATGCGCCGGCCGGTATGCCGAAGCTCCTGGATTCTTCGGCATCCTGATCCTAATAAACCATAAGCGTAATTAATGGCCGGCCAGTTTCTTGACCGAAAATTGCTACCTAACCCCCCGCTTTCACTTTGCCATTTTGCATCGGCATCCGTGTAGTACTTCATGGCACCGGCCCTTGGCTCGGGTACCGGGCGGTGTCTGCATCTCCACGGTGGACGTTCTAGGTCTTTCTGCGGGAGACGAGGGCGGTGTCTGCAGCCGGGCCGCCCCGCCGTGCAGCTGCGCACCGCATCAATGGTCCGTTCGCCAAACTTCACATGACCGCGCGCTCGTGTTTCGTCCACGGTCTTATTCTTGCCTTGTTTTAGATGTGCAATAAAAACCTTCTACGGATGATTTCTATGACGTGCCCGTTTAATGCTTGGTGATAATGCTGTGTCAGTTAACAAAAAGCACGCCGTAGTTTATTTTGAAAAATATCTGCACCGCTTATCAAAGACGAGCCACACGCTGAACAAAGAGGGCAAACTCCCCAGGTAAGGTCCTTATATGGCTCCCTATGGGGCAGTCTGACCTTTTAATAAGTCTACAGAGGATGGGGGAAGGGGGTAGCTGAAGTCTGGATGTGTTGCTGTGTCATAGATGTATGGGCCAGTTTTCGACCATATTTGCACCCAACTCGGTTCTTAATTTATTGGCAGGATGTTGTACAGTTTCCAATGTTTACTGGCATCAGAAAATGTTATCGTATATTATTACTCTGACGTCGATAAGCAGTCAGTAGATAGATGTATAATGATATTAATAACAATGGTGATGGGTCTCTGTAGTTCTTAACTACTGCACCCTCTAGTGGCCAGTATAAGTGCTGCATTCCCAGAATCCTGTACATGTCAGTGAGTACCTTAGGCTGATGATAACCTCAGCTCACTCCTGCTTTACTGCCATCTGCCGTAGCCTCGTAGGGGCCTGTATTGATCCAGCAGCTTAATGCTCTGTGGCAGCCCAACGGAGTTGGTGGGGAGGACCAGGCGGGGTCCCTGTGTTCTCCTACATCTGGAAGTAAGGGTAGGGTCACGCGGACGTAGGCGGAGAGCCATAGCATGTCTAGCATTGCCGTCACCCTCTGTTTTTTTGGGGGGGGGGGGGGGGAATGTAACCAATTAGTAAGCCTTCAAGAATCTTCTCTCCTTTGTCGTAGTTTTTCTGAGGTCTCGTGGTTTTTTGCCATAAAAATAATGATAATAGAATGTGTAAAATGTTGGAATGAGCTTTCCCTGTGCGCAGATGGCCACTAATCTGGAAGTGATACATTACTTGTCTCTAGGTCCAGGTGTCTCCTCTCTTTTCAAGTTGCTCTTATTTATCCAGAAGGATGTTTTAAGGGGCCCATTTTGCTAGATCTTTAACCGCGGTGGAGATGCCCTGCATGGCGTCGGGGTTTCTGTCCCACCACGTGCAGCTTTGTGGTGTCCAGGGTTGAGACTCTGCTCTGTTTAGCGCCCGGGCACGTTTGCAAGGCATGATGGGAGGCGTGGGAGTCCAAGCTTTCCTACCACGACGGCACTCTGCTGGTCCTCGAACTCCACCTGGATCGCAGCCAGCAGCACAGGACCCGTTCAGTAGGGTGTCCTTTTAGCAGATGTAGACAGTACCCAAACTAAAGCCCATTCGGACGCCCTCCTGCTTGCGTTGTCTGGGACAGGGCCATATGTTTCGGATTAATCAGAAGGGGGCCCCTTCAGATGTGGGCGTTACTGTTGCTTATAAGGGGGTGTGGAGCCTGGGACCAGCGTCTTTCTCTCAGAAATGCGCCGGTTGTATTTGTGGTTTGGGTATCCCTCTGTTTAATGTCAGCACTGCAGTGTTGCGCTGCTCTGACGTAGCACGGGACAGGAAGATGACCAGCGGTTTCCAGGAAACACAGTGGTTCTTGATATGGGCCACAGGGCCCTTTGAAGTCGGCCTGGCGGCGTGACCTTTTAACAGACACCTCCCCCCCCGTACCTGCTCGTTTTACACCCCCCTGTGAGCTGGCTGTTTGTCACCGCCTCTGTCCTCTGCCTCTGGCTCCTAGCCGGCCACTTTTCGAGGCGCGATCCCAACGCGCGGTGATCGGATGGCCGCTGGATTCGATCATCGTGTCGATGAGACAGGAGGGTCTTTGTAACACATCTGACTCACTTCAAGATGTCCTTACTCCCCTCCCCCCAGCGACGTTAAGACCAGTGGATCTGTCTGGAGGAGATTTTAATGTCATGGAAGGTGAAAGGCAGCCCCACACCACACTCTGCTCCTGCTCCTGGTCCTGCTCCTGGTCTCGGAACAGTGGTGAGCCGGTGTGGTAATTAAGCTGATCGGTGGGGGAGCTGAGCACCGCTGCAGGGCCAGTTTCGTAACTGCGCCTCCCCCTCATCTCACCCTTCCCTGAAGCCCCTGTGATTTCACCGTTAAATAAAGGCTGCAGGGAACACGGCGGCTCTGTGTGCAGACGGTACGGAACGCGTCAGACACAGTACTGGGTCGAGGTGGGAGTTCCTGATGTTTTCCAACAGAATAGGGTGTTTGGCGGGGGGTTGGGGGGGGACAGAGTCGTTAATCTGAAGCTGAGGCCCAGGGTATATGATATGAATGGGGTGTTGTCCCAGAATTCTGTGACGCTGCCAGCAGGACTTTGTGCCTGTGAAGTGTCATTTGGACCAATGACTCAAGCACGGTGTCAGTCATGAATGGCGTAATCGCAGCCTGACGCGCACCGGATCACCGGTACCAAACGCCTTGAAGGAATGTCTGGCGGACGTTTAGCGGTGCCGTTCCGGACAGTCGGCCCTGTTTCCGCCGATTGTTTATTCCTGTGACACCCAGAGGCTCGTCGGCCGGATTTCTATGGAGGCATCGGTGTCGGACTGTAGAGAGCGTGCTACTAAGCGACTGACTAATTACCGTTCTGTGATACTCTGCAGGGAAGGTACCTAATCTAAATACCTCACAGAGCGCCTAACTAGTGGCCATATTGCCCTAGTGTATGGACTAAGGGGTTAAATAATCCAAGGTAAATACTGGACTTTGTTGAGCCTGATTTCAATGCCCGGACACACACACCCCTTAGAGAGGAACCCAGCACTTAAAATTCCACAGTAGTGGAATGTAGTGTCCCTTATAAAAATCACTCACACACAGGGTATGAGCTGTAGAAACCGGTCCCCCCCCCTCCCCGGCCATGGCTTAACGGGAACATGTGGGGTCCCCTGTGGAAAATCTGCGCTAAGTGTTTGCAGTTCTCTGCTGGCCCAGGGCCTGGGGCCGGGGTAAACAACGTGATCTTTTTAAAGGCAGCGTTCCAGTTCACAGCTGTTCATGCAGTCAACCTGTGAAATACATCCAAGCGAAGACGCGTGGTTATGGTCAAGGTCGGCGCTCTGCTGACCGCTGCTCGATATCGCGTTATTCCCTGTCGCCACTTCCCCTGCATTTAGGTGGGTGTCCTGTGGTTCAGGTCTGCATGTGATCTCGGCATAATTAGGTTGTAAATAGGTATTTGCATAAATACATGAAAATGAATGATGTCTGTTTTTGGATTTAGGGTTCAGATTGTGAAGATCTATCCAGACTTAGCCAAAGGGACCTAAACGTAGAAATGCAAACATTACAGACCTTCATATTTGCGTAATTAAAAGTGGGTGGGCATAATAAAAGAAACAGATCTGCTAAGGAATATTGTCACTGTTCGCCTTCAGAAAAGTTTCAGTCCGTCTCGGATCGCTGCCATTGCAGTCCTTAGTGTGTGGCGGGATTTTGTGCCGACTTCATACTGTGCGGCAGAACTTCCTATACAGTTTCAGAGACGTTTAAATCTTGGAGAGGTATTTGGCGCTGGACTTTAGCCAGATGTTCAGAAAAGTACTCCGGAATTTGCTTAGCAGCGTGTCCAGGGACATTATCCCGGAATACAGGGACGGCGCTTGCATCCCAGGGTCCACATGGTCCTGTAAAATGGACTCGTATTCCTCTGCTGTTATATGACCCTGTAGAGCTGTTATCAGACCAAATGACTTCCACAAGATGGCTGCCCACACTGCTGCCGATCCCCCACATTGTGAGCTGAAAATATCCTGTGGCTTTTTCCAAACCTAAACCCACCCGGGTGCAGGAAAAACAGTGAAAGGTGACTCATCAGTTGATGTTTTTTTCTGTTGCTTAGGGGTCCAGGTTTTCTGCTCCTGTTACCAGATTAGTGCGCCGGCTCTGGATACTGGCTGTCTCTGAACGGCGGTCTTGCTGTTAATTCCAGTTTTTTGCAGGCTGCCTTCTTGTGGCGTTTAGCAGCCATCCCAGAAAAAGCAGCTGTTCCTTCTCCTGGGCAACGTCTGTGACTCTTGTTCCCCTTGACACAAATAATTGTGCAGTTCTGGTGACTGATACACCTGCAGTCCCGTCACCAAATCCTTGGCCTCTTTAGCCTCTGTTGGCCGCCTCGTGTCTCTTTGAAAACTCGCATATCAAAGTGCCCCGTATTAGGTCTCTTCTAGCTGACACACACCATTAATTGTCATTCAGCCTCAAATCGCTCAACTTCAAGCTGCGTCTGCAATTGCGATTGCTTCACTTGCAAAATCAGACATTCTCTCATGCGTCGTTTGTTATTTTGTGAGCATACTTATCTGTAATTGTGTGCATGTGTTGCAAATGTCTGATTACAGTGTCCTGGGAGATCTTAACACACAAAGGAGTCCCTTTCCTGAAAGGATTTGGCGGCATCTCGCCCCCTTCCATGTTGGAACGTTACCCATTGCCATTGTCGCTCTGCGGTGCTGGGGCGGGACACTGTTGTTCTCTAAGCCCCGCCCCCTGGCTTTTGTAAAGAAGGCCCGCCCTAAGTCCTCTTTGTCTCATGAATGGTCCCTATTGGAACCTTCACTCCCCCCTACCTTGGCCCATAAGACTTCCCAGGCCTCCTGAATGGATTTGGGGCCCGATCGGACCTGCTAGGCCCAGGTCCAAGGGACTGTAGGAGACAGGGGAGACTTTCAAACAGCAGAACCAGGACTGACAGGCTCCTCCAGGTCTCCGGCCTGGAATCTGTTTAAGAGCTACAGTCATATTCTCGATAACCGGGCCCAGTCTCTGAAGCCCCCCTGACAGGCTGTCTGCTGTTTAACACCAGCTGAGGTCATGACCATGTTGTTTAGACCACTCTGACAACAGGAGAATGGGCATTACCCCATTTCTCCTGGCAGTGGTCCTGGGAAGCAGAGATGGGACACCCTCCGACTTACTGTAAACTTGACCAGGGTGAGGCATAAACCGCGGGATACGAATCATGTGCGCGACTGTGGACAAGCTTTGCCAACGAGTCACTGAAATTGTAATCAGTGGCCAGTAGGGGGCGCCGTAGACTGAGACTCTGGGGGAAATTGATGCTCGTATTTCCATGCCCTCACAGGATCATGGCGGAGCACGACCCCACCCCCGAGCAGCTGGCCGCCATCGCCGCCGAGAACGAGAGCGCGGAGATGGTTAACTACCGTGCGCCGGCCCAGAAGTCCCTGCAGGAGATCCACGAGCTGGACAGAAATGACGAGAGCCTGAGGAAATACAAGGAGGCCCTGCTGGGCTCGGAGTCCGTCCCAGAAGGTAGGATCGTCGCGTGTGTGTGCACGTGTACATGTGTGTTGGTGGTACCCCGTGCTTCCGTCTCCCTGTCCTGCTGCTCACTGCTGACACTGATCCCAGGTCAGATCTTTGTACTGCCCCATCCTCATCCAGTTAGATGCCAACTAGTACTCTTCTGCTCATTTAGCGTATCTGACTGTCTGACTCTCCCTGCCTGGCCTGACTGTCCCCACCTGGTCTGACTCTCCCCCGCTGGCCTGACTCTCCCCGGCTGGTCTAACTCTGCCCGGCTTGGTCTGACTCTCCCCACCTGGCCTGACTCTCCCCGCCTGGTCTGACTCTCCCCACCTGGCCTGACTCTCCCCACCTGGCCTGACTCTCCACGCCTGGTCTGACTCTCCCCACCTGGCCTGACTCTCCCCACCTGGCCTGACTCTCCACGCCTGGTCTGACTCTCCCCGCCTGGCCTGACTCTCCCCACCTGGTCTGACTCTCCCTGGCTAGCCTGACTCTCCCCGCCTGGTCTGACTCTCCCTGGCTAGCCTGACTCTCCCCGCCTGGCCTGACTCTCCCCACCTGGTCTGACTCTCCCCACCTGGTCTGACTCTCCCCACCTGGTCTGACTCTCCCCGCCTGGTCTGACTCTCCCTGGCCAGTCTGACTCTTCGACCACCTCACATGCACCCATGTCCATATCACTGAAGGTCCATTTACATTTCATTACCCTGCACAGAGCGTTCGGGCTTCTGTCTGTGATGCTCTGCTGCCTCGTGGACCGAGGCCGAGGCATTCACAGAGGCTCTCACCCCCTGTTTTTTTGCATCTACAGCCGACCCCGACGTCCCAAACGTCCAGGTGACCCAGCTGACTCTGGTGTGCGAGGCAGCTCCCGATGCCCTGACTATCGACTTGCAGGGTGAGTGGGAGAACCGTTCCTTGGTTTGTCTCCGGCCTGTTCTGATCAGAACTTTTATTGGCGGGGGGTCGGGGCTTTTGGATGTTTTCCTTCAGTATGAATGTCAGCCCCTGCTCTGTCCCTGCTCTTTGTCTAGAGGACCTGGAGCCTTTGAAGAAGCAGTTCTTTGTGCTGAAGGAGGGCGTGGAGTATCGGATAAAAATCAACTTTAAAGTAATTTTCACTTCATCATAAACTATTATTATTTTTTATTTTAATAGTTGTAGGGTCAGTTCAAACATGTGCGATGGTACTATATGCACAGTTTGAGGAGGTCTCTTCATATCTTCTGTAGTCCCTTTGATTGGATGATTTTTTTCTGTCATAATTGAATATTTGCACAATAAAAACTACATGAACTTTAATGGGAAGAGTCTTTTCCCAAGCAAGCTTGCAATTAAGAATGGTTTATTTTAAAAATAAAAAAGTTGTTCTTGCAAATGGTGGTTATGCATGGGTGTCTCTGCAGGTGAACAGAGAGATTGTTTCGGGCCTGAAGTACATACAAGAGACATTCAGGAAAGGAGTTAAAAGTAAGTTTCTGCATTTTGTTTGAAATATCATTCTCATTAATTGTCCTGGCCCTGCTCTCTCAGTTACACATCGCTTTGAATAAAAGTATCAGCTGAATAAATGTAACGTTGTTTGGTTCAAGTAGAGGTACTGGCTGGTGCAGATCACTTGCTAGATAATGAGCAGCCCAGTGGTTAGTTTAAAACTAGTGATGTCAAACGATTAAAATTTGTAATCAGATTAATCACAGGGTTGTTGTGGATTAATTTTGATTAATCTCAATTAAATATCATTCATTTTTAATCTATATTAATAACATTTAATTTTGCATGAGCAAACAGACTCAAGAAAAAAGGGAATATATATGCACTTAACATGTTTATTGAACATCTTGAACATGAGTCGGATGCATTCCATCTGCCACAGAAGTGCAATACCATGGACTCATATCAAAAAGCAAGATTTTTTTGCTTAGCCGGACAACTTGTCGGATTTAAGGTACCTCAGTTTAAATGGTCTTTATCTTCGTTCACTTACAATTAATCAGAACTACCGTAAATCCGACAAATAATCCGACTAATCATGAAATCCAATTCTAGCCCGATTAATTGTCATTGTTAGCAATATCAGTTGATAACACATTACGTGCGGTGCTTTACATATAAAACTCCGTAGCAACATGTCCACAGAAGTTGGACGGTATAGTGTGTGTGACCGATTTAATGAGCCACAAATGAGAGGTAGTGCTTAAACAGTATAAAACTACAACTTTCCCTTCTGTTGATAAAAGGTGCAGCCATCTTGGATTCTGAACTCGGGATGCTCTGTGCTGCTCCGAGATATTTCTCGGATCTCTGAGAAACGGGAGCGCGCATGTTATCACTTCCGGTTTCAAAACTCCGGAATCCGACTCGGAATACGAGTTCCGAGGGCAAATGGAATGCACCAAAACTGCCTG
Source organism: Paramormyrops kingsleyae (assembly GCF_048594095.1). Taxonomy (NCBI): domain Eukaryota; kingdom Metazoa; phylum Chordata; class Actinopteri; order Osteoglossiformes; family Mormyridae; genus Paramormyrops; species Paramormyrops kingsleyae. The sequence goes on along the minus strand of NC_132818.1, from coordinate 6,932,137 downwards.
AAATGGGTTGAGAGACATTTCAGGGATTTTGAGTCATTCTGCGCTGCAAATGGGTTAATTGCGTAAAAAATTTGAATCAGATTAATCATGATGATGGATTAATCCGCGTTAACCCGTTAATTTTGACAGCCCTATTTAAAACCTAAAAATTCAGACCGTACATGGGACACAACAAACAGTAGCTTTAATCAGAGGGACCCTCACTAGATCACATGATCACAGCATGACCACCCACCGTTAGCCATCATTAAATGGGCTCTTTGTTGAACCCGGAGTGTCATTAGGTTACCTCGTTCACCGCAGCCGCTGCTTCTCTGTACCTTTGTCCCCTCCCGCCCACACAGTCGACAAGTCGGCCTACATGGTGGGCAGCTACGGGCCGCGGCCAGCTGAGTATGAGTTCCTGACCCCCCTTGAGGAGGCACCCAAGGGCATGCTGGCTCGGGGCACGTACAACATCAGGTCCCACTTCAGCGACGACGACAAGCACGATCACCTCTCCTGGCAGTGGACCCTCGACATCAAGAAGGACTGGACGGACTAAGGCCCGCTCCGCTCCGCTCCTCTCCGCTCCGCCTCTGTCTCCCCCAGCTCCATCCACTTCCCCTCTTCATTCCTCCGTTGTAATTTCGGCTGTAACGGCTGCAAAGAAAGGTCCCCCTGCTCTCCCCGACACTCCCTTTGCGGTCGCTCTCTTTCTTCTATGCTTGTCGTGGAACATCGTCAGCTCCCATGTTCTAAGAAATGAAATAAATCTGGAATAAGTCTTGATCCGGGCCACGGCGATGGGGGGTAGGTAGGTCAGGCATAGAGTAGCATGTCTGTATATAAATCACACAATACTCCTGTTGTGGTTCTGACAAGCCCACAGCGTGGCCTATATATAAAGAGAGTACTGGTGCCACTTGGGGTCAAAGGTCCCCCCCCCCCCCACACTCCACTGTCAGAGCCCTTACATCTCTCTTACACGTGTGTCTTAGGGTTTTTAATTGCAATTTTAACGATGAAATGTCATAAGATGTTTTTTTGTGTGTGTTCCTCAGTTTGTCAAACTTCCGATAGCTTCCTGTCCTCAGGGGCCCAAATTGGGGGGGGGTCTGTCCAGGCTTATTCCTCAGGAGGTGAACACTGTGCATTCGGGCAGATCTCAGTTCTGGGACATTTCGTCTACGATAATGTTGACGGGTGTCCGATGGTGTGAATTCTGAAGGTGATGGTTTGTGGCGGGGGGGGCGGGGGGGGAGGGCCGGGCAGGGCCTTATAGACACATCTTTCCCTGAGTTGTGGGCGTCACCCCGAGCAGACAAACGTGGACCATTAGTGACCAGCTGACTCACTAACGCTCTCATTAGTCTGCAGTGAATTTTTCGCTGTCGGCGAATTCGGCGTCATTCTGGCCCAGAGTCGCCACAGGAAGTGGCCCCGGGAATGAGACCGGAAATGGCAGTGAGGGCTTTGCACAGAAGCGGGTAACGTATGGCTGGCAGACCCTGATCGCGAGGATGCTCTAATCCCGTCGAGCCCCCAGCTGTCTTTAAGCTGCCCCACTTTCTTCCATACAATCGTTCTGTTCCGGCTCTGGACAGTCTGATCAAATTAACTGACTCATTTCCATGGTTACCCAGGCTAGATCTGACCTGTGACACCTAGAGAAATGGCCGGGGGGGGGGAGGGGGGCTTCCAGGGGCTAGAAGACCTCAGTCCTCTTCAAAGATGCTGTGCAGGGTAGAAAAAACACTAAAGTGTTTCCATAGAGATGCTTTTTGACCCCGTTTAGCAGGTTGTTGATTTCTGATTCGTGCAGACCGAGCATCAGGGCAGGTTGTTGGTTTCTGATTCGTGCAGACCGAGCATCAGGGCAGGTTGCTGGTTTCTGATTCGTGCAGACCGAGCATCAGGGCAGGTTGCTGGTTTCTGATTCGTGCAGACCGAGCATCAGGGCAGGTTGCTGGTTTCTGATTCGTGCAGACCGAGCATCAGGGCAGGTTGCTGGTTTCTGATTCGTGCAGACCGAGCATCAGGGCAGGTTGCTGGTTTCTGATTCGTGCAGACCGAGCATCAGGACAGTATCATCTGGGCCTCAAGTGGTCGGCTTTAAGCTGTTTATCTTCTTTTTTCTTCTTTCAGTATTTTGTATGTTTAATGTTTTTCTATTATTGTTATCATTTTAAACCTTTTATTTATTGTTTCTGATACCTTGAGATCACACTAAATTGGTCATCAGACCAACTTGTCCTATTACTAACCCCCCTCCCACGTCCGTCCTTATCTGGGGTGGGGGTTCAAACTGGATCAGAATGTCAGCATTAAATTTTCCGCGTTTACCTATAGTGCAACACTAAGTGTGACCCGTCTTACTGTGGAACAATCTAATTTCTACGAATTGCCTTATTTGACTGTAATTTCCTTCCTCTCTGTAATTATCCGTCTCCTGTTTCATCTTTGTTCTCCTTTGCTGTTATTTGAACATGGCCATCGTCCATGTTTTTTGCAGTCATCACAGCATGTTGTTGTGAAATTTTCACAAAGAGAATAAGTATGTTTCATCAGGGCCCAGTTGGATTAAAATATGAAATTGAATATTCAGTGTATAATTTCATTCCCATAGCTTAACTAATGCAACGATTATTTGTAAAATATCACAGGCCTTAGTTACTCATGTAAGCTCTTATCCCAAAAACCAAGAACCTTTCATTGATTAAAGATAATTTATGCCTTGGAAAATTAAAATGTTACCATTTTAAATGGCTTGGGTGTGCAATCCCTGTTTTCATTTTATTTAAGCTTTTAATGAGCTGTGTGGTCCCTGGTCCCTACTGGGACTTGTTGCAGGTATTTAAATTTCAGCACACTAAAAGAAGAAACATTTTCCCATTCATAATTATCTAATACCAGCATTTTCCCAGGGAGTGATTAATTGGATAAAAGGTAACAATGTAAACACAGTTTAGTCTAAACCTTTAAATCATTAAATACTCTCTCAACCTATTTTAGCTGATCATGTGATCTTGGAGGGGGAATCGTGTTTAAGTGAGCAACGGTTCGTGGGTATTTGCATACCAGCATGCATTGCAACTGCTAGCATATAATGGCAATAATGGGTCAATCGTGCAGATTTACAAGCACGTAAGTTTAAATATCCATCCATCTTCCAGTGACGTATGCTGATCGTGGTCACTGGGGGCCTGGAGCCTAACTCAGGTCGCACCTTGGACAGGTGACCATTGCGGGGCACATAGAACAGCATGAATACAAACATCTGGAAATTTAGGGGCAACAATTAGCCGAAATGCATGTCACTGGACTGTGGGAGGACACACAGCAGACACAGGGAGAACATACACACTGCGCACTCGCATGGCAGAGGTGGGATCTGTACTGACAGCACTGCGTTAAATTTAATAACAACAGATTTTGCAGTGTGATATCATGCATTGTGGCAGGAGTGACTGTACCTGTAACACACAATACATCTACAGCACTAATAACACCTACACATTCAGAAAACAAATGGGAGACTGATGCACATTCAATGACCAACAGAGGATCAAGGCAAGAGCAAATGTATAAATACATGGGTAAAGAAGTCAAGACAAGTGTGGGCCATATAGATTAACCAAACACTAGCACACAGGTGAGGGTCATTAACAATCACAAAGCGCTAAGGGTTCAAACACTAGGGGATACTGGGAGCAATGGATAAAGAAGACTTAACTACCAAGCTACATATGAGCAGGGATAACCAAGAACAAAGGCACTAACGTAAGAACCAGTACAGGAACACAAATGCAAAATAATTACGGAGCCTCTCTCATGACATACTGATAAAAAATATATATCATGGGAACGATTTCATAAAACATAGCCACGATTTAACTAAAATGAGGGAATGGATTGATAAAATATTTACTCATAATTTAATACACTGTGGGAACGAACGAGTAAAATGTGGGCACAAGTTATATCATGTCCGTTATGTCAGCAGTAGGGCTCCGTATGTATCTATAAGTAGCTATAATGCATTAAGCTAAGAGTTTCCAGTTAAGTGCTACCAACTTTTTAATCTTTACTATATTTTTAGTAATGACTAATATATGATCTGCTCTGAAATTATATGGGTGGGGTCTGGTCGGTTTAGAGCAGGGGTGGGCAATCTTATCCAGAAAGGGCTGGTGGGTATGCAGGTTTTGGGGATAACCCAGGTGTGAGGACCTTATTAGGATCTAATCAGGGAGCTGCAGTGAAAACCCAGACACACAGCGGCCCTTTGATTGTCCAGCCCTAGTCTAGAGTTTGTTTCACTAAAAAATTTTAGTCAGCAGTCGGCACTCATGCGCACCAGTGCAGGTGCTGCCAAACTTGAAGATGGACCTCAACTGCTTGAACTTCTCTGTTTTGATTTTTGGACAACAGAGGTCACAAATACCAAGTGTATTGATTAAGATTAAGATTAAGATTAAGATTAAGTTAGGCTTTATTTATCCCAGGGGGAAATTCTGGCAAGCAAGTCACAAACCACTCCATACCAGTCTATGGGGAATGACAGTGTGGAAAGGTTTAATAGAACTCTTGGAAACATGACCCATGCTTGGTCTCCAGAGGTGAAGTGCAATTGGCCTTGACATTTGCAGACCTTGACATTTTTTTGCTCGGTGCTGTATGACACAGTTGTGCTCAGCTGTGATAAGTATGTTGCTGCTCTCACCGAAGACCTGTAGGAGGCGCTGGCAGCAGCACAAGAACACGCCTCAAGGGAATAGACTAAACGCAAAAGTTAAGGGGCTCAACAACAACGTTGGTGATCGTTTGTTCTTGACAAACAGTGCAGAATAGGGAAAATTTGCTAACAGATGGGAATAAACGGTGTTCAAGGGACTGTCACCTATAAGAGTAACCCAGTGGAATTTACTGATGTTGGAAAATTTAATTCACCAACTGGTAGTAATGTTCCATCAGTGCTGTCACTGGAAGAGAACAAAGGGCCTATGTCAAAGATCTGATTCTGGGGGAGGTGTGGATGACAATTAAGCGAGGGACACCAGTGCCATTGTCCCCTCAGTCCCATCAGCAAAATTTCTATATATTTATTTTGCAGCATATTTATTTTGCTATTTTGGACTTCCTCTGCTGGCTCCAGGAGGTTGGGCTCCTCCCAAGGTTTCTTCCTTTCTTCTTTTCTTCCTTTCTTCCTTTCTTTTTCCTTGCCACTGTCACCTCTGGCTTGCTCTCTGGGGGCTTTGGGCAGTGACCATGTAAAGTGCCTTGAGACAATGTAGTATTATAAAAATGCGCTATAAAAAATTTAATTCAATTCAATTCCATTCAATTCCATTCCATTCGTGTCCAACTGCTCCTGCAAGACAATTGGTCCCTTACCTGTCCTAGATGAGGATGCTGGACGTTGTATCCAGGATTGGGTCTCACCTGTTACTTTGACTCAGTCTGATCTAGCCTTGAGTCAGGTTTCAGCAGTTCTACACCCAAGTTACTACACCCTTGCACTGATGTATAGTAAATTACGATGATTCAGGTCTAAAATTCCTGCAGTCAATGTGATGTCAGCAAAACAGCAGGCTGATGGCAGATGTACGTCTGCAGTCCTGCCTCACGCTGATGAGTACCAGAGTCCATACACAACCCAGCATGCCTACAGAGGTCAGATCTCGCTCTGGTCGCATTAGCAGACTGACAAATGGATTACCCTGCACTGTTTTTGATCTGAATATTTTCCAAGGTACGGCACATAATGTTCAGGCTGCCTGTTCAGTAGTGTTTCAGGCTTTCAGAGGTCATAGGGCTGTGGCCCAGAATAAAGACGCATGATTTAAAATGACACAGCGATAGACCATTTGGGGTCAATATTTTCAGTTCTGCAGGTTATATTACCTGGAGGTTATTCTCATTTTCCTTGTCCCACTCTTCGGAACAGGGGGTCTCCTTGCTCTGTGGGGGAGATATTTCTTGATTGTCTGGGTACATAAGTCATTTATGTGCATGGCTCTTGTGGGATGTATGTAGGCATCCAGCTACAATGGTTGGCGTGACGATTTAGCAGCCATCACTCACTAAGGGGGATATGTCTGGGTTAGCTGTGCTGCGGAAGGAGGTCCGTGTTGCCATTTTGAGTGTATCTGTGTCACACCGATGACGCTTATGTTCGATTACATTACTGGGCAAAAACATTGCATGACGTTAAGCTTTTGAAGGCCTCAGCAGCAAATAGTCAGGACATTAGCCAGAATTAAGCAAATAGATAAAGTGACCTAGCTTTTCTTTTGATTTCCTTAAATGTATAAGTCTTGTGGCCAAACTTGCAGACAGCTTCATAGAGGAAAAAAACAGTCGGTGTTGTTCCACTCAATGTTAATGGCTTCAAACAATTGGGGAGGAGTTGAAAAACTATACCTAGTTAGTTTATGTTTAATGTGACACTAAATATTCTCCATAGGAATCAAATTTGGACTCTGACCAGGGCAATTTCGGATTTGGCTCATTTTTTTTGCCCAGGGATGCTTACTGTATGTACACGTACATTTACAGTCGCTGTCTGATTTGTAGTTACATGAATTTCCTGGAATTAAGCAATATAAAGGTGCCATGCTGCCCTCTAGTGGTGTGTAGTGCGCTGCATATTGCACTATTTGTGTTTCTTTGTATAGCCGCATGCTACGCATAGGCACGTGTTCGCCCACAATATTCATGAAGTTTTAAAGTATATTTTCACATACATTGCACTTTAACATGCACACTGTCATAAATTCCAATCCGAATAGAGTGTAGAATTATAAATCTGCATGTGCTCCTTATCGAATCTCGAGTACACGACTGCTGTAGTTTTTGCAGAACGCTAGGTGTCACTGTTTAAAAACAAACAACGACATTTTAAACTCAAGTCTGAACCTCACAGGTAGCCAGTGAAGCGAGGCCAATAATGGAGATATATGGTCGCGTTTTATGCTTACCAATGAGGAGGGGGGGCGAGCTGCTGCGTTTTATACTAACTGCAGATAATGAATTTAAGAGTGATCAGTTTCAAAGTATAAGCAATTCTATACATCATATCTCTAGTTGTATGAACATTCTTATACTACAAAGAGGGGGGCTCTTTCCGAAGGATCCTATTTTAAAAATTGTTGCACTGTGCCGAATAAACCACCACTTCTAAGAACTTCACTGGATTTATGAGTAAACAAGCTGTTACCATGGAAACACAATCATTCTGGAGCTGGGTGATTGCAGAACATTTTATTTTTTATAATTTTATATAAAAAAAAAAAAGATCAGTCAATATAGATAATTATCATGATATTATGTTCTTATTTTAAGGCTCAATTTTTGCTTGAAATTCCCTTTAATGTAGACGGCGCATAGCAGATGATAGTCCAAATAAAGAACGAAAGCATCATTTGCATGCAAGCGAGTGAGTGGCTGAGGGCTAAGTCTCTGAGCCTGTGATTGGAAGGCTGCTGGTTCGAGCCCAGGCTGGGGTTGCCACACATTAGCTGCTCTTGCACTGTGACTCCCCCCTGTCCTCTTCTGTGTGTTAAATGTGCGGACTGACTGCTGACGAGTTCTGCCCCAGGATCCTCCCTTAGCCTATGTGGCTGGTGATTGGCTCAGATGGTTAAGTCTCTGTGCTCGTGAGCTAAAGGCCCCCGGTTTGAGCCCCTGCCCCAGTGAAATGATTGTGTGTGTGTGTGCATCCTTGACCAGGGTCTTTAACTGTGCTGTATGGTCTAGTTGTGCAATTAAAAGCTTAATCCTTCTCCAGGACCCTAACTAAGGGTCCTGTTATACACTCAAATACACATCATACCTCTTTACTTACCCCAACTTGTGCTCCGTAGCTTTGAGATTAGAGTATAGGAAGCACCCCTGGAGCTGGGGGTTAAAGGCCTTACTTAAGGGCCCACAGACATGCAATCATTCCACTGGGGTGGGGGCTCAAACCAGGGACCTTCAGCTCACAAGTACAGAGACTTAACCATCTGAGTCACCTTTTGATTCTGGCACAGATGTTTCTGTAAATATATTTAATATATTTTATTACATTCTGTATATTTTAGATTGTAATTTCTCAAATGTTATGTGTCGGTGAACCTGGCAGAATAAGCATTTCACTTTGTTGTACAAGTACGACTGCATGTGACAGATGAAAATTTAGACTTTGCCCGTTACAACTGCAGCACTTCAACATCTCTGCATCTGAACCAGCAGAGTTCAGGAGCTTCAGGCCCGATTTACAGCACAGAGTTTATGGGGGGAGGGGTTAAGTATTAAGCCTACAACTGGAGCGAGGTCCAGATCAGATTCAGTCACCCCAGGAGGTGGAGTGAAACGGAACTTCTGCAGGAGTGAGGTGAAGAAGAGGAAGAGCTCCATCCTGGCCATACTCTCTCCAGGACACGCCCGACGCCCTGGAGAAAAGACAGATGGGGAGATTCTCTCTGCTTATTAAGGGGAATAACGGACAACGATATTCAGACAGTTAGCCAGAGGAAAAAGCAGAGCTCCGTTCATAAGCATTTTACTGAAGGCCAGAGAAGAACCTGAGCTGTACCTGCAGAGAAGGGCAAGAAGGCGTCCCTCTTTCTGAAGCGGCCCTGATCGTCCAGGAAGTGGCCGGGGTTGAAGGTATGGGGAGTCTCCCATTCACTCTCATCATAAAGTACAGACGTCAACAGTGGGATGACAGTGGTCCCCTACAGACAAGTTTAATCAAGATGTAGTTATACACAGAAATGTACTGAATATACCCAAACAGCAAAACAAATTATACCCACTAAAAATAAACAAAAAAATTCTATTCTATACTACCTAACTAGCAGAACTAATTAAGTTGCAGCTATAATTTTCTTTTAGGTTTTAAAAACACGAGTGCCGTTGTTCACCTTTTTTATGTGGTATCCCCGGAAGACCACGTCAGACCTTGTGACATTCAGGGCATTCAACGGAACAATGTTGGCCAGTCTCTGTATCTCGTGGATGACGGCGTCTGTATACGGCAGGTTCTTCCTGTCCTCCACTCGAGTCTGCCGACCCCCAGTGACCATGTCCAGCTCCTCCTGTACGCGGTCTATTGGTGGATGGGGAACAGCCAGCATCTATGAATTCTAGAAGGCACTTAAATATGGGTCTTTGAGTACATATATTTTTTCAAAACTTGTCTATATTTCTTGACACGCTTGAACAGGTTTATGTGCACAATGTTGTGTGTTGATCCAACAGTTTCATTATATATGGTAGTGAGACACATTGGCTGGTAGACATATGCTGTTCTCACCCTGTATACAGGGGTACCGTGTTAAGGTCCGTGTGAATGTGTCTGTCTTCACCCTGTATATGGGGGTACCGTGTTAAGGCCTGTGTGAATGCGTCTGTCTTCACCCTGTATATGGGGGTACCGTGTTAAGGCCTGTGTGAATGTGTCTGTCCTCACCCTGTATATGGGGGTACCATGTTAAGGCCCGTGTGAATGCGTCTGTCTTCACCCTGTATATGGGGGTACCGTGTTAAGGCCCATGTGAATGTGTCTGTCCTCACCCTGTATGTGGGGGTACCGTGTTAAGGCCTGTGTGAATGTGTCTGTCCTCACCCTGTATACGGGGGTACCGTGTTAAGGCCCATGTGAATGTGTCTGTCCTCACCCTGTATGTGGGGGTACCGTGTTAGGGCCCGTGTGAATGTGTCTGTCCTCACCCTGTATATGGGGGTACTGTGTTAAGGCCCGTGTGAATGTGTCTGTCCTTACCCTGTATATGGGGGTACCGTGTTAAGGCCCGTGTGAATGTGTCTGTTCTCACCCTGTATACGGGGGTACCGTGTTAAGGCCTGTGTGAATGTGTCTGTCCTCACCCTGTATACGGGGGGGGGGGGGTACTGTGTTAAGGCCTATGTGAATGTGTCTGTCCTTACCCTGTATATGGGGGTATTTGGCCATAAACAGGAGGCCCCAACGCAGTGTGGTCGCAGTGGTGTCAGTTCCAGCTAGAAACAAGTTAGCCACACTAATTAAGAGGTTCTCGTTATGGTAGTGGGCAGAATTTCGCTGCGAGGGTATCTGTTGGAGACAGTGGAATATAGAGAAGTACAATCAATGGCAACTTAATTTTCTGGAATCAATCTGGGGATTGATGAACCTGTCAATGATGTCAGCATCTTCACCTTTTGTTGTTGGATGAGGAAGGAGTCCACAAACCCTCTCCTGTCCTCAGCATTAAAGGTTTCCTGAAGCTTACTTATGAGTCTTTTAATCTGAAATAGATTGCATCTGAAACTCTCCATTAGATCTTTCCTATCCTTAAACACCCAGCTGAGGGAGGGAAATGCATTATAGAGCTGCAAGAAGACAGAGAAGATAAGTCACAAGCTGTATGGCTGGTAGCTCATTAGAACAACACAATCATGAAGAAAACCTTCTGAAAAACTTTTTTGTATCTGGCTTTTAAAGGCACATTCAGTATTTGAGAGTAAAGCCAATGGAAACTTGTCAGAGTACCTGGACTCCTGGTGACCCCAAGAGAAGTGTACTTCTGTTTGAAGTTTTGACCATTTCTTGGAATTGAGGGTCAGTATAGTCAAACCGACTGCCAAAAATAATGGATGATATGATGTTGGACATGGAGTAGGTCAATCCTTTGGTGATGTCAAATGGTTTACCTGTCAACAGGTTATAAACAAACATGTTAAAACATTAACCCTAAAAAATATAAATATTTCTAGAATTTAAACAAATATAAACAGACAGACAGACAGATCCACTCGATGATAGAAATGGCATCTACATATATGGTGTATGATGCAATACAAAAAGATACCATTATGATGAAGTTTCCCCTGATTCTGTTACTTTTGAAGTACCTTTCCTCTCAAGCCCATATTAGTTCTCCCTGGGTCTTCAAAGCTTGTCATTGCCTCTACAGTGTCTCCACAGTTCTTCCACGCTGTTGCTGCTGCCCTAGCTTCTGGTTCAGAAAGTGCCATTCTGCCGGTGCTCCAGGCTACCGGCCCAGAGAGGGCTGCTTTGGCCGCCTCCAGGTGTCCCAGCTTCTCCCTGTTCACCTCCAGGTGTCCCAGCTTCTCCCTGTTCACCTCCAGGTGTCCCAGCTTCTCCCTGTTCACCTCCAGGTGTCCCAGCTTCTCCCTGTTCACCTCCAGGAGTCCCAGCTTCTCCCTGTTCACCTCCAGGTGTCCCAGCTTCTCCCTGTTCACCTCCAGGAGTCCCAGCTTCTCCCTGTTCACCTCCAGGTGTCCCAGCTTCTCCCTGTTCACCTCCAGGAGTCCCAGCTTCTCCCTGTTCACCTCCAGGTGTCCCAGCTTCTCCCTGTTCACCTCCAGGAGTCCCAGCTTCTCCCTGTTCACCTCCAGGTGTCCCAGCTTCTCCCTGTTCACCTCCAGGAGTCCCAGCTTCTCCCTGTTCACCTCCAGGTGTCCCAGCTTCTCCCTGTTCACCTCCAGGAGTCCCAGCTTCTCCCTGTTCACCTCCAGGAGTCCCAGCTTCTCCCTGTTCACCTCCAGGTGTCCCAGCTTCTCCCTGTTCACCTCCAGGTGTCCCAGCTTTGTCCTGCTCACTGTCAGCTCCAGCCTCGCTGTCACCAGCCGTCATGTAGGCTTCCATCTCATCTCCTGACCTCTTGCCAGCGCCCTCCTCATCTCCTGATGTCACCCAGTTGCCTGCCTCGCCTCTTGCCATTACCTAGGGGCCAACCCTGTCTCCTGCCGTCACCCAGGTGCCCTCCTCCTTTCATTGTCCAGATGGCCTCCTCATTCCTTGCAGGTTGCCGCCAGGCCAACACTCAACCTCTGGGTTACCACCAGAGGAGATGGACCTGGACGATACCACTCTGGAAGACTTAGCATGGGACCCTCTGGGCCTTGGCCTTAATCCCACTCTGAGGACCATCACTTTTGCCCAACGATCACACCAACCCGGCCATAAGTCTTGGTGCAGTCAGCGAGCCTTCTGCTCCTATCCCTGTATCTGCTCCTGTCCTGCAGCCCCTCGTCATCCTCCTGCTCCGGTCTTGCAGTGTCCTCTTCGCCTTCCTGTCCTGCAGCCCCTCATCCTCCGGTCCCGCTGGCACCTCGGTACCCGCCAGCCCCACTGGTCCTCTGAAGCCCTCAGGCCCAGATGGATTCCTCCTCACTGCTGAACAGGTCTGTTCTCTGCCTTCCTCCATTCCTCCCATTCAGATCCCTGAAGGTCCTGTTTATTTTCAGTTATTGTTAGTTTGAGTTAAATAAACCTTCTTCTGCTGCTCCCGCAGGCTTTGTCCCACCTGACATGACACTTATTTTACAGAAACAAAATTCCATTCTATGTCACACATCAGTATTATCTCACCTTTGAAGTTTTCAAACAAATCTGTGACATAGTGGAGCTCTTCAATGATTTTCTCTTCCATTTGTTGTTTGCCCATCCCAAAATCACGAAGGCTGGTTAGAGCAAAGCGTCTCATCTCCTTCCATGAGTCTCCATTTGCAAACAGGATTCCTGTATAAGTTGAGAGACTTTCAGTTATGTCAGTATGATCTATTTACAGCATTCATAGTATTACCATGAATATCTGTGTACACAATGTATCCTGTTCAGGATTAAAACCCCACCTAAATTAGTGTCCCATATCCAACAACAGAAAGCTTAAAGACCAGTGAGACACCTACATTTGTCCCGAGAACATTCCCCCAATTTAAAAATGGCATTCCAGCTTTCAATATCCGGGTATCTCTTTTGTGAAATTAATGAAATAAAAAGCTGTTCTAATTAAAAATATCCACCATGACATCTAAATGACCCCATGATGTCATTCACAAAGTCTTTAATCACCAAACATGCTTTAATAGATATTCACATACCGTGACCGTTGGCTAAATCCTGAAATATCGGCAATTTGGCCCGCTGACCAAACTCCTCAGGAAAGTTAGCAAGGGCCTCTCTAACGGTCTTAAAGCCTGCAAGAACCACACATTTCCTTGAGCCAAAGTGAATGGTGAACACTTGCCCATATTTTTGCGATAGCTGTAGGAAAAACAGAGAAAAAAGGGAAACTTCAGTTACTATTAAAGTGTATTCTGGGATTCAGAACATGAAACCATAACCAGTCTGTCATCAAAAGTCAATTTAAAATAATTCCCTTAAAATCTAAGATTAATCAGTAGATCATGGGCAAACATTCTGAAATCATTAGCTCAGTTTAAACCAGAGTTGGACTGGGATTACAAATCAAATTTGTTCATTTGCCCAGACAGGTCCACCACACATATGTCCCCACAATCCATTTCTTCGATCGACAGTCAGGGATCCCCCACAAGAAATTTGCTGGTCCCCATACCCTTCCGCTGTCTGACAAAGTGCATGGCTGGAAGACCAACCCTGGTGTAAACTGGGTTTTGACCTCCATTAAAAAATCCTCCACAAAACTATTTCTAGTAAAAGAAATTCCTATTTTGTCAATCACTGTGTTTGCTATGCATTTATTTCATATTTTTTTATATCTGCAATAAGTTAATTTGGACATTTCAAATAATTAATAAGTACATATTTTTAATACCGTATGTCATAATGGACTGATTATAATTTAAAAAATATATCTTTAAATCTCCCCAGCTGATATATAAAATTATGGAAATTAATTAGTTATTTTGGCTATCTGTGTTCATCTCACACCTGACGACTTTAAGGCTGTCAGACAATGCAAGTCTTGAAATTGGTGCAATGAATATTGGTCATTTTCAACCACAAATGATAATGTGTCTTTTTTCAGAATTAATATTTAATCAAAACTTAATAATGACACATGATGATTACAAAATGTATCCATCCATTTTTAAATGGTTTATCCTGGTCAGAGTCATGCGATTTATTTAGCCCAAACTTATTCCATTTGTAAATTTTACTGATTCACATTTGAATCGATTGATTTTATTTTATTTATCTATACAATAATCTGCATTCTTTGTTCGTCTCTTTATTTTTCTACAGCATCACAGGTACCATGTAATTTTAATTTCACTCTGAGTAAAAGACCTCATCTTTCAAAAAGTCAGAAGATCATTTCTTCCAGTCAAAAAGAAGTGTAGTATGAGTATTGAGAAATATATGATCTCATCTGAAATATACACAAAGAGTTATGGGTTAGATGGTGTCATCTGGTTGGCTCCGGTCTGGGTCAAACCTCAGAGAGGGGGGGGCATCTGCCTTGATATTCTTCTCTACTGGCAGGTAGGTGAATGTGAGCTAGAAATGAGCCTAAAAACATGCGCATTGGGCTTGCCAAGGTTTCAGGCTCTTAGTGTTACAGACATATTCCACATTCTGGTGGTCAGTTAGAACCTAGAAAGGGTGATGGGCTCCTTAAAGCCAGCGTCTCTAATACCAGCTTGATTCCCAACAGCTCCCGGTTACATACGTCATAGTTCTCAAAATTTCAATTAATGACCATCTGGTCTCTCAGAAAGTCAACTTGTTTCTTCCAGTCAATATTCTAGATGTGTAGCATGAAAAATGATAAATCATGTAAATGAGGGAAGTAAATCAGATGTACCTGAAAGAGGCTGAGATGCAGTTTCTTGAAGTCCAGCTGCAGTAGGTTTCCAATGAGGGGCAAAGGTCTGGGTCCTGGGGGCTCCTTCCCCTTGTTATGGATGCTGGAGAGAAGATACAGGACCAGAAAAACCAGTACAGCACCTAGCAGGGTGACCACACTGGGAACCTGGATAAATCCTTCTACTACAGCCATGGTTTCTACATCTCAGTCTTCAGTGACCCTATGGGTCATTTATACATGAGAGTGTTTCTACTCAGTTCAGCCCCTTCATTGAATCAACTAATGACACCACAAGAGGTCCGTAAAGTCAAATATGTGACGTAAAAACTTTCATACCCACTCTGCACATAGAACTAACAGACCTGAATTCATCTCAGATTACATCAGCAACTTATTTGACTGTATTGGTGCCCATTCTTAATAATTAACTCTCCAGAGCTAAAAACAGCTACTGATGGTGATGATTGCATTGAACAATCATTCCCCTGGTGGAAGATAAGGGATTCATTAGTTCATTAGTGGCCAGCACCACATTTGTATGATGAAATCTGGGCCACAGATCAATCTTTTGTTTTCCACAGAAGAGAATATAATGTAATGTCATTCCACTAATGCGGGCTGGCAAGCTCAGCAAGTTCTGCGCTGCCCCCCACCCCCACTAGATGGTTGTCAGTATTGATGATATTGGTCAGAATTAAACCTGCCAGGTGCGTCTGAAAGTATTTCTTTCTTGTTACAACCCCTTAGAATTTTCATACCCTGCGGTGTGTGAAAATCCCTGGAGAGTTGGCTGCTTCTGCGAGACTGGAACCCCCCAGATGTGGCATCAATGAACACAAGGTTTGAAACTTCCTGGATCCATAGTCAAACAGTAACTGAACCTCCTAACCATGTCTGCGTGCTGTATGTTTTCAGTTGGACCCACACAGTTTGCTGTGTGGAAGAGCAGGCTGTATATTTCCACACCTTAGTCCTTTTTCATCCTGTGCCGCTGTAACATGCCCAGATAAACGATACACGTGCACCTGGCCATCCACATGATGGCACATTAGACCAGGCCTCCATCCTCCATTGCTCCGTAGTCCAGCTCTGACACTAACTTGCCCATGGAAGGTGCTTCAGGCGGTGGACAGGAGTCCACCTGAGTGCTCTGACCGGTCTGCAGCTACGCAGCTCCACATGCAGCAAAGTGTGAGCACCGTTGATGTCCCAGTGTAGAAGTACCAAAAAATCACTCTCTATTCTCTCATCTTGTACAAAGGCTTCTCCCTTTCTTCTTGTCTCTGACAATCTACAGTCACTTACTCATAGTAATACAACATTCTAATACAACTAACAGGTTACGTCATACAATGCATTTGTGGATCACATGTTCTTACCTTATACTAGTTCAGTTATAGGATTCATTACTGCTAACTCTGGATGCCTGGAGCTGAGTTGTGTGCCCCCTAGATGAATTGTGGATGCATCTCATGTTATGGCTCAGGGCTGCGGATGGAGGAGCAGGATCTTGCTGCAATGCCCGAATGATCTCTTCTGATAGTTTGCCCCTGATGGACACAGAAAAAAGGTCCAAGGGTTTGGTGGTGTCATCTGGTTGGGGGCTCCGGTCTGGGTCAAACCTCAGAGAGAGGGGGGGGGCATCTGCCTTGATATTCTTCTCTACTGGCAGGTAAGTGAATTTGAACTAGAAGTGAGCCAAAAAACATGCGCATTGGGCTTGCCAAGGTTTCAGGCTCTTACTGTTACAGACATATTCCACATTCTGGTGGTCAGTTAGAACCTAGAAAGGGTGATGGGCTCCTTAAAGCCAGCGTCTCTAATACCAGCTTGATTCCCAACAGCTCCTAGTTACCAGAGGTGGCAATTTCAGGTCCAGAGAGTACAAATCCAGACCATGATTTTGTTTCAACCAACCAGTTGAGCATAAAGAGTCACAGTCACATAGTACTCAACTGGTCGGTTGAAACAAAATCATGGTCTGGATTTGTACTCCACCACTCCACCTCTGCTAGTTACATACATCATAGTTCTCAAAATTTCAATTAATGACCATCTCGTCTCTCAGAAGGTCAGCTTGTTTCTTCCACTCATGTAAATGGGGGATGTTAACAAAATGTACCTGAAAGAGGCTGAGATGCAGTTTCTTGAGATCCAGTTGCAACATGTTTCCAATGAGGGGCAAAGGTCTGGGTCCTGGGGCTCCTGCCCCTTGTTATGGATGCTGGAGAGAAGATACAGGACCAGAAAAACCAGTACAGCACCTAGCAGGATGACCACACTGGGAACCTGGATAAGTCCTTCTACTACAGCTATGGTTTCTACATCTTAGTCCTCAGTGAACCTATGGGTCATTTATACATGAGAGTGTTTCTACTCATAGCTCAGTCCCTTCATTTAATCAGCCTGTGAAATTACAAGAGTCACATGAAGATGAATCTGTGACTTTAATGCTTTCATACCCACTCTGCACATAGAACTAACAGACCTGAATTAAACATTCTAACATTTATTGTTTAAAAAGTGTTTGTAGAATGTTACCAAGCATTGACTGACAGGTCTGTTTGGGACTGACAAGTCTTGTATACAAGGGAGGTCAAAAATCATCTCAGATTACATCAGCAACTTATTTGACTGTATTGGTGCCCATTCTTAATAATTAACTCTCCAGAGCTAAAAACAGCTACTGATGGTGATGATTGCATTGAACAATCATTCCCCTGGTGGAAGATAAGGGATTTTGTTGGTTCATTAGTGGCCAGCACCACGTTTGTATTATGAAATCTGGGCCACAGATCAATCTTTTGTTTTCCACAGAAGAGAATATAATGTAATGTCATTCCACTAATGCGGGCTGGCAAGCTCAGCAACTTCTGCGGTACATCTGGATGATGCAACTGCAGCACTTAAAAATCTCTCCATCAGAACCAGCAGGATTCACAAGCTTCAGGCCCGATTTACAGATGAGCATTTGTGAGTGAATGGTATGAGTGTGCCCTGCGATGGGTTGGCACTCCATCCTGGGTTGTTCCCTGCCTTGTGTCCGTTGCTTCTGGAATAGGCTCTGGATCCCCCAATGACCCTGAATAGGAATTAACTTGTTACAGAAAATGGATGATTATTTGTAAATTAATCTTTGTGATAGACTAATGCAACAAGCATACTGTGTGCATGCTTCATCCATCCATTTTTCAGATTTGTGAACTTTTCACCCTTCCACAAACAATAGCTGTAGTAATACTGACTTGGTTACTACCAAATTCTAACAGCAGAGGGCAGCATAGACCTTCAGCAGAGACACAGGTGCTAAACCTGCCATCAACGCAGCAGACGACTGATTTCTGTTAAGAATTTGATGAAATTTATTTCAGTTGTGATGCAACGAAATGTTTGGAGGGATCTTAGCCGGGAGGCTGTGGATCTGGAGAGGCGTCGAGTTGTTATGCGAATTGCATTGAGAACCAGGGCACGAGACAGAGGCCTGGAATTTCACAGAAGGGCAAACCAAATAAGTGGGGAAAAGCAGCTGATGTCCCAGCCATCACCACCCCCCCCCCTTTCCCCACCCCCACACTGTACACACACAAACAAACACACACACACACACATATATTGTAACTTTGTCAGTAATAGATCAAGTCAGCAGCCAGCTCTAAAATCACTAAAGCAGCAATGTAATCCCAGTGTGTGACTCCTTCCCCGTGTCCTGGTACAGCTGCGGTGTGTTAAATCGGGACACCTGGACTGGCCAATGGAAGCCAGGCTATTATTCGGGAAGGCCGCCCTCACCCGGTCCCACAGCGGGACAGACTGCACGTGTGAGGAACACGCGCGTGAATTATGTCCAGCAGTCGTATAAGATTACCAGCAAAGCTGCAAAAACAGCCAGTATTAGCTGAAAATTCCTGTAAATCAGTTTTACTTGTTTGTGTGACTCTGCCATGTTTTTCACGTTGATATCTTCCTTTTTCCTTCAGCATTCTGCGATCTACATGTAGCAAGCCAGTATTCTCATCCGGAAACATTGCACAGGTACGCAGACCGGACGTGGGAGGGGCCAGGTCCACGATGAACGCGGCTGGACGTGGGAGGGGCCACGATGAACGCGGCTGGCTGTCTCCCAGAATCCCCGCATTGTGATTTGTACAGGTGTCTTATCCACACGTGTGAGGTGCCAGCTGGCCAGGTCAGGAAACCCAAAAATCCAGCCTGCAGCAACAAGTGGAAGAACACTATTCCCAAAAATGCAAAGGCCTAAGAGCAAATATGAAAAACCTAACTAGGAACGCATTCCAAACCAGGCTGGACTGGCGTTCCTGATGGTCTGGGGTCGGGGGAGAACTGTACACTTACTGAGCTACCCACTGATTCACTGAAAAAAAAAAGAATCTTCATTCATTGACCCAGTGTCTGTAGGCTCACAAAGCATTTTTGGATGCAGTTTCACCATAATAGATACCAGTATGGCTGCTTTCACATCAGAGCAGCACGCCCACTTGTTCAATATTTGGCATATAATTCCTGTACATGTATTTGCAGAGCTGGTTTATTAATCAATAACCCGTAGACTGTTAGCAAACAGGGTTTCCTGCTGCCTTTAATCACCATCAGCCACTCTGCTCACAGGGCAAGTTAGGTTAGTTCAGCTGGGGATGCATTTGGTTCATTCGGGAGTTAAGTGCTCGGGCAGACAGGAAACTGCAAACAGTGCGGCCAGCAGGAACAGGAGCGAGTGCAGAGGTGGGAACTGTGCGTTTCCCAATCTGGTTCTTGGGGACACAGCAAAAATGTGGACTGTATGGCAGGGAGCAAAAACGTGGACCACCTGTGGGTCTCAAAAGTGTTGAGAAACACTGCTTTGAAGAGTTGTGGCTTCGGCCTGCACCTCGCACACATTTTCGTTGCTAGTGAAGCCTGATGTCTGCATGACAGCTGCCTCCCCCCCCAGCAGAGATGTGCAGGCGCACCCCCATGGCTGTCACGGACAGGCATGTTGAGGGGATGACCCACAATGCAACTTCCTACCAAACAGGGAACTTCAGTGGAAAATAAACTACACATGAAACAACAGGACCACGAGAGGCAAAACGCCTATAAACCATTGCAACAAGACTATCCACATGAAAGGACACACAGGAAGCAAACGCAATAACCAAACAGGGCACAAACCAAGGTTAGGCACAAATATACACACACAAGGGTAACAAGGAACAGGTGTGAGCCATTACAATCAAAGAAACACTAAAGAATAGTGGGAAGCAGGTGTGGTCAATTCACAAATCACAAAAGACTCCAGCACTAGGAAAAGCGGTGACCAATGACACCTGCTGGCCAGGCAGGGAAACGACAAGGCAGGATCCTGACAACGACGTCTCTCAACCCCCTTTTCTCGTCATTCCACACCTCCTTCGCCCTGTGATGTCATCACAGACCCGGTTTCACAAAGTGACCCATTAACCCGATGCTGAGTGGTGCTGAACAAGACTGCGGGAGGAGTCCGAGGGCAGGGGACCACCCAGCAGAGTGCTGACAGACTGTGTGTGTGTGTGTGTGTGTGTGTGTGTAGCCTGTAGTGGGGGGGGGGGGGGAATCATGTATGTATTTCATGAAAACCTTTAACGTTGTGGGGAAACCATTTTTTCAGTCCGCACAAGGGGAAATTCAATTTTATAAAAATCTGTGACTGGAAAAAAAAAAACTGAAAACAAAAACAAAAGTCTTGTATTTTATTTGGATACTTACGGTTAAGGTTACAGCTGGGTAGGGATTAAGGTTGTCATTGTTAGGATTAGGGTTTTCCCATAGAAATGAATGGAGAGTCCCCACAAAGATATGAATACAAACATGTGTGTTTGTGTGTGTGTGTGTGTGTGTGTGTGTGTGCGCGAACAGGTTTACCTACCCTTATGGGGACATAATGTCCCCATAATGTGATAAATATCCGTTTTTTTTCCCTTATGGGGACCGGTTTCCTGGTCCCCATAAGGGAAAACTCTATTTTATAAAAATCGGTGACTGCTATGAAAAAACTAAAAATGCAAAAACTCTTGTATTTTGTTAGGTTACTTATGGTTATGGGTAGGGCAGGGTGGGGGTTAAGGTTGTCATAGTTAGCGTTAGCATTTTTCCCATTGAAATGAATGAGCGGCCCCCATAAGGATATGTTTACCCTACATGTGTGTGTGTGTGTGTGTGTGTATACACACTACACCCCACAATGCAAGGACTTAATGGTGTCTGCAGAATACTTGGAGCCCTGCAAGAGGAGATTTTTCTGTCGTCTGGCCTCAGAGAATTAGACCCTTCCAGTTGCAGTACAGCCTTCCTACTCCATACTGATGGGAAAAAATGAGGCTTTGACACCCGCAACCCGAAGGGTCATAGTGCACAGTGAATAACAGGCAGGTGTGGTATTCTTATTGGTGACTTTATTGACTGTCATTAGTCTAAACCAGTTGGTGACGGAGTCTATGGCGATATGACTCGGCGTTCTATGTGGTGCAGGCATGTAGCCACATAGTAAAATTATGGGTTTGCGCCACCCCCCCGAAATTTGTTTTCTCCTGACCAGGCATGTAGCCAAGTAGTAAAATTACAGAGTTGAACCCCCCCCCCCCCTCCAAAATATGTGCTCCCTCCCTCCCTCTCAAAATCTACCGTGGGAGAAACCGTACCAAGGCTGATACCTCCCTGGTCAACAAAAATCTATAAAACCTACACCCCCCGGTTTATACTTATTAGTACTTATTAGTATGGTGGACTCCCAGTCCGAGCGGCCGCCCAGTGACCCCATGTTGGCGGGTCCTACCAGCCGCCCCGTGGGTCCACGTTGGCTGGTTCTAGCGGCTGCCCCATGAACCCAGCGTCGGGTGGATCATGGGGCAGCAGCTTCAGACCGTTTGGTGAACCCATGGCCCTGGGCGACTCTCGGCCACAGCGGGTGACGCATGGAGCAGACGGGGGGACAGATAGAGCCTTGACGGTGCATAAGGGCCTGACTCATGTTGACAGTCCCTGCCCGCCGGGCCGCCTGCCCCTCGCCGACTCTGTGCCCTTTTCATACCTGTTTGTTTACCTTAGCCTGCATATGCCCGCTAATGTATTTTTCTTGTCAGATAAAGGTAAGTAGCAAAGGGAAGTTTCCTAATACCAAATGTGCTCTGAGTCAGCAGAAAAACAACAAATAGACAGGAATCAGCTGGAAAATAGATACACCTCTGAGGTCAGGCGGGCCGCGCTCGGCTTACAGGAACACACACTCTTCAGTGTGCCAGCCGTCCTGCCCCAGAAGGGCACAGTCAGGGTGCAGCACCTGTGTTTGCATTCAGTCCCCCTCTCGGGGCCCCAGTTGAGTGATCACCTGATCCGGGAGCTTGTCATGTGACTGGGGGCCTTGGACTCAGCCGCTTAATTGCACCGGCTCCCGGATGTGCCGATACCTGAAAGGCCACCCCCCCCCAACACCCCCAGCCCCTTCCTTTCTCACTCCTGTCACTCGTCAGTTAGTGGGTCAATGCTTGCTGGGCAAATAAACCACCTTGCTCCCCCCACCTCTGAGCAAACACGGCTTTTCTTTAATGTGCTTCACCCTCCCTCTGCAGCCGAAGACCCGACAGGAGTGATATTTGAATAAAACTGAGCGATACGCTGCACATGGACCAGGCCCGGCTGAGAGGGCTTCGAAGTTTGCATTGTGTGTGTGTGTGTGTGTGCCAGTGAGCTTGTTCGTGTGCCAGTGAACGTGTTTGTGTGCTTGTGAGCGTGTTTGTGTGCTTGTGAGCGTGTTCGTGTGCCAGTGAACGTGTTTGTGTGCCCGTGAGCGTGTTTGTGTGCTCGTGAGCGTGTTTGTGTGCTTGTGAGCGTGTTCGTGTGCCAGTGAACGTGTTTGTGTGCCCGTGAGCGTGTTTGTGTGCTCGTGAGCGTGTTCGTGTGCCAGTGATTGAGGCTGATTGAGGCCCATCATCATCAGGATACACCGCAGTCCCACCTGAGGTGCCTTTCTCCTGAGCCAAATCAAACAGCAAGTCACACATTTCCTCGCTCCTGAGCGATAAAACCACATTTGAGAGGCTGTGAGGTGCTTTTCAAACACAGTAAAAGGACGGAGAGGAAGTTAGCGGTAAGAAGAGGCAGCATTGGCTGTTACCGTGTGACACAGGCCGCTGCCAGGGGGCGCAATCAGCAAACAGAGATTATTTTAGGAGTAAAGACTCTTTTTACATATTCTGTAGTACAAATATAAAGAAATTAATTTAAACTGCAAACTCAGTCATCATTATTTTCTTTTTATATTGTTAATTGCTACTTTCTAAACGCGGCATACCAAATTGCCGCTTATTAAATTGTATTTTTATGTGGTCTGAATGTGTCATTTTGGTCTTTTCACTTTTTTTTATTTGCAGACAGAAAGCGAAAAGCAGGCATGCTGAGCAAAACAGACCTGGGAGTCGGTGTGAAATCAGACCGGACTGCAAGGGAATCGGCCACGCCGAACTTTTAAAGACCAACCTGCAGAATCGGCCGTAAACCTCCCTTGTGTCCCGTCTGTGAGCCGTGGCCCGACAGTGTGATAACGGAGCTGCACCGTAAGAAGCATAACTTTGTTGTAAGAGCACAGCAAGCAGTGCATGCGCAGTGGGCTCTGCTCCGGGGTGACAGCTTACTGCATTGGTGGAGCGATGTACTGAGGACAGGCCACTGTCCTAAGGGCGTCCGGAGCAGAAATCAGCTCATGCCGATGTGACAGCCCCTTTGTTCAGCTCTGTTTCTCTACAAAGAAACATTTTCTATTATCCCCATGTGATGAGCAGATGAGATGAGGTATGAAATGCTGCAGGAACATGAACCTTTCCGCATGAATGGAAAGCTGTCTTTTTCATGCTTTCGAGCTCACTGGGGGACAGATGGCTGGATTCAGGGGACTGCAGTCCCAATCAAACCAGGAAATCCTTCCAAGAAAGTGTAATCAGCCTCTGTCACCAGGGGGGGGGGTTATTATGGGTATAAGGCACTGCGGTCTGTACCCATCTCTATGTGATGACTGAGGCTGAATGTTAACTTTGTGAAGACAGTGCCAAGTTAATTTCTAACACTGGCCCTCAGCCCTTTCGGTGCCCAGTATCCAAATCCCTTTCTGTCTTGGCTTTGTGTGTGTGTGTGTTACAGTGGTGTGACACTGCTATGCCCCTAGGTGTACCAGCTGCATCTGACCACATGACACATGAGGCCGTCACATCTGCACATGCAGGACCAATCACAAGCAGGCAGGGCAGTGGGGCCACGCCCTCTCAGCCTCAGGGTCTGTCTCTCTCCTCCCCTGGAACTGAAATGGACAGGTTCACGGGGTGACGGATGGCGGAGCAGTGACAGGAGCATCCTGAAAGGGGGGGGAGGGGTGACAGAGCACCCCAACCCTGTCCTGCCCCCCCGCCTCAGTACTGCAGCCACAGACCCCTGCATGTCTCTCCAAATACTCACCCCTTCTGGAAAGTTCTGGACCAAGATATTGGATTTTTATGCTTGAGCTCTGAAAATAGCTTTGGTCCACGGTTAACCATGTTCCTCTGAAGACAGTCAATCCCTGACTGAAGTGAGCCGGTTTGGATCCTTCACTGCTGGTCTGGAATGATCTTAATCTCTGTTACTGTGAAATGACCTGAACTTCTCTTTCTGTTGTTCTAGAATGATCTGCGTCTCTGGGAATACTGCTCTGAAATGACCTGAAGGTCTGTTACTGCTGGTTTGGAATTATTTTAATCTCTGCTAATACTGGTCTGAAATAACCTTAAACTCTGTCATTACTGGTCTGGAGCTCAAAGGAACTGGTCGTTGTTTGTAATTTCATCCTTCTGAACTTCTGAGAGCAGCAGCCTCCCTCATCTCATTCTCCCTCTTCTTCTCTGACGTGTTGACTTTGTCTTCCTTCCATCTTGCTCTCCTTCTGCTGGACAGGGGTCGGGCCACGGTCATGGAATACGGCCTCCGTCAACCTGACATGATGTCAGCACCTTCCTCAGAGTGGGATGAGGGTCTGACCTGGTGCTGAAGGTCCGGAGGCAGGAGGGGAAGGATCACGACTGGCCAAATACCTCTACTGCGTCCATTCAGAAGTTTTTAAAAGCTGGATGTTGTAAAAAGACGAGCACATGCGACATCAAGCAGGCCGTGCTAATGGCGAATAGCAGTTAGTCTATGTCTTGTGTAAATGGCTTTCCTCTGGACACAACTGTCACGTGAGCCCTTTCCTGTGTCTGTAATCAATCCTTGCCTGATTCTAGTGCGTCTCTTTGTAATGTCTACTTACTCCCCTTGTGTGTGACCCGTTGTGTGCCATGGGACCTCCCTGTGTTTCACCATTACGTGTCGGAGTGGGGGTCCCATTTCTGTGAGTCCTTTTAAGGGCTGATAATAAAGAGTGTGGAGGCAGAGTGGCACGACATAAAACCATGTGTCTGACACCCCTGGTTCTTACTGCTCTGCGTTTCCACTCTAAGTCATGTGATACCGCCCCCCCCTTGGCTTTTTCTCTTCGTATGTCACACCGTGGTCCCGGGTGCCACTTTACACCTGTATATGGACGGCGTGACAGTAAGGCCTGCTTGACTTACACTTACACTCACAATCACTTACACACAATTAAACTATTAACAATTCAGCCAGCTGAACTGCATGCGCCGGGTGACACTGCTAACCGATACAGCTAGAAGCAAATCAAGGAACCATCAGCGATATAATTCAATGCATTCGCCCATAATGGAAAAGTCTGTTTATCTGCGTGACAAATTCACTGACATCTAACAGTCGTCCTGCACGCTGCTGTGATGCGTCAGGCCAGGACCATGCGTGAGCACAGAGCCTTCTACCATGCTGTAATCCCTCCTGTAATCCCCCTCCCCGTGCGAAAATGCACCGGGATTATGGGTAATGCACAGCATGGTGCTGCGAGAAGGGGGGGGGGCATGGTGTATGTATGGGGGGTTAAAATAAAACACCTGGTACATTGAAAAAAACCCTGATAGATACTACAGTCTGTAGGGTAAATCAGGGTGGATCTTAATGCTGTTAGTTTACAGCACAGCCTTACTCTGAATGACCCCGGCTTCTGCTCTCTGTAGTCCGGAACATTCCGATAGAGAATTAACCCTCCTGTGCCCCCCCCCCCCCAACCATATGTCGACTGCTTTTGAACCCCTTTGGGGGTCACGGAGGAACACGGGGAACTCCCAGCCATCTACGAGGAGTCAACGTGACCATTCATCAGCCGGTGGGGGCCACACCGACACCCTCACCGCCAAGGCTGTCTCAATATTTGATGGCTTGGATCCGAGTAGGAGGGGAGGCCTGAGGTCGCCGTGGTCAGCACCCCCCCCCCCCCCGTGGCAGCAGATGGATGCGTCGACAGGGCTGGGGGGGTCCGCTGGCCCCTGAGCGCTGGTTTGTAGGAAACACAGCCCCCGCCCAACATCCTTCCCTCCCCATCTCCTCCACCCCGGAGCGCTGAGAGCATTTTCTTCATTTTCCATCTGTCAGATGTCACCTCTGATTCCCTCTGAGATGTTTCAGTCGTTCTTCCAATACGTCTGAATGCTGGTATGGCGGCCATCTGGAAGAGGTAAGCCCTGCTCCAGGCTCTGTATCTCTATTCACAAGATTTATGGCTTCAGTGATGTCGCACAAGGCAGGGACCAGCGACAGGGTGTGTGTATGTGTGTGTGTGTGTGTGTGTGTGTGTGTGTGTGTGTGTGTGTGTGTGTGTGTGTGCTCCAATGGCCACTATGAGGCCTGCAAGTCAATACTGGAACCACTGAACCTTCCAGTCTCCCACTGTCACAAGGTTAACAAATTCTTCAACGAGAGTACAACATATTCACCATGCGCTCACGCACTCGTATGCAATACCACGGATTCTGATGTCTGAATATCCAAGGGGCATATTAATGTAACAAATTAGCAACGGATCATATTCAGTAGTGAGGCTTCCAGACTCTTAGAGAGTAGTAGCCCTGGTGCCTCTGGGGGTCTGGGGGGTTCGAGCGGCTCTGTGTGTGTCACGCTCTCCCTGTTGTACTGGGCGCTTCTTTGTGCTGTTTCCTTCTCCTGCAGTCCGAAACAAAAAGATGGCATCTCTGGGTAGGGCACAGTAAGCGAGTGTGTGCCCTACAGTGGACTGGCATCAAGGCCAGGATGCTCCTGTCTGGAGTCCTGCATGCCCGGATTGGATACAGCCTCACTGCCACCCTGCCCCAGATAAAGACCCTGAACTCTATGCCGCTGCCTACTTTGCACTCTTCCATGACATGATGTCATCTCCTCCAACCCCAGGTCTCAGGTCGGCTTCCCCTCTAGGTTTCTGAATTGCCTGGACCTCCAGACAGGAATTCGGATTAGTAGCAGAAATCGTGCGAGTGTGACTGGGGGCATAAGCGAGAACAGGTGCTGCAAAGCCAGCCTCCCCCGGCAGAGCCAGACACGGGCAGAATTGATTGCTCTTCCCGCTGTATCCCTGCCAAATATCTCCATACAGATTGTTTCGCATTATGAGGGAGAGACCCCTCATCGGGGGGGGGAGGGTTATTGGGTAGGGGTGAAACAGGGGGCAAAGAGCCAGGCGATAGGAGGTGGGCAAGGTGTGGTCAGGCGGAATCTGACATCACCCTGGCTGGCTTGGTACGGCAGGCAGGCCAAGACGAGTGTCGAAGGTGACCCACAGGACATGGTGGGGGGGGGGGGGGCTGAAGGGAGGATCTATGACACGAAGGCACCCTTATCTGGGTGTCTGGAAATTCCCTGCTATCTGTCTACCAAAAGGCTTCAGGGCCAATCCAACACGTCAGGATGGATCCTCTCTCTCTCTCTCTCTCTCTCTCCCTCCCTCTCTCTCTCCCTCTCAGTGTCTCTGAGCCTGTCTTTGTGTAAGAGTGTGTTTCTGCATGTTTGTGTGCCTGTATTTATCAAGCGGGGGGAGGGGGGTCCTTTAACATTCTTGGGATGATCTCACACACAAAAGCACAGTCTCAGGCACGTTACCGTTACCGAAACGCCGCGTCACCCTCATTCTCCTGAAAGATTAGAGGCTCAAAAGAGGAGATTTCAAAGGAACGGGTTTGTCAGTGTGATTTTAACCCGGTGTTTGGGAGTGTGTGGAAGGCCACTTGATTGGAGCAGAGATTAAACAATACAGGTCATTCTATGCGACACAAGGCTGAATCCATCTTCACCTGCCCACAGTCCCAAAAGCTGTGTTAGAAGTTTCACAGACTTGCTGTTGTGGTTCAGAAGCTAAACTGAGACCTTAGTGGTAATGTTTGGATCGTTTCCCAGTAACTCTGAGAGAGGTCTTCCTGAAGGACTGCAGGGCACAACCAGGTACGGGTTCTGCTGATAAAAACAATGATGTAATTGCTTGGTCACTATGGATTGTGCTTAGGAAGCAACGGCAAACAGATAAACATTAGAGCCGCCATTAACAATAAATCATCACTGTAATAGTTATCAAAGCCCAAAGAAAATAAGCACGTCCGTGAGTTTTCTGTCACCGCAGGGGAAGAGCTGAGAAATCTCCGTCGGTAACTCTGTGCCTGCATGTCCATGACCTCCAGCAACGCTAATCCAGTGATGGCGGAGGGAGGACTCGTGCCAGGCGTGTCGAAACCTCCTGCACGCCTCTGATTCGGACCGGGGGGGCGAAAGAATGTAAACACGGCAAGAAATAATGGAGAGGGTTGTTTATCCGCTACTGTCAGAGAAAACCAGGGAGGAAGATGCAGTGACTGGGAGGAGAGCTCTGTCTGAAACACAGTGGCATTTCCTCCCAGAGACGTGTGATGAGAATGATCTGTTTTTCCGTTTCTGTTCCTAGAGGTCAGCCGCCCCCCCAAGTCAGATGCACTTGCATTGAGCCTGCAGTTAACCTTTAGCACCTAAAGCCTGTATGCGGGTGTGGAAGTGAAGGGGCTGATGAGTTCCACGTTGGGGAGGCCTGTTTTTCGGGGTGGTGATAGTGTAAGGCCTAGGGAGTGACCCCCCCCTCCTACACGCCGGAGGGGCAACAGAGTGCAGAACCGTCAATGCCGGCAGGGTGCTCCAGACGTGTAACTTCATACTTTAATGGGTCCTCTCACCCCCTCCCACCCTGAGAAGTGAGATGAAGTAGGTTCTGAGTGAAGGGTTCTGCTCCCGGGCCGGGCCAAGGTGGGCAGTGGGGGCTCAAAAGAAAAAGCTGAGGGGTTTATTAATCCCCCAGCCACGGGCGGAGCTGGGGGAGGCAGAGCGGGGCGAGGGGGTGGACAGTGTCTGGGTAGAATCCGTGGAAACGTATTATTTAGAAGAAGCAGTTTTGGCGTGTGGACGCGGTAAGATGGAAGGGATTGAGAGCGTCACACCAAGGAGCTACTGGTGAAAGAGGGCGAGACCCATGGCCCAGTATCACCGCAGGCAGAATTTGTATTTATACTCAAACTGGGGGCGGGAGATACGACAAGTTTTCCTTTGGATCTGACACCAAGTAGCCGGGGACGGGTTTAACTCTCCAGAAGGTTGCTGGATCGATTTTCACAATAAAACATTCAGATCAATCCTCAATTCATTCATGTGGGGCTTTACTTGTGATGGACTGGCTTGCCGGCCAGAACGCCCCCCCCCCCAGCCCTGGGTTTCCAGACTCACCCTGACCTTTTACTGGCTGAATGTTTGGCAGATGGACGCATGGACACATGGAACTTTACAGTAAGACGAAGACAACAACAGACAACGATTTGGCCCCCGTTCCTCAGCAGCATGAGAAAACTCCCGTCTAATGAATTTAGACTTTTTAAAGTTTCCAGTGTCCAAGTGTGTTTTTGGAAAAATTCAAAGTCGTTAAATTTGGATGGGAAAGTGAGTCAGCTTCGTTTTAGGAGATTCCGTGGGTTCCCCTGCCAGGCCGGGCCGGCCCACGCCCCGCACTCAAGCCAACCACTAATTAGCACACAGAGAGGCCTCTTTCCCCCCCCCCCCCGTCACTCCTGCTGGCCACGCCCCACTCAGCAGAGCTACTCCACACCTTGCCTAGTGTCCGCTGAAATATGTGCGTGTGTGTGTGTGATGTCTAGCGTCCAGCTGTGCTCGTGCTTCCGTGCTCCGCAGTGGGAGCCCTGGGCATCACCCCCCAGCACGCTGCTGTCTGGTCCCGGCCTGGTGATTTCACAGTGAGCGCCGCAGGAACATGAACCAGGAATGCTTGATTGTTCTTCTAAAACACCCCAACACAGCCCCCATGATGTTAAGATACTCACTGTATTTAATGTTATTTTAATGTAGATTCCACTGTCATTAACACTGTATCTATAATAATAATATGCCAGACCCTAACTACCCGTTAAATTGCTGGGATCACCAGTTAGCAATTCTTTTTTGTACTTCTTTCCTTATCCTACAGGGGGTGCTAGACAATTGAAAAGGAAGCAGTTTCTTCCAGAGTTCGCAATGGAGTGACCCACAGACCAACTGAGAGCGGCTCCCTCACAAGGCACCACAGCCCAGGTTGACCTTGGGTGTTTGGGAGGGAGGGGGGGGGGGCACGGAAGCGGGGTCTCCGAAGGACCTGCGTTTGTTTTTTTTTCTTCTTTTTTTTTTCCGGGAGAAACAAGGCATGAAGAATGCCCCGACAGTGTGTCACCCCCCCACGGCTCGAGCGGACAGAAACAGGAAGTGTGTCACTGGCCAGCCCGTGTGCCCTCACTGCTATATTGAGAGTTCCCTCATTACGGTGTCTGCCAGGGACACTGACTCACCGGGAGACAAACACTGTTCTATTCCTGGTGCACGCTGCCACGCTCGCAGACACCGGCTCCACCGGTGTGTATATTTACACAGCGCGCACCTACGGAGCAGCTACTCACACGAGCGTGTACAGGAAGAGTCACGCCGCTGAGCAAACAGGGCCTGTGGGCAGCCAGCGGCTCGGACTGCAGAGTGATGGGACGGGACGGGACGGGAACCCCCACTACCACCTTCGCTGCGGTCCAAAGCAGCTCATCAGAGCAAGTGCTGGGTCATTACCGACCCCACCTCATCAGGTCAGGGAGAACTAGTTTGAAAGACACCATTACCAAGTTGATTACTTTATTTCAGAAAGCATACCCAGCCGGTCCCCCGAGTTACTCGGGGTTAAGAGCCTTGCTCATGTGCCTGACGGTGAAATCGCTCTGGCAAGCCAGGGATTTGAACTGCCAACCTTTCGGATTCAGGCACAGTGGCCTAATCCGCCGAGCCACACACCAGCCGGACCGAATGAGGCAGAGAGCCTTGCCTGCCCCCCCAGGGTTCAGGGTCACGTCGAAGGGGAGTCTGGACGGGCTAAAAATGACAGGCTAGTGAGGAAAAGGGCGAGAGCCGCGTGAAACAGGCAGCTGAGACGTGTGGAAACCCCCCCCCCCGGCCATTTGGCCTGGG
The DNA here is from genome assembly GCF_048594095.1 of Paramormyrops kingsleyae. Classification (NCBI taxonomy): domain Eukaryota; kingdom Metazoa; phylum Chordata; class Actinopteri; order Osteoglossiformes; family Mormyridae; genus Paramormyrops; species Paramormyrops kingsleyae. The sequence continues at coordinate 6,901,160 of NC_132818.1, read as the reverse complement.
GGACGGAGACCTGAGGAACAAGACTGTCCTTGAAACACTGCTGGCACCGGCCCACCTCAGTTCCGAAAACACGCAGACACCCAGATGGATGTTTCCGTCACACAGGGGAAATTGTGAGGTCGCCCCGCAGGCCTGGGCGGGAGCTGTCTGCCGGCACCGGGACGGAACCCTGTGATTTGGGCACCACGTAGGAACACTGACCTGCGTGCAGGGGGGGGGGGGTCAGCGGATGTCAGCCCACCCCCCCCCCCAAAAGAACCGAAATGGTCCAAAGTTGCTATAATTCCTATGTATGTAGCACGACGACGGTCTTAATTACGCTTAATCGCTAATTAGCTCAAATTCAGGCACACGTAAGACGCGCGATTATCCCACGGTGCTGTCGAGGAGTTCGTCCTCGCGTTTCAGAGGAATCCCTTCCTAAATTTGGCATTTGGTTCCCCTCCCAAAAAACATGGGTGGATATGGCAGGATATTTTATAAATAAATATCATTATGAAAGATTATCCACTAGCTCAGGTGAATATGAGGCGAGTTCCAGGCTACATATTGCTGTCTTTATTCCCCCAGGTCTCACTCTGACACCGCGTCTGTTGCACTCTCACCGGCAGCTCGAGTGCTGCAGGAGAGCTGTGTGTCTTTCAGTCGTGAGCACAAAGCACCCTAACCATCTCCTTACCCACCAGCATCCTCATCATCCTCATCGTCATCCTCCGGCACACGGCCTGGGAATTTATCCGGGGGGTGAAATATCAAGTCTAGAACATACACCCCAGTCAATGATTCTTCTGGTCCAGGTTTCTGCCACAGGAAATGACACGGGCGGCGGTAATGATGACCGAGGCCAGCTGGTGCGCGGGATGCCCCGCCCACTGCTTCTTCCTTATTGGACAACGGCCTTGTGACCCACAGGTAAACGCTGGGTTGCTAAGCGTGCCAGTGTGGAAAATACCCATCAGAGGAGACCCCAGTCAACGAGGGCTGCTGTGACACTCACCCCCCCTTACAGCCGGGACTGAGAGGCTGGGGGGAAGCGCTACCCCCCAGTCATGAGGATCATTAGCACAACCGATTACAAATTAAAATGAGCTACGGATGCACCCTGCACTGTAAATATTTTCTTATAACTGTACTTTACTTTAATATATTTTTTTATATTAGAGGTGGAAATTTCAGGTCCAGAAAGTAAAAATCCAGACTAAGATTTTGCTTCAACTAATCAGTTAACGATAGAGTCACAGTCACAGAGGACTCAGCTGGTTGGTTGTATCAAAATCTTGGTCTGGATTTGTAGTTTCTGGACCTGAACTTTCTACCTCTGGTTTTTTAATATATATATCTATATCTGTAATACTTATTTTGGTAATTAACAAATAAAAAACCTTGAATCAATGATAAACCACCACAGTGACCCCGCCCCCTGGGGGGGGGTGCAGCTGGCGCAGAGAGAGACACCAGACACAAGGGGGCTCAGCGCGGCCGACTGCGGCAGACACCGGCGTCAGAAGGCTCCGCTCGGAAGCCTCCCAGGGTGAAATTTCACCACAATATCAAGTTGCTTCTTGCAGTGAAGATCTTTATATATATAAGTGAAGGTAAGAACGTTCAAACGCTGAGCATCTGTCAGGCCGAGGTGGAGCGAGTGCGGCACTTAAACGATTTCCTCCGGTATAATAAAGGTATTGTGATTCTTATGGCGGGACCACGCCTTTTCCCCACCTGCCACACACTGCCCCCCTCCCGCTCCCCATTTCCACCCTATCTGCTTATTGTACTGTACCTGCTACAGGCATTGCAGGTCCATCACTCAGTGGTACACCAAAGTCTTACATTTGTGGTTTATAACACCCCCAGGACAGCCACCTTGTAATGGCAGCCCACTCAGTCACGCTTATCTCTTGAGGGGGCAGGGTCTATTCACCGGTGGGGGGCAGGATGCGGAGCGGCCTCTGCCGAGCACGGGCCCCCAACCCCACTCTGCCAGCAGGTGCAAGAACCAGAACCAATGTGTGTATGTATGTGTGTGTGAGTCTGTGTGTGCGAGCGGGTTTACCTATCCTTATGGGGACATAGTGTCCCCATAACGTGATAAATATCCGGTTTTTTTTTCCCTTATGGGGACCGGTTTCCTGGTCCCCATAAGGGAAAACTCTATTTTATAAAAATCGGTGACTGCTATGAAAAAACTAAAAATGGAAAAACACTTTTATTTTGTTAGGTTACTTATGGTTATGGTTAGGGCAGGGTAGCGGTTAAGGTTGTCATAGTTAGCGTTAGCATTTTTCCCATTGAAATGAATGAGCGGTCCCCATAAGGATATGTTTACCCTACATGTGCGTGTGTGTATGTATGTGTGTGTGTGTGTGTGTGTGTGTGAGTCTGTGTGTGTGTGTATGTGTGTGTGAGTGTATGTGTGTCCCTCTGCCTGTCTCACACACTCCCACTCACACTTGTAGTGGTGCTCTAACATGCTTCTGTTTGCTACCTGCCCTTCTGAGTGCATCCATCCATCCACAACTCTGAACCTCCCGTTTCTGGCATCACAAAGTCACCGGGACCTGGGATCGCTGCTTTTCAAATTGGCAAGGGAAGGGGGAGGTAAAGAAGGAGTGAGAGATGGAGAGAGTATACATCAGGAGCAATCTGCATAATCTACCACCACTGAAAGCTTGGTGGTGCTGCACAGGCTGCCGTGCCCCACTCAGTCACCTCGCGGTGTCCCCTTCGGTTTCCCAGAATGCCTTTAGCCACATGCATCTCATTAGCATCCTCCACCTGCATATGGCCATGATATGTATCTGCAGGCTTCTTGATAGTTAGTGATAAGAGACGCTCTGCTGGGTGAGAGTGTGAGAGACTCCTGGAGAAGCCAAGGCAAGGAGCAGAGACTCAAGGTCAAACGCCACAGCGGGACACAATCTGCAACACCTGCGACTGAGGTCGGGAGGATCCAGGATGGACGGCAGCTCACAATCACGGTACCTTTGATGTAAAAGTCACCGAGTTCAGCCCCAGGGTGGGTCTTGAACTCTTGACCTGCTGTTCCCTGAAGCGACGCTTTGTACCTGCGTTGCTTCACACCTGCGGCAGCGCATGAAACGCGGCGCTTCTCGGAGACAAAGGGCGTGCTGTGAGCGTGCTCTCTGCCGCTCGCTATAACGTGGCGGCCTTCTGCAAACCCCGTCGGAACTGCAGGGACACGTGGTGGCCTCTGGGTGGCGCCATCACTGAGCTGGGAGATTCACTTTAAGGGGGCCCCCGGCTGTGGTGTTTGAAAGACAACGACTGCAGGGTCCTGACTTGTGGGGGGGGGCATGTCGACCCATAGACGGACGGTCACAGCAGCTGGAGAGAGTTGAGGGGGGGGGGGATGGAACGGGACAGATATGCACACGCCGGGCCCCACACACAGAACACAGGCACGGCTGGTGGTACAGAACCGGGAGGGTCCGCTGCATGGCGCCCCGAGGTCAGATGCCCGGAACGCAGGGCTTACGCACTCAGGCTCAGCGCTGCCACCTGTCAGGGAATCGCTGCATCGCTTAATAAAATCCACATTAAAAAGTTATGTATAGCCTTTTTACTCCCTCCTCCCGCCAGACGGGCATTATATCGCAGCCCGGGAGCCTCCAGGACTCAGACCGTCACGAAGGAATCTGACCACCCACCCAGAAGAGCCCCCAGCTCCTGTCCCGGACTCTCAGGACCCCGTGCCAATTTCACATCCTGATCTCCTGTTTCTTCTGGCTCTGGAGTATAGCTTTTATGGGGGAGCATCCCCCTGGGCTGAGGGTTACCTTCGAGTCACCACCACGTGGGACCTGCAAAAGAAAAAGAACCCGGTTCCACCACTGCCTGCTTGCTGTCTAAACAGCTATTTTAGGCTGAGGTCAAACAGGACCCCCGTACCTGGACTAAATTTAGCTGCCTGCAGAATGCCTGAGTTAAATCATCCCTATATCTTTTATAAATGTTAAATATTCATTAGAGGTTTTACTGAATTCCTCAGGATTTTTTTTTCCAAAAGTTTTTTGTGATTGCTGTGATCTGGGCATGGAGTTTTACTTCACTCCTAAAATAATCGAAAAGCTAATATTGACCCTTGCTAAAGACGACCGTTTTGCGGCAGGGACCGGGGAAAGGAGAGAGCGAGGCTGCAAAGATGGAGGAATGTTTGGCCTAGGGATCCCAAACCCAGAACCGCAGGACGGCACGGAACACAAAGCGACCGATCAGCACCGGACTCCAGACAAAACCGACTCAAAGCAGCCGGCTCAAGAGCCTTCCTCTGTGCCTCTCAGTCCCACCGACTATTTAAAGTCGGGCTCGCGGCTCGAACACAAGTCTCCATTCTTGTTATGATCGTTTCCGCAAGAGTGGGAAAAAAAAGTTCCTGTCCAGATATCGATGGGAGAGAAAGCATGCCTGCCATTTTTAGTGTCCTGTTTACTCTTATTTATTTCTCGTGCCCGTGTGAAGGCCTGACCCGCCCTTCTGTGGCCTCGTTTGCTCCACTTGAGGGTTCCTGCCCGGGCTGAAGTGAAGGCTTCCTCTGTCCGCCGCTGCAGCGCCGGCGCTGGGCCACCACTCCTCGGTCTGGGCCAGCAAAGGCAACCGGCATCTGTGACTCCTGCCATTCCACAAGTGCGTGCCAAATTGCCGGAGCATACCATTAACGCGGGGATGGGGGGTGACGTGGATGGTGACAAGTTGACAAGACGGAGGGAGATCTACTCAGCGGAGCGCTAAAGAAAAGCTAAACACTATCTGCGGTGCCTTAATCTGCCGTACTTCCCCTCCCCACACCTCACATGCTGAAGTACTGAAAGCCAGACTTCAAAGAGACCACCTCCAACAGAAGGATAGAACAAAATAAGGAACAAAAAGAGGCTCCATTCCGGAGTATGACAGGATGCATGCAGGTTTAGTAAATAATGAATGAAACAAAGCCAGACTTTCCCCTGTGATTCGGTGATCTGTCCTCGGCACCTCATTTGAGATGTCTGTGAAACTTGGACCTTGTTCACAAAGAAGTTTAAAGACTAAAAGGGCGCCGGGATATCATGGCTGTGGTAATGCTCCCCGCAGTTTCGGCGGAGTGTTGACGAGGGCGCCACCTAGGGGAGGGAGGGCCGGAGCGCAGGGCACGGCATGTTTGGCACAGGGCCGCGCCGACCGAACGACTCGAGTCCTGAAAGAGAGATAATACAGAGTCTGTTTTCGCCCGGCGCGTACTGCAGCTCACAAAAGACTGGGGGAGGTCAGGTACCTTCTAAGAAAAAACGTGGAACAAGAGAAGAGATGATTAAAAAAAGGATAAAGATAGAGAGAGAGAAAGCAGGAAGATGACAGAGCGACGCGCAGCTTATGAAGGGGCTTGATTGACAGTGATAGATGAAAGACAGCGAGTGGATCGGGGTTGAGGGGGGGCTGGCAGGGTGACAGAGGCAGCTGCTGGATCCAAAGTTCTGAGGCAACAATGGACTTTCTTTGTGGGACCATCTTCCTGCAGTGACAACCAAAAAAGAATCCCAATGGGGGTGTGTGTGTGGGGGGGGGGGCGGCTCCCCCATGACCCCCCCGGTGGCCTCTGCATGGCACTGATGCACACAGAGGGACCCTCAGAACCAGTGGCCTGCAACGCGTCACCGCAGGGCGGATGGCCGTCAATTAACAGCCGATTCGCTTCCAGAAGTGGTTTATCGTGTCCTGGTGAAGTGCCCCCCCCCCACACTACATGTTGACAGACATGAATAGCCTTTCAGCCGCAGTCTGTGTACAAAACAAGTCGCTCACTTCGTGCCTTGAGATTTTCACCCCCGTTTTCTCCTGCCATTTGCCATCTGACAAGCCGTCAGGCTCCCGGAAACGAGATGGATGTCAACGCACTCATTCTTCCCTCAGGCAGACGGACTACGAGAGGAAACGAGGAATTAAAGTCCAAATATTCTCCTTAAGCGATGAAAACGTCTAGCAAGTTCCGTGACATTCGTCATATCACGGAGGTTCTACTTACAGCCAGATAAGGGCTAGATAAGAAACGTCTAAGAGCAGATCTAAGTGGATGAGGAAGAGGAGCGGACATTGTAGGTGGAGCCAGGAGGAAGTGGTCCCCTCTGTAATTACAGGAGACGGAGCATCGCAGGGAGGGGGCGGGGCACTGCTAGATATCACAGGATCTCAGCGGAACCAATCAGGGGCACAGAGACAAGTGGGGCTCCTGTAATTGAGCCGGCGTGAAGATGGCAGGGGTCAGAGGTCAGGAGAGGAAGCGACAGGCTGGCGAGATTAATGGGTCCTGACAGAACCTGAGTCGTTAGTCTCCGCAGCGCTGACAGTAATCGGAACCTCCCTGCCCCCGTCCCCCCGTCCCCGTCCCCCATTACACGCAGCTTGGAGACCCTCGTAGGGGAACGGGGGGCGGTGGAGTGGAGCTGCCACAGGCTCAGTTACACAGGGGTCCCATCCCCTCCCGAAAATGAACGCAGACTGTGAAGCCGTCTGACAGGTTGCTGGAGATTATGTTACACTCAGCTTCAGATTTAAAAAATGCGCACGGGTGCAGTTTTCTCCCTGCGATTTCGCGTCCTCCTTGGGGGGGGGGGGGGGGGGAGGAGGCAGAATGGCACCCCTGGCCAGGGAGGGGCCTCTGGGCCGGCGTGTAAAAATCTGCAACAGCACGGTTCCTGCCAAAACCCCCCGGATGCAGCCTCTCCTGATCTCACCTCGCCTGCGACGCATCTGCTGCTCTGACGCTCCAGCAGGTGTGTGCGGAGTGGGGGGAGGGCCGGGAGGGGGGGGTCGGGGTTCTGGGACGTAGGAAAACACCCGGCATTCCTTAACAGTCAACAAGGCAGCCGCAATCCCACGGAAATGACCTTAAAGCCATAAGGATTAGGCAGCCGAACGCAGGATCTGCAGGCTGCCTTTCATCCACAGCTCCTCCACCCCGCAGTAGCAATCCCACCTCCACCCATTTCCCTGAACTGCTTCTCTTCTTGAATCAAAGGCGACTTGCCTGAATGGCACCACGTTCGGTGCACGAGGCCCTGGACCCAGGAGCGCATACAGACACCACCACAACAACGTCCCAGGACTGACAGACCCTACAGAACCTGAGGCTTTGCCCCCTCCCACCCCCGGTGCTGACAGTGATCAGGACCGGCCCCTCCCGCCGGGTACTGGCGGGGCCCTAGCAGGGGTGGGGCGATGCTCAGGGGACACGGTCACCGCCATGACGACGGTGCTGCTAATCCAGTCAGGAAGGATAGACTCCGCCCTCCAGACCCCGGAAGCCCCGCCCTCACACCCTCCCAGCCTATCAAAGTGACCGTCTCATGGTGTCGATTGCCTGTTATTCCAGAACCCCCGGCTTTAGAGTAGCCTGCGGCTTTGGGCCACGTCCTACTCCCTTGCCCGCTGGAGCAGACAGCCTGACATCCTCTCACTCGCTCCCCCTCCCCATGTCCCCCTGAGACCACCTAGATTCTCGTGGCCCCTTAATGCTTCTAAAGGACATTTTTGGCATGCTGACCTGATCTGTCTTCTGATGTATACAGTCCCTGCATACCACTGGGAAAAGCCCATTAGGGGGGGTCGCTCTGCCGCACTAGCAGGTGGTGGGGGACATGGGAGGGGGGGGCATTTAAAAAAAATGTCTTTGTCCGCCTAAAATAGCACTTCAGTGCCCGATATGTACGCCGTTTGGGTTTTACTGCACAGCGTTTTTCCAGTGTTTTCCATTACAGACGTGTTTTCTACCCCGCAGCCACCACTGGCTGATTTGGCAAGTGGTGCGATAATTATGGCCTGCTGTGGCAGCTTCCCCCTGGAGGGGGAGCTGTTTAGGCCTGTCGTCCTGACAGCAGTCCGGAGCGCCAAGCGGTGGTTCAGGCCGTTAACCCTTCGCTGGGCCCGGCGTGCGCTAACAGGGTCAGGGAGGTGAATGTCGCCTGGCAGCTGTGACACGGCGGTGAGAGGTGCCCTGGCCGGTGGCCTCGGGGATTTGGGCTGGCAGACGCGGCGCCGGGGAGACCCAGAGGGCCGGCAGCGGCCTGGACACGTGACTAACGAGGACACCTGAGCCTGAGTGTAACAGCAAGGAGTCCCCCCCCCCCGCCACCAAATCTGGCGCGTCACCCATGGCAAGAAACATGGGGCAGGACCTCCAGGCTCGGGTGTCGGGTTCCGGGGAGGGGGGAGAGTCCAGGGGCTGTGATTTGGTGGGGGTCATGACAGCAGCAACAGACACAAACAAATTCACACATACAACAGGTAGCAAGTACACACAGACAGACACACACAGACACACACAGACACACACACACACACACACACACGCACACACACACACACACACAGACAAACACACACGCACGCACACACACACACACAGACAGACAGACAGACACACACATACACACACAGACAGACAGACACATACAGACACACACAGACACACACACATGCACACACACACACACACAGACAAACACACACGCACGCACACACACACAGACAGACAGACACACACAGACACACACACACGCACACACACAGACAAACACACACGCACACACACACACACAGACAGACAGACACACACAGACAGACAGACACACACGCACACACACACACAGACAGACAGACAGACACACACACACACAGACAAACACACACGCACGCACACACACACAGACAGACAGACACACACAGACAGACAGACACACACGCACACACACACACAGACAGACAGACAGACACACAGACAGACAGACACACAGACAAACACACACGCACACACACACACAGACAGACAGACACACAGACAGACAGATACACAGACAGACAGACAGACACACGCACACAGATAGATACACACACCGACAGACCCCACAATGTAATCTATACATCACAACCCCCCCCCTCCCCCAGACACAGACACACACACACGGTGTGTCACACACATCTCTTTTTCAGTGTCTCACACCATGGCAGTCACAGTGGCGTCGCCTTATTTTGGGTCCTTGGCTGGCAGACGCCTCTCTGCCCGCTTGCCCAACTGGGAGGTGGACATATCACCACCATGCCACACTCTCGTCGATGTGCTATCCAGCGTGTCTCCAGGAGACGGTGAGGTTGCGGGACAAGACGGGGCCCTCGGAACCCCGCGCAGAAGACGCAGACGGTGAAGTCAAGGGTCAAGACGGGGCCCTCGGAACCCCGGGCAGAAGACGCAGACGGAGAGGTCAAGGGTCAAGACGGGGCCCTTGGAGCCCCTCTGTGGTTAATTATTCGTGCAGACAACATAGACAGTGTCTGCAGATAAAGTTCGCTAATTAGCGCACACGCTATCACGCTAAGGATAAAACCGACCCAGAGTTCATGTCCAGCTGGGCCAAGGCCAGGCCTGTGGTACCCCCCCAGCCTTGCCTACGAGCCTGCCCCCCCCAGCCCGCCCCACTGCTGACACGGCTGTGACACCAAGAGGAAAAGCCCCATGCTGTGGATATTTCAGTAAGTTCTATGTCAACAGTGACCTGCGTGGCCTGCCAAGGCAAACACTATTTGCACTTGTTTCTGTCCTTAATCGCTCATCTAAACAAGCTGTGTGTGTGCTGGGGTGGGGGGGGGAGGGGCTCCAAAATAAATGCATGAATGCCCCCTTTCACAAAGTGGTGCGTTTGAAGTGCACCGGGGCCGTGCTGCCGTTCCCGTCTTGGACCGGGTCGAGCCAGCAAGGCGATCGGCGCCGGTGTGCCACTGCAGTATTAATAGACAGACAGCAACCTTTTTATACAGAGATACACAATGTGATGTGAACAGTCGGACAGCAGAGTCCTGTGAGGCGACGTTTCCCCACCCAGTCCTCGGGGACCCCCAGACGGTCCACATTTTTGCTCCCTCCCAGCTTCTTGCCAGACAGTCTACGTTATTCCTCTACCGGGAGCTGGGACTGAGCAGAAACGTAGACCATCTGGAGGTCTACGTGGACCGGGTTGAGAAAGCTGCTGTAACTCAACCAAATGCTGAAGGTGACATTACCCCCCGCCCCGGAGATGTCCTTTCACAAAGCTCCTTTTCAGTCTAGAGCAGATTTACACGCGGGCCGAGCACCCCTCCCAAACAGTTCAGCCAGTGTGCGCCCCTGGCAGAGAGGGTGACGGTCCGGCGGGGGGTGCCATAAGAGGGGGCTGCCAGAGCTGGAAGCGCTGTAGTTAACACGCTGCCCCCCCCCCCCCCCGGATCGGCCTTCTTTAAGGCGCTAACTTTAGCATAGCCTCTGATCTTTGCAGCCAGATACGCGACAGGTACCTCCTAGCACACCTACCTGCCCCCTTTCCAAAGGTCAGGCTCAGTTATGGCTTTTTTTTTCCTTCCACCCCTAGCAGCAGAGAAGGGGAAACCCAGCGCTGTATTAGCTTACGGCACACGTGTCACTTTCTCCGCTTCTCCCCCCCTTAGAATGGCCCCCGTTCTCCCCGCGCCGAGCCTGTCGGGGCAGGTACCCCCCTCTGCGGCTCGAAGCCTCATTCTTCTGTGTGATTTCCGCACGGTCTGCGTCCTCCATGCCGAGCTGTATTCCAGGAGCAGCTCTGAGACGCTGCTTCTCCGAGCTGCTATTTCACGCGAATGAAAGGCCGCCAGTCACATGGTCACATCTGTGCGCCATCAGTTCTGTGCGTGTCTCCGTGTGACGTCCCTCTCGCTGGCTGCCTCCCATTCTGTCTGCTTACGAATTAGAATTTCTCCATATTCGTCGTACTTTATCATACTTAAGGGCCTAATTCATCATGTCCCCATAAATCTCCTTTGTTCCTCATGATCTTTCTTCATGGCTTCCACGGCCCTCTGTTATTCTTCTCTGCGATCCCAGCCATGGTGTACCCCAGCCTGCCCCCACCCCTGCCCGCCCCACCAGGATAAACGATCAGAAGATGGAAGGATGGCGGTCTGTTGTTCTTCTTGGTTTTGTGGTCCTCTACTTTTCCATGTGGTCCATGCAGCCGCTACTGGTCTCAGTGCTCCATGCCAGGCTGAGTTTAATGGGCTCCCTGTTGGGGGGCTCAGCTCCTGCAGTGATTCCCTGCATCCGACCAGCATCCTGACCCAGCCTGCACTGACTCGCTGATTATGGGGGCTCTGGCTTCTGTCCAGCGAGTCTGGGCCCCCCAGCAACACCAGCGCAGTCCTCTGCCCCACCAGCACACACACACACACTAGAGCAGACTTCTGCCCTGCCAGCGCAAACACCTCTGCAGACCTTTGCCTCACCAGTGCAGACACACCTGCGCAGACCTCTGCACTACCAGCACAAACACCTGCACAGACTTCTGCCCCACCAGCGCACACACCCCTGCACAGACCTCTGGGCCACCAGTGCAGACCTCTGGGCCACCGGTGCACACACACCTGCGTAGACCTCTGGACCACCAGTGCAGACCTCTAGGCCACCAGTGCACACACACTTGTGCAGACCTCTGAGCCAGACCTCTTGGAGTCGGCACTCTGACAAGCAAAGTACCTGCTTCTCAGATTCGATCCACCATATTTAGCTCAGGCGCTTCTGTTTTTCAGCCCAAAATCTGCACCCTCTCCTATCTCTATCCTGGCCTCCACACCATAACACCTCTTAGTTTCCTACCTGATTTCACGGTCCTCCATCCCGACACGAGTAAAGAGAGCCAGCCAGTCAGGGGTTGAAAAGGCAGAAGGATAGGAGGGGAGGGGGGTGTCATTTGACAGACTCTCACACCCCCAGACGAGCCCCTGCAACATTCGGCACACTGTCTCGGAGAGTCTGAAATTACAGTAACCCTCCAAATCTCCCTCCATTCTCCACACATGCCGGAGTAAGGGGAGCGGAGGATAAGAGACCCCATACGCCTCAGCGCCACCTGCCAAGGGGGCCGGCCGGCCAGCAGATAATCATTACAGCACAGTTAATGAGGAGCGGGAGGGCGTGGGGCACGGCAGGACGAGAGGGGAGATGTTTAGGCTGGAGTGTGGTCCAAAGGAACTCATGAGATGGGATGGGATTGATGGATGGATGGATAGATGGATACTTTATTGATCCTGAAGGAAATTTTGGCATTATGATAAAGAAAAATAACAATAACTAGCAATAGTAACAATAAATAAGGCCAGTACTGATAATGATGAAAGGTACTAAGAATTCTAATTACTACGGAGTAACTATTTTATGGTGCAGTGTTTGCCAGCGGATGCAGTGGTAGTGCAACTGTAAATATAAATGTTATACTTCCATAATAAATGCTATACAACTCTAAATGCAGTAGATAGTTATCTTAAGACCAGCCGACATTTATCGGTTCTGTTTGGCATCAGGCTCTCCACTTCGACCAGGCGGCCAAGCCGAACGGCATTCTGGGAAGGATGGCCCTCGAGGCCCCGAGAGAGGACAGCGTTAGAGAGGAGGGCACGGTGGGGCACTGTCACGCGAGGTGACGGATGCTGGCGACTCAGAGAGGGCGGCGAGTGCTGTTAAAGGAGGGGGTCAGGGAGGAGCGCACTCGGAAACAGCGGCCCTCTGAAAGGTTCGCTTTAACACCATCCGAAAAAGGGGACCAATAACTCCTGCATCTGGCTGCCTTTCATCCAAACTGGAGGGGCAGCCAGGAACTGCAGAAAATACTGCGGCTCGTAAAATAAAGTCAAACGGGGTGGTGGGGGGGTCGGGGATTTCCAATCACCCTGATAAATGCATCAAAGTCTGATAGGTTTAGGCTGAGGGATGGGGGGGGGGCGATTCCTGCCGTCTGCGGTCAGTCACTCAGCCCTTCCGCCCTGTCACTTTTCGGAGTGCCACACAAGTTTTATGCTGGCAGGAAAGACGTTCCCAGCCAAAAACATCACCAAAGCTTCCAGGAGTGCATAATTTTAGGGAGAAGATTTATCTAGATCTGGAGCTGAACATTGAAGCCAGTGTCTGTCACAGACTCACAAAGGCCCCTCGTTCTGCTAAACGGGTATGAATGCATCTTCTAGGGCCTGGAAGTCGAGAGATCTTGCCGTGGTTGCATTTGTATCACAAGATCTCGATACCAGCTCTGCTGGTCGGCTGTCACTAGTCCTTTCTCTGGACAAAGCACAGAATCAAGGGAAACTGCGATTCCTTCACCCGGGCCGGTTCTCTCCATCCTTCTCCCGTTTGCTTTGAGGGTCTGCATTTCCTTGGCATCTCCCGAACACGCCCTACTATGCTCCGCTGAGCGAAACCGATGACATCCCCTAAGGTTTGAGCAATTGACTACTTTTGCTGCACTTTCGCATGAACAGAGCATAGCCTTTGACTTTTAGCCGTTGACGTCATTCTAAAACAGGGGTTCTTTGTAAAAAAAAAAAAAAAGAAAAAAAGAAACAAACAAACATAAATGGAAGACCCCAGATCAGAAGCTGGTGGGCTGCGCATATTCCCAAACTTGTTTCTTTTCAGATCCTCTGTGATATCGCTCTCCGGTAAACAGAGCTGATTCAGAACCCATCGTGGCTGAAGCCTTTGTGCACACGTCACATTGTCAGTCTGAGTCAGCCGGCAAATAGCCTTCCCTGCGCACTGCCTCCTGCCCTCTCACGCTGCTTACCGCCAAGCTAAATAGCGCTTCTTATTTGCTACCTGTGGACTTAATCTCTTCCATCTCGTTCTTACCGCTTGCTTTTTCGTTTCTCTTTCGACTTTATCTTCCTTCAGCTCCCTGCCATCTCTCCCTTCCGTCTCTCTATCTCGTCCTTCCCTCGCTCTCTCTCCTTCGCCACGGCCGGCTGGCACACCATCGCACATCTTCCTTCACGGCTGCCAGATGTCAGTCCTCGCACGGCAAGCTCGAGTGGAACTCCGGGTTCTCGGCCGCCGCTGCCGGTTGACCCCTGCCCCCCTGTTCACTCCCCAAACCAGCCCCCCTCTGCCTTTGCCCCCAATAGCAGGGACATTTCACATCACTCCAGTGCCGTTCATCAGTATCACGCATCTTCATGTCATCACGCCAGCCTAATATTTACAAGCCTCAGGAGAACCGACTGGCAATAAAGGTCCTGTAGCAAAACCCTGCATCTGCAAAACAAACAATTATCTCTGAGAATTGCTCGAGTGTCTATCAGTAAAGCTGTGGGAGGAGATGCCTTAGCTGACAGTGAATAATTTATATCTCTGTTTAGCTTTTTTTGCCTCTAAGGTCTGGCGGTGAAGCACAATAGCATAATTACAAAAAAATTCAGGTTTGTTTCCCCGCTCAAGGTCGCAACCGAAATTCTTCTACTAGATTCTGAACAGGTGTGCCTTTAACTATTGCACCACCTGCTGGACAGTAGGTGTTGGTGACATACAGAGGTGGACCCACACACCAAGCACTTTGCCTCAGCCTGGTATCTTTAAATGTGCTTCAGGTGGAGTTATCTCCCACCAGCCTGTTCCGGAACAAGACCCCGGCTTTTAAAGGTGACCCGCACATTGTGTTTGGCGTGATTATGAATTCTGTGGAGCGACACTTGGCAGTGTACCTGTTCACCAGACCCTGCTCTTTCTGCCTCGTACCATTGGGCCGAGATCATAATTCAAACCTTACTTCGTCTGCACGGGTCATAAGAATTCAATAGAGATGGGGGTCATAATTAATATTTCCTCACTGAACATCGCCTGCGGGTGATTTACACGACACGACATTAGCTCACGACATTTCGAACGCCAAAAATGAAAAAAGGTGTTTATGTGTTTGAGGAGCTGCTGACTAGGATTCTGGAAGGAGATGAGCTATTTAAGGTCTGGCTCTGCGGCGACTGGCTTTGGCGTTGATCTGCCGGGAGTCTGACGCAAGGCTCTGCTTGCAAAGCACGCACCCTGCAAGTCAGCTCCGTACTCCACAGCACGCTCCACCTCCTCCGGGAGTGAGACTGTGAGTCCAAAACACATGGCCGACGGTCTCTCTAGGACAGGCTGGTCCTGCCCCGATCCGTCGTCTGCTTAAAATGAAAAGCCTCTCGCACGAGTCGATGGGAACACAAAGACCTCTGTGTTTTCTGGAACCGCTGGCGGACGGCTGTTTCTTCGGTTAGCGTTCGATTACCTGACTGCCGCGGGAGTGTAGATTTTGGCTCGCGTTAAAACGACCGACGAGAAGAGAGGGAACGAGGGGGAGCAAAGGTACAACGAAGGAGGCGAAGGAACGGGAGACCACAGGAATAAAGACTGATCCACTCAGCGCGCCAGTAAGCTGTGAACATTTCACAGGTTTGGGTTTTGGGTCTCTCTCATCCTCCTCCGCGCAGGTCGATGAAGGCCGCAGCAAGACGATGCCCCTCTGGGGCGAATCGAGACGCCCGTCTGTCCTTCTGAGACTCTGCTAAGCTCCCCAGTTCAGTTCTGCTCAGGAATCCTGCAGGAAAAAAACACTTGTGCACAAACAGTCAGCCGTGTTTTGGCTGGTGCTTTTGGTGTGCAACAGCTCTGGATGTTTGCCCTGTAATCCTGTCTTCAAAAAAAGTGAAAAGTACTTCCCTGTCTGTCAACATAATTTTGGATGAGCAGTCATATCCTGGAAGCAGCGACGGGATGGAAAACAATCACCTCGGCATCACCTCGACCCGAAGAGAAAAGCCGCAGAATTTTTGATCCCAGGAGGAAGGGTCAGCCAAAATGCTTTCTGTTTCCATGTCTGAATGGCTGGGAATGTGCTACAGGTGTCCTCAGTTCCCAGGTCCGATGATGCGTTTAATGTCCACACCAGCATGGCCAGACCACACCCTCCGCAGGTCACAATGCAGGCAGGCCTGTGGGAGGGGGCCAACGGCCGCCGTGGTCAATGCGGCCCTCTGCCAGACTCCCCTAACGCTGGGGTGTCCACCATCGGTACTCCTCTCAGGGGGAGGGGTCTTGGCATGTGGCTTAATCTCTACGGTTACTAAACTCACAAAGACAAAACGTTAAGCTAAATTCCATCCTCATGAAGCAGAGTTTCTAAACACCCGTCGTGAAGTTCTTTTGTGTGCCAGCTAAGTCACACATGAGAGATTCTGAGGGGTCCCACACGACGCGTGTCGTAAGCTGCCCCCCCCCCCCCCCCCAGTGAGTAAAGCCTCAATCTCATGAAACCCAGACAGTGTTTATCTCCATATTCAGCGTAGCATCTTTTCATCTCGGAGCCAGACTGAACACCATTCCAGTTTACCTGGTTGCTGTGGTTTTTGTTGTTGTTTTCGGTTGCATTCTCACTGAGGTGTACCGCTTTGTGTGCAGATGCGTACATTTGAGAACCAAGCTGTGAAGAAGAACTGTTTTTTTTGTTTCTTCCATCCCTACTCATCCCCTGAGTACAGGAACTTTTTCCAGAAACCAGAACCTTTTTCCAGAACCATGTTCCCACCTCAGGAACTTGACCCCAGACTCGATACTTTTTGCTTGAACATGACCTACCAGGCAGGTTCTTACAGTGATAGTTTGCTGATTGGTTGGCGCTTACAGTGATAGGTTGCTGATTGGTTGGTGTTTACAGTGATAGGTTGCTGATTGGTTGGCGCTCACAGTGATAGCCTGCTGTTTGGTTAGCGCTTACAGTGATAGCTTGATGACTGCTTGACCACAAGCACTGGCACTAACTTGGAAGTCACCCGGAGGTGCAGAATGTAGCGGAGGGAAAATTGAGCAGATGGCATTATTTTTATACCTCAATTAGATTTAATTACATTTCCATTTTCTGCATCAGAAAATTCGATCAATAACTGACATAGTTCTAGAACTTCCATGTGAAAGAGCCCTGTGTTGAGCGAAAATTCTTTGCTGAAAATTTTCAACTGGGCATTTATCTCATACCCAAGTCAACCAACAAGGTGGTCTTCTTCATTCAAGGATGTCTGTAATCCTGTTGTGTGATATCAGCTCTTTTAGCACCAGGAAAACAAGTCTGAACACTCGTGAAGCCTCAGTGACTCGGTCCACCTTTGTAAGGTAGAGACGAATTTGCCTTGCGAGCAGAAGTTGACGGTGAAGGGAAATTGAAAAGGGGAGGGAGCAGAACAGGACAGAATTAGCAGGCGGCCGCTTTCTGGGTTGGAGTGATCAGCACACCGATAGCTAATCAAGGCTGGACTGGCTTCCACTCCAAAAAGATTTTATCTCAGGCTCATTAGATTGCCAGGGTGGTGGCTGTTATTTTGCCCTTTTATTTGGAAGGGCAAGTCACCCTTTCCATTCTCCCAGTAACAGCCCGGCAGACATGGGCTCTGCCCTCCTCCATGTTTTCCTTCATGTTGAGATTTTCTCCTGGATTTTGTTTCCGTCACCCTCAGTGAAGCTCACCAGCCTCTCAGGAAGCCAGGCAGGCAGCTCTCTCCTGTGGCCCTTCTCTCTCCTTATAGGAGGAAAGAGATGGAGAGACACCGACAGAGAGACCTACAAATCAGAGGCTATGCTGGGAAAATGGTATCTCATGTCACACTAGGTCTGACATCACGGGAGCGGCGCCTCACACCCCGGGTCTGACATCACGGGAGCGGGGCCTCACACGCCAGGTCTGACATCACGGGAGCGGCGCCTCACACCCCGGGTCTGACATCACGGGAGCGGGGCCTCACACGCCGGGTCTGACATCACGGGAGTGGGGCCTCACACGCCAGGTCTGACATCACGGGAGCGGGGACTCACACGCCGGGTCTGACATCACGGGAGTGGGGCCTCACACGCCAGGTCTGACATCACGGGAGCGGGGCCTCACACGCCGGGTCTGACATCACGGGAGCGGCGCCTCACACCCCGGGTCTGACATCACGGGAGCGGGGCCTCACACGCCGGGTCTGACATCACGGGAGCGGGGCCTCACACGCCGGGTCTGACATCACGGGAGCGGGGCCTCAGCAACACTGAAACTGAAAAAAAAATTTGTTCAAAGGGCCGAGGACGAGTGTATGACTGCTTCATATCAGCAGCACTCATTTCGGGGGGGCGGGAGGCTGGGGGCGAGATATCTACAGGCATGTGACAACTTTGATGAAAGCAAGATTCTCAACAAGTTGTAACTGCTATGTTTTTTTTTCTCTTTTCATTTTTTTTAACGAAAACACCATAGCACAGTGATTTACACCCAGGAATGCTCTTAGACTAAGTCCTGCATATTAAATGTTTCGCCGGGAAAGAATAAGAAAGGATTAGATATGTAGGATAAAAACGGCAAACTCCAGGCAGACATGGCATGTTAATCCCGGGCCGGTGCCACGTGCTGAGCCGCCCCCCCTGGGAGGGGGAGGAGCTTTGGGTGTCGCCACGCTGGACAGGAAGCCACCTTTTCTGGAAGGTTCCGTTACCGAGGGCTGAGGGGACAACAGGGGAAAAGCCGGTCAGTGCTAATAACATCAGCATCAGATCCTTAATTACTGGAAGCAAAAATCCCACCCCCCACTGGGAGTTAGAATTTCAGCATGCACAGTCCAAAAAAAATACCCCCCCCCATCCAAAACAGAGGCCGAAAAACACATGGGCTGTAAATACTAACATTTATGCAGCTTATTCATGTATTTTAAGACTCAGGTGCAGTTCTGACCTTGAAGTGACCTTGAGCGTGGACAGCGTGTACCCCTCCAGCTTTCATTCCCAGCTGCCAACCCTCGTGACGGGGGTGTGCAGTGGTTTTTAAGGGGACCCTCCCCTGGCGCTCACTGTGACACACCACAGCGCTCAGAATATTTCAAACAAGACCGTTTCACGTTTTCAGAGCTACATAGCAAAGTAAACCATAGACGTAAACCTAGGTAACGTAATATTAAGTTTGTAGTGTGATGCTGTGATTAGTTTTTTTTCCCTGTTCCACATTGCGGTGAGCATGAGAAATGACTTCATGGCAGCTAATTGAAAGCAGCCGACCCTTTCTATAAACCAGCAAACCGAACACCAGGAGCCCCATGACCTCAGCTACCCTCAACAGCAGGAAAAGGCCTGTTTTTACAGATACGCAGCTTTCCTGTTCACATCAGAATAATATTCTAGCGGCATCCCTTAAATGACTTTTTAAGGGAACAAAAAAATAATTGACTTTATGAAAGGGGGATTAAAATAACACAAGAGAGCCACTGTGCGGTCGCCTCGGCCGGGGTGCTGTGGGACTGTCCCGTGAAACTCAAGCCAGGGGGGGTTCACGCTCACCAATTAATCGCAAGAATCCAAGTGAACAGAAAGGAGACACACATGCAACCTAGTCCACGTTACCATGGGTGGTAGAGAGCAACTAAACACCCCAGCGGGCAGGAAAAATGCAAAAAGAGTAGCGGACCTGAATGTTTGAGTGTAAAAGGGGGAGACGGGGGGCAGAGCAGATAGGAACATCCTCCTCACTGCCAAGATGGGTCCTTCTACCCAACACCAGCAGCAGCATTCGCCGGAGGCCAGCCAACGAATGGGAGGGAGAGAGAAATTCCCCCGCCCCCCAAGCCCACCACTCTACTCCCCTCACATTGGCAGTCCCCACTCACTTGTATGGAATCTTCCAGAAAGTTCTACCCCCACTGTTATGGCCAAAGCAGAGAGGAGAATCGTGGAGGTGTTCCGTACGTGTCCCGATCTAACGTCCCAGGGCTACTGCTCACCGGGTTTCAGGGGGCTGGGAGGGGTGGGGGGTCATCTGCCGGTACCCTCTCTCTCTCTCTCTCTCTCACTCACTTGCTCCCTGCCTCTCATTCAGGCAGACAACTCTACTTTATACAGTGATAAAACACAGAAACAACTGAGGACAATATTTGAGTGTGCAGTATGCAGGCCTGTGTGTGCAGTATGCAGGCCTGTGTGTGTGGTTCGCAGGACTGTGTAGGTGTGTGGTTCGCAGGCCCGTGTACGTGTGCGGTATGGAGGCCCGTGTATGTGTGCGGTATGGAGGCCCGTGTACGTGTGCGGTATGGAGGCCTGTGTACGTGTGCGGTATGGAGGCCTGTGTGTGTGGTTCGCAGGCCTGTGTAGATGTGCCGTATGGAGGCCTGTGTACATGTGCGGTATGGAGGCCCGTGTACGTGTGCGGTATGGAGGCCTGTGTACATGTGCGGTATGGAGGCCTGTGTACGTGTGCGGTATGGAGGCCTGTGTACGTGTGCGGTATGCCGGCCTGTGTACGTGTGCAGTATGGAGGCCTGTGTACGTGTGCAGTATGGAGGCCTGTGTATATGTGCGGTATGGAGGCCTGTGTATATGTGCAGTATGGAGGCCTGTGTACATGTGCAGTATGGAGGCCTGTGTACATGTGCGGTATGCCGGCCTGTGTACGTGTGCAGTATGGAGGCCTGTGTACGTGTGCGGTATGGAGGCCTGTGTATATGTGCGGTATGGAGGCCTGTGTATATGTGCAGTATGGAGGCCTGTGTACATGTGCTGTATGGAGGCCTGTGTATATGTGCGGTATGGAGGCCTGTATGTGTGGTTCGCAGGCCTGTGTAGATGTGCGGTATGGAGGCCCGTGTACATGTGCGGTATGGAGGCCTGTGTGTGTGGTTCGCAGGCCTGTGTATATGTGCGGTATGGAGGCCCGTGTACGTGTGCGGTATGGAGGCCCGTGTACGTGTGCGGTATGGAGGCTCGTGTACGTGTGCGGTATGGAGGCCCGTGTACGTGTGCGGTATGGAGGCCGTGTACATGTGCGGTATGGAGGCCTGTGTGTGTGGTTCGCAGGCCTGTGTATATGTGCAGTATGGAGGCCCGTGTACGTGTGCGGTATGGAGGCCTGTGTATATGTGCGGTATGGAGGCCTGTGTACGTGTGCGGTATGGAGGCCCGTGTACGTGTGCGGTATGGAGGCCTGTGTACATGTGCACTGCACCCTCCCCATTTGTCCTGGCAGGGGCTGCTGTCACTCGCACACTGACCCAGCTCTGCTCAGAGGTCAGGGGTCATGGGGGCTGTGGCCGGCAGCCAGCGACTGTTGCCGTGTGCTATTTACAGTTTTTTTGAATTGCTAAAACACTAAATCCCATTTTAAAAACTGAACTGTGTGTTCGGGTGTTTTCTAACATTAGCACTTGATTCTGAATAAAACTAAAATAGTTTTGGGTCAAAACTATTTTTGATTTTTCAAGACAAGATAAAGATTTTGTAAGTGTAGCTTCAGTTTCAGGGTTTGTACTTGGTGCTTCACCCTTGATAAAAACCTGCTTTTGACGTTGCGGAGACCATTTTTCGGGTCCCCACAATGATCTGCAAATACAATAAAAAAAGTAAAAATACCAAAAGTCGTATATTTTGTTTGGTTACTTATGAATAAGGTTAGGGCTGGGTGGGGGTTAAGGGTTTCATGTTGAGATTAGGCTTTTCACAATAAAAAATGAATGGAGAGTCCCCACAAAGATATAAGTATGTCTGTGTCTGTGTGTGAAAGAGACAAAGAGAGACAGGGAGCATGAGAAACAGAGACAGAGAGATAGAGAGAGACAGGGAGAGAAAGTGAGACAGGGAGAGAGAGAGAGAGAGAGAGAGAGAGAGACAGAGAGACAGATAGAGACCCTTTTGGTTAATGTCACAGCAGAGACAGGAAACGCATCAGCGCACTGATTGCCTTATTGCTCCATAATTAAAAATAAACACGCTCCTTTCTCTTCCAGCATGCTGGTGTGTCATCAGAGCTGCAGCTTCACACAGCTCATCTTACCAGACAAACAGTGCCCCCCCCCCTCACCCGGCGCCCCCCCACCGGACTTTCCCACCCCCGGAGGGACTGACCTCCCAGGCCTCCCACAATGCGCCAGCGTCCGGCGGCTGTGACACGGCCGGCTCCGGTCACATTCCCAAACGACACGAGGATGGGAGACGCGTGACGACAGGCAGGTGGGCGGGCAGAGACCAGCGGGGGGTGGAGACAGGCAGACGGGGGCCGGTGGACAGAAACAGAGAGTGGCAGCTACTGTATGTGCGGGAGAGACAGAGGGACAGAAGGAGGAATACAGCCACACACAGGCGGAAAGAGAGACACATGGAGGTGGAGGAGAGAGTCCAGCAGCACAGATCCCAGCTCGCCCAGTGACCACACCAGCATGAATCAGTACTCCACTATTACCCCGATCTGTGATGACATCACATAGTGCTCACTAACTGGGAAGTGAATGGCTAGAAATGCTAACAGAAAGAAAAGGGAAGTGACATCATCAAAATTGGGAAAACTACGGAGAAGGGGAGAAAGAGGATGGGAACAGGGGGTGGCGGTGTGTCAGGTGGGTGGGGGGACGGTGACTTGCTCAGCGTCACTGAGGTGACTAACTTGCAGGAATAAATACGGTAGGTCACGGCCCAGGATCACAGCTGAAGCCAGCGATGTCACCCCGCAGTGGAGAATTCCAGAAAACTCACCGGTCAACCCAAGATGTGTGTCATAAGGAGCCCAGAGACGTGACAGAATGTTCTGGAACAATAGCACCTCTAAGGTTTCATCTTTCAGTACCACAAATGCTGAGCGGGGAAGGACAGCTGAGCCTGCTACAGAGAGATTTCTGTTGTTGTTTTTTGCGCTGTGTTGTCATGTTTCCCGTTTGCCTTTGCATGTTTGAAGGATACGATCTTGGACAATCTCCGGAGTCAGGCAGACGTGTGAAATGCAATTACAAGGGATGAAAGGAAAGCGGAGAAATGTCAGATTACCATTTTACATCTTGTTGAGCAGATCTGGAAAACATAAGATGTTAAACTACAGTGGGAAGCTGATAACAGGTAATTGTTCCTGGCAACAGAAACACCTGTTCAGTGGTAGGTGAGAGAGAGAGAGGCGTTGCTTGATCTCAGGACCCCAGTCTCTCCTCCCACCCAACCCAAAGACAAAGTCTCTGTCCTGGCCTGTTGGCTATATTGCATTCCTTTTTCTCTTTTAAATACCCACTTTTCTTTTGTTAGGAGTATTTTACCGTTAAAATCTCAACCTAAAGGCGTGACGTCAAACTAGGACTGTGAATGCATCCTGTGCTTAAAATAAAATGTCATTGGCTGAGGAGATTCCTTAAGACCAACAGATTATGTGTAAAATGAACCAGAACGCAGAATTAGGGCAAGACTGAGATGGTTCTCTATAGTATCAAGGCCTATTCATGATTCATCGATGTTGTGCAACTGCACCAGTCATTTTAATGAGAAATTAGCAATGATTTTCACCTTTTCCCTTATCTTTCGTATTCATGGGGAAATATCTTGACACCCATAATGCATCTTGACACCCACAATGCAACTTGACACCCATAATACCTTTGACGGCTCTGCTCCATCTATACCTGTCTGCTTCGGCCATAATCAGGATGGCTTGTGTAGCAGATTCTGGAATGTACAGAACAGATGGAACACCGGGAGCAGACAGAGCGGGGGGGAGGGGGGGGGGACAAAATGCAAGGGGGGAGACGGAACTGAGGATTAGACTGAATGCAGAGTCCTGACAGGAGGGTATAAAATATGTATTGCAAACAATCTGGGGTCATTTTTTTGTATATATATTTGGGATTCCAGAAGATGATCAACATTATTTACACATAGTTTTCCCTTCCACAGTTCTGGAATAAAAATAAATCTGAAACGTTCACCCTATTCTGTGACAGGCTAAAGACTTAATGCATTTGATTGTACCTTAACCCTCAAAACTAATGATTGTATTTTCACAACATAATTAGCCATGCGTATTAAGTTACTTAATAATTACTGTCAGTCTTATTTCGCTGCTCCGAACGTTAGCTGACCATACTGTGAAGCGCTACATTTTAGTCCGTGTATAGAAGACACTGGATGAAAAAGCATCAGCTGAATAAGTAAAATGCGGAATGTAAACGTGAAAAGCGCAGAATCGCCCCTGAAGGGGTGAAAGCTAAACGAAGGGTTTGGGCAGAATCACCGACTCGCCATCCATTCAGGACCTTGACCCGAAAAGAGGCAGAAAAAAATGTAGCTTTTTTTTTCCACGGGCCATGTGGTGTTTGATTTCATGTCTTTGTGTTTTATCTCTGAGGGGGAGACGGTGAGGGAGGGGGCTGTGACTGTTGCACACTCGGAGGAGCCGGATCGGACATGCTACACGATGCAGGCAGTGATCGCTGCTTTGAGATCCCGCCAATCATTCCCAGGTGCGGCTTTCCCTGTCTGCCACCCCCTCCCCTCCATCGATCAGCGAGCCAGGTACCCCCTGTGACCCCCCCCCCCCTGTTCTTTACCCTTATCTGATGCCCTACAGCGGCCGGACTTCCGTCATCGGTTGGAGGACCGGCCCCCCCATCCCCCCCGGACGCATCTGCTCTGCTACTCGCCTCTTTGTTTGGCCCGTCGTCTCTCCGCGGCTCTTTACGAAGCTCACAGAAATGCAGAGATACGCACCTTTCCCTGCAGCTCGACAGCTCTAATGCCTTAATGACGGGCGCGCTGAGCAGAGCCATACCAGCCTGCACCTCAGGGCATAACCGCCGCTCTGTTCCTCCCGAGGACGTGATGAAAGGTTCCCCCGCGGATCCTCTGGCATGGTGGCTTTCCCTTATCTTAAAAAATAGAGAGAGATAAGCCTAAATAATACAGCACGGTTCCTGCCCGACCAAATTGCTAGCTGGGGATTTTACTGAGTGCAGTCATATCTACTTCCTGCTGTGAGGACGATGGGTAAACCAAGCCTTTACTGACTGAGATGCCGAGGCTCGATCTGAGAGGCTCCAGGGCGACTTACAGGGAGAAGGACAGGAAAACACTTGATAACAGATAATTAACCCCCAAAAATCCATATACTAATGAGTGTTTGGTCTCCAGCCTTCATCAATTGGATTGCCGAGTCCCACTGCGGAAGAACACAACATAAACTTGTACAGCCATGTCGTAATTAAATGATTGCAAAAAAAAATAAATAACAGCATTGTTGTGTTTGCATGACAGAAATTGCCTGAAGCGATGAGGGCTGAAACATTCACTTCCATAGATAAACGCCGATTGATTTATATTTGCACTATAATGTTATTTTACACTGTCTTGCACCTACAGTTTACTTGTATTATTGTTATTCTGCTGCATATTGCTTACTGTCCAGTATTTATTGTTCAGTACAGACGCTTCTCTACTTACAAACTTTCAACTTACGAACTTTCACGAACGAAGAGGACTGTAAGTGCAAATTGTGTCCCTTGGGCTCCCGTTTCCTGTCCGCAACACCAATTTTTTTGTCAGCAGCGTAGCGTGCAAACTCCCAGCATCCTAGTTCTTTGTACTTGCATATGCCCTCAAAATGATGTTGAATAACGACTTACGAACAAGTTATAGACGGTCGTACGGAACGCATCTCGTTCACAAGTAGAGGAGCGTCTGTAATTAATGTTTTATTTCTATATCATTTGTCATTGACTCTCCTGAAATCAGTTGGCTCCCCATCCTGGGTTGATCCCCGTCTTGCACCCGTAGCCTCCAGGATAGGCTGTGTACCCCTGTGACCCTGAGTAGGACGAGTGGATACAGAAGATGGATGGATGGATGGATGGATGGATATTTATTATTTGAACTGTCTTTTGCCAGATACTCTTCAGAAACGCTGTTTCGTTTCATGGCAAAGAAACAATGGCGACTTGCAGCTTCTGGGAGAGATGGTGCTCATTCTCGCCTCCGGCGCGGATCCCCCTCAGCCGAGACGTGTGGAAAGTCGTCTCCGTTTCCCACCAAACCTGCACCCCTGCTGGGGCTTTGCACGCGCAGGAGGATGACAAGTGGGCAGCACGGGGCAGCGGGCCCCATGGGGGGCCGGAGTCGGCGTGGCAGGGGCCCAAAAAGCCGCCTCATCGTAGCTCAAAAGACCAAAAGGCTTTCAGCACTAAGCAACCCCCCCCACCCATCTCTGAGCTCTATTGTATTACGATCCTCAGTGAAATGGCCAAATGTTTGTTTTGGGAGCTGCAGGCAGACGTGAATGGCGGCTTATTTAAAAGCAAAGATGGGAGACAAAGGTCCTTGGAGGGAGTAAGAGCTTTCTGATTGGTCATTGTCTCAAAGAGCAGAGATGTGAATCTCGCAGGGTTGGCCTCAGGGAGTATGTGCATGTATGTCTGCATGTATGTCTGCCTGTGTGTGTGTGTGTCTCAGTAACACTGTAAGCACACATGTACCGCTGCTCCACACTCGCCTTTAATCTTGCATTTCCAGACAGTTCCAGGGATCCAATCGATCTCTCTAGGTCGAAACAGGCACACATGCACGCTCACACGCACACGCTCGCGTACACGCGCACACACACGGACACACACTCACACACGCACATGCTCGCACATGTAGGGTACACGCACACACACACGGACACACACTCTCACACGCACACACACACGGACACACACCTTTCACCTTTCTACATTCAGCTAGAAGCTTCAGAATAGAAGCAAGGACAGCCTGGGGTTATTGACCAAGGGGGAGGGGGGATGAGTCAGAGGTTTGCAAATGAACCCCCCCCCCCCCCCCCCCCCAAAGTATAAACTTGGGACTGACAATTGCCAGGCCCGAATGCTTACTCACAGCCAAGTCCTTCTCAGAGTTTCAGGGTGGGGTCTGGGCACAGATCCGGGGGCAGTGCCCAGCAGTGGAGGGACCTGGAAGTCGGTGCCCCTCTGCCCACCCCCGCTCTGGGAGATGTGCACTTAAAAGTATTTTGAGGTAGATCGCGGTCCGAGATTCTCGGGCTTCGCCTTGGCTGTGGCTTAAATGAAGAACCTGACGATGGAACAAAAAGAAAGTGAATCGCAGGCTGGACACGGATTTGGTTTCGTTTCTCATCCGGCCCGTTTTCCAAAGACCACCGGACTGCCAGAGTCCCGGTACCCGTCCGGCGTGAGTGGATAGTGAAGCCAGCTGTCTTGTATTGGATTGTGTGTTGGAACTTGCGCCTTGTTTTAAATAGCAGGTGTTCACGTACATAACCAGGTGGATGAGGTTGGGGGGGGGGGGGGATGAAGACAAACTAAAAAATGGTAAATAA
The DNA here is from genome assembly GCF_048594095.1 of Paramormyrops kingsleyae. Lineage (NCBI taxonomy): Eukaryota > Metazoa > Chordata > Actinopteri > Osteoglossiformes > Mormyridae > Paramormyrops > Paramormyrops kingsleyae. Next base: position 6,874,230 of record NC_132818.1, on the reverse strand, counting down.
AAAGAGAAAAGAGGAAGCTGCTCTGATTTCAAGGTATAAAATGAAAATAAAATGCAGTCTCCCATTCTGAAGCAATTCTTGTGCAAAAAAAAACAATTTAATGAATAAGATTGACGGCCCCTCCCAGATTCAACAACAGCTATTCTTGGGGACCTGTGGTGGGGGGTGGTGCCCCCACTTTCTGCGGTAACATCATGGATGGTCTGCAGAGGTTTCCTGACTCGAGTTGACCGTCCTCCACTGATACATGTGAGGAAGAGGCAGCAAGGCGCATCTGAGCCAGAACACACAGCGAGGAGGGACCCCCCCCGAGAGAAATGGTCCCCAATAGGCGCCGTTTCAGAGTGGAGCAGAATCTTTGGATGAGGTGGAAATCTGAGGCTTATTGAGGAAACTGAGAAAAACAAAAAGAGAAAGATAAAAAGCAGCATAATGTGCGCAATCTGACCCTCATGCAGGATAAGAAGGCTGTGGGGGGGGCTGTGTCGGGGGGGGGGGGCAGAAAGGAGAGAAGAACGACTGAGGGACAGACAGAGCAAATACGGCCTGTCAGGTATGTTAACACACTGTCAGCTTTACTCCTGCCCGCCTGCCCTGAACCTGCCCCCCCATCACCCTGACCCCCCCCCCCCAAGCCTCTCTCTCCGCCACTTGTACCATCAAAGGCTGAGGATCCCTCAGCCTGCATGTGTCTTTAGAGTCTTTGTAATGGCCACCACACACTGTCACGCAGCACAGGGCCGGTATGCTAGGATTACAGAGACCTTAAACACATTGGGGTTCCTTAGACAGCAGCCCCCAGAGACCAGGGCAGCGCCCCCCAGGGCAGGACTGGCCCCCAGAGACCAGGGCAGCAGCCCCCAGGACAAGACTGGCCCCCAGAGATCAGGGCAGCGGCCCCCAGGGCAGAATTGGCACCCAGAGATGAGGCCAGCGGCCCCCAGGACAAGACTGGCCCCCAGAGACCAGGGCAGCGGCCCCCAGGGCAGGACTGGCCCCCAGAGACCAGGGCAGTGCCCCCCAGGGCAGAATTGGCACCCAGAGATGAGGCCAGCGGCCCCCAGGACAAGACTGGCCCCCAGAGACCAGGGCAGCGGCCCCCAGGGCAGGATTGGCACCCAGAGATGAAGCCAGCAGCCCCCAGGACAAGACTGGCCCCCAGAGACAAGGGCAGCGGCCCCCAGGGCAGGATTGGCACACAGAGATGAGGCCAGCGGCCCCCAGGGCAGGTAGACTGGGCATCGGAACCTGCTGATAGACAGCCCAGTAACACCCCGTACACCAGCTCCCCTGGGTACTAAGGCAGCACAATGCGGTATGTAAAGCAGGATGTGAGATCACCTCAGGTTACCTTCCACAATTCGAACCCATGACCACTTATAGCTGCACCCACTGTCGGAATTCTCAGAAATCCCAACAATGCCTGTGCCTGTAGCTTGGTCAGGCGCTGAGGCTCCCCGGGGCCTCCACGGCACACAGGATGTCACATTAACACATTCACATCCTCACAGTCATTGTCTCAGTCATTGTCACAGTCAGTGTCACAGTCAGTGTTACAGTCATTTTCACAGGGTTACTCACAGTCATCCGCAGTCATCGTCACGGTCATTGTCGCAGTTGTGACGGTCATCCTGACTAGCGACACAGAGAGCGGCACAGGACCCTGATGGGCTCCCCAGGGTCAGGCCGATGCCACGAGCGCATGGCTTCACAGACGAGCCCAGCTGCACTTCCCGAAAATTCCCCGGCACACCATGTCATCCGCAGCCGTCACAAAGGCGACCTCAGAGAGCAGCGGCCGCACGCAGGCCCGGCGGCTCCCTGACAAAGCCGCGTCTCTTCCCGCTGGGGACTGCTGGCCCGATTCGGGGAGGCCCGGCAGAAAAGAAGGGAAGGGATGAGGGGGAAAGAAAAGCAAGGGGGGGTGTTTTATGTGCTGATCGTGGGAGAGCCTCCGAGCCGGCCACAGGAATCTGAGGGAGGAGAGGAGGGAGACAGGCGGGGAATGGGGGGGCGGGGTCACTCACTGGGGGGGCAGGAGGTCCCACTCAGGGTTATCAGCCACGCAATCTAACACAATCTCCTGTGCATCTTGTTTCACGCCTGGGGAGCATGTCCCGTCAGGTGACCAGTGATGCGAATCTCAGGGGCCATGTTCTCTTTGGGCTTCCTGGGGGTCCTGCACACCTCAGCTCCCCCCCCCAGCCCCTCCTAAAGAGCAGACAAAGCACTCCAGCGAGCTCTCGTTCGCAGAAGGCATGTCCCGTAAAGTCCAGGCCTGTTTTCTCAGCAGTGGAAAGCTGTAAACGCGTAATTAGCGTGTTGTCCCTGCGGGCGGCCCCTGCCCCCCCAACCAGAGCGTGAGCGCCTGCCTCAGCAGGACAAAGGCCCCCATTCACGGCCGCAGTGTCCCCAAAGAGTCGCCTCTGTGATTCCTCAAGGTGGCCTGCCGTTTTTTAACTCGGGAGAATGAAAGAGGCAGAGTCGAGCGTGTCGATGATACCGTCACGTGTGAGGTCTTTGCGGGTGGGGGGCTTCATTCTCACCACCGTGGCTGATCAGGAATCAAATAGGAGGGGCAGTCAGCGGCAGCATGGTTTAACTGAGTGACCCCCCACCACCACCTTCAGCCGTCAGTCACCCCGTGTTCCCCGCCCCGGCGGGGTCGGACAGACAGAACAGAATGATCGCAGGTTTGAAATCAAGGCCATTGAATGATTTTCGACTGGAGAAACAACGGTTTCTTTCCGAGTTTCATCCTCTCCCACCTGACCCGTGACCCGTCAGCGTTGACCCCCACAGTGACAGCCAACGTTCTGCGAAGGGGCGGCACTCCCGTGGTTCGTGTTTGGGGGGGGGGGGACGCCACGCTGGACCCCCTGTGTTTACAGCCTGCTTTGTTACTGGCCACATGCCTGTCTGTTCACTCGTTCTCTTTGAGATAACTAACATCCTGAACACTCTTCTCTATTAACACCTCCCCTTGGCCCTTTTCACTTCTGACCCATTCCCCCCCCCCCAATCCATGAATCCCTCTTTGTCCTTAGGAGGGGCTGAGGACAGGAATGAAGCCATTATGAAAAGCCAGAGAGACACACTCTTTGTTCTGCCCTCAGATGGCCTTGGTGTCCTGGCAGACATGCAATATATTCGTTTTCCTTTCAAGTTCCTTTTTTCTGTTTTTCGCGGGTTAGCGTACAGGGCAAAACACCGGGGAGTGTGTGAGCTGCACCGCTTTCATGTGTCCCGAGCCCCGGAGGATCAGAGAGAGCCATAACTCTCCACCCGCCCGGAGGCGAGAGAATTCCTCCCTCTTCCCAAAAATAAAGAATTAAAAACAGAACATTTCACCTCCGCAGCCCCCGGGGAAGTTGGCGTTTTCCTGCAGCCCCGTTCCATTCTGAAGGTGCCCGTCGAGTGCAAGACTTTGTGGGGGGGCACGGGGAAGAGGAGATATCCAAGGCTAAAGAAGTAATCATCCAGGCAAACTAGAAAATGATGGTCAAAAGAGATCATAAAGGATTTCTACACACCGGGGAGGGTGTTAATGAGAGGGGGGCGACTGAGGGGATTAGGGAAACAAAAAGGGGGTTTGTAAAAGTCCCTGCTGAAGCAAGGCACCCCTCTGAGCTAAGCTCTGCACTCCAATTCCTCCTCTCCAGTCTTCTAGAGAGTTAGTTACGTAAGGCACTTTCCCTGGGGAGACAATGGCCAGGAGGCAGATTACAGGCAGCAGGGTGTCCATACAGGTGACTGCCTGGTGTGGAGGGGGGGGGCGGGGGGGGGCAGGGAACTATCAGCAGAGGATGAGTCAGATTAACATCGCTGCTGTTCTAAGGAGTTTCTGCCCGAACTCCTGCCTGAACAAGATGGGTGACAGAAGCTCAACACAACGTTGCCCAAACTATTCTATTGTCGCACACCAACGGCTCAGTTCCGCGTCGCACGAGCACTAACCCACTTAAGCCACACATGACCCCTCCGACCCCAGACCCCACCCCCCCAGACCCCACCCTTCCCAGCTGACCACATGGACCTCATCGGTGAGGTCTCATCGCCAAGGAAACTACTGGAATCAAAGGTTGTACAAAGTTTAATGAGTAGAAATATATTTATTACTGAACTATAAATATATAAATAGTATCATTGCTGTTCTGATCGGAAGAGGGCAGAAAGCTTGGTGCAGCAGGAACACCAGTGTAACAAAAGACCTCATCACCACAGTCTGGGGAAAAGCCTCCTTCACTGTCTCAGTTTTTAGTGCTGGCCGCGCCGTTCCACCACTATTTTGCCGACTGAGGAAAAAAAAAAAGAAGGAAAAAAAAAAAACGGCAGGCGTAACTTTGGACGACTAAATCAGGGTGGCACACCGACAAACTGCAGTAACATCAGGACCCTTGCGCCTCTGACATCCACCAGGCTGCTCTGCGTGCCCCTCCTTTTGTCCCCGAGGTGCATTATGGGAGGAGTGATTAAGGGATTAGCGAGGATGTTTGCTTTCCCTGACGAGCAGCATTCAGGCAACAAGGAGGCCATTCATTCACCTGTTGGCAGAGAACTTTGCCCCTGGAGGGAGCAGCCCGGCCTGTGGCGGACTTGACACCGCGATATCAGTGACGGGCATGACGTCGGGGGGGTGACGGCCTCACACGATGCATGAGCTTACGGGGCTGCGAGCGTGCGAGCGTGCGTGTGAGCACTGACCCCAACCACATGTACCTGGGCTCCCGCAAAGTGCAAGCCGGCCCCATGCAACAAGACACCCCCATGCACATACAACACCCCCCATGCACAACAATATCTGCACACTGATGACCACTTATCCCAAAATGACACCAAGCAAGGGGCCCTGTCGCAGAGGGAGATCTTACTTCCGTTTCCCCCCCCCCCCACCCTACCCCAATATCCCTTTTTAAAATAATATCGTCTCACCACCACAAAAGACAAAAAGAAAATATACTTCCTGGCTTGAATACAAGTAAGCATAATATATTTTCTCTTTTTTTTTGTTGATTTACCAAAAAATAAAGCGCTTTACTTTTTCTCCCGTCTTCATCACACATTTCCAGCTGTTACACTATGCTTCGAGTACAAAGTAAAGACAATAAACACTGGAAAGATCTATAATGTAGCATCGCGAATGAATGTCTGCGGGTCACAGCAGAGAGGAGAACCGGCAACGCGGGACTGGCGTTTTTACACATGCCTGCTTATCTGCAGCGCGGAGAAGCACAAAAACATTAAATGTATAAATAGTTTATTAGTAGCAATTATTGTAAAGAACTCATCTGCTTTATGCATAGACCATACTGACATACAATCCAATGAATAACAAAGAGGCTATAAAAGAAACAGACTATAGAAGTTTTTGTTTATGGAAAAAAAAAAAACATCCAAACAGAACTCAAGCTTGAACATCGCCAGTTTAAAGAACGTTCCCACGATTCTGGAAGGTTCTTTGGAAAAGTTCCAGAATGAGTCTGGTCCTCGCTCTTAACAGTCACATTTTTTTCCCCGACAAGGGTCCAGCAATGACTGGCATTTTTGCAGAACGAGTCCTTTCAGTTTTCCCATCATGCACCTGGGTCCCCTTACACAGTGTCAGTCATTTTCTGGGCTGTGTACTTCTGCATTGAAAGACAGCAAACGGTCGTCCTCCATCCTGGATGTCGCCAGTTCAGCACAGCTGACGTAATCGCCATCATCATCACCATCATCATCGGCGTTCTGTTTATCGGGTATGGACACCCACACTAAGTTGTCAGCAGCTGAGGTAAGTGAGCACCTTTGGTATCTGAATTCTGTTTTAGTCTCTTAAATGACTGCTTTTAAAAGGCGGCAGATGGGGTGGGGAGGGAGGGGGGAGTAGCTGAAGCACGTTGATGGCCCCTTCTCTTCATCCTGTCCCACGCTGAAGGCCCCCAAGATCCACCGTCTCACCTCACGTCGGCTGGACAGGCAGAAGGGAAGATGTCAGTGACACGGCCACTCATTGGACAATTCCACAAGTCACATGGATTTCCCGACCAATTGGAGAGCTTCATCAAAGGCTACATCCTCAGATCTCATCTGCTGGAGGTTCAGGGCCTGTTGCACGACATGCGATCATTCAGAAGCAGTGGCCTCGCATTCAGGTGAGGACACAATGGGACAAATGAGCAGGCGCAGCAAACCCGACCATCAGGGCACGTGACAGAGGAGAAGGGACACGCAGAGGGGATGGTGTGCAGGGACGCCAACAAGCGAGAGCTGAAGGAGAGCAGCACAGACATGCACATTTACTGGGGAGGAAAGCAGAGTGACTGCGTGAAGTCTCCGGCAACCGTGATTGGTGACTGGTGATTGGTGAATTTGCTTCCCTGAGCTCGATTGGTGGCTCATTTCTGTGATCGACCTCTCTGTGCCCTGATTGGCAGTGAGCCAGCAAGCGTTTTATTGGCCGCTCATGCTAAAGTCCTACCTGCTTGACTTATAGGCGCTCCGGACTTTAGCAAACTGTGTGTTTTATTACGATACCTATAAATTCCTTTTGGCTTTAACTTTTTGCGTTTCCTTTGTTTACCTGTAGCCAGACTGCGGCCTGTAAACACAAGTTGGGGGGGGGGGGGCAGAGAGAGATGCAGGGTATTTACATAAAGAGGCTTCTGAGAACACGAAGACCTCTGGGGGTATGAACGCCAACTCAGACTGACACACAGCAAATACTTCAGATGGCTTATCGGTCCGAATCAGCTGCTTATCTCTTCTGGGGAGCTTTTGATCAGGGAATTTACAAGGATCTAGCAGCTTGTGGCACAAGCAGTCTTTGGACAGGGTCCACTGCGCGCGCCTGTTCATACACTCACACCGATGCAGCTTGTGGCCCAGGCGGTCTTTGGACAGGGTCCACTGCGCGCGCCTGTTCACACACTCACACCGATGCAGCTTGTGGCCCAGGCGGTCTTTGGACAGGGTCCACTGCGCGCGCCTGTTCATACACTGACACCGATGCAGCTTGTGGCCCAGGCGGTCTTTGGACAGGGTCCACTGCGCGCGCCTGTTCATACACTCACACCGATGCAGCTTGTGGCCCAGGCGGTCTATGGACAGGGTCCACTGCGCGCGCCTGTTCATACACTGACACCGATGCAGCTTGTGGCCCAGGCGGTCTTTGGACAGGGTCCACTGCGCGCGCCTGTTCATACACTGACACCGATGCAGCTTGTGGCACAAGCAGTCTTTGGACAGGGTCCACTGCGCGCGCCTGTTCATACACTGACACCGATGCAGCTTGTGGCCCAGGCGGTCTTTGGACAGGGTCCACTGCGCGCGCCTGTTCATACACTGACACCGATGCAGCTTGTGGCACAAGCAGTCTTTGGACAGGGTCCACTGCGCGCGCCTGTTCATACACTGACACCGATGCAGCTCGTGGCCCAGGCGGTCTTTGGACAGGGTCCACTGCGCGCGCCTGTTCATACACTCACACCGATGCAGCTCGTGGCCCAGGCGGTCTTTGGACAGGGTCCACTGCGCGCGCCTGTTCATACACTCACACCGATGCAGCTCGTGGCCCAGGCGGTCTTTGGACAGGGTCCACTGCGCGCACCTGTTCATACACTGACACCGATGCAGCTTGTGGCCCAGGCGGTCTTTGGACAGGGTCCACTGCGCGCGCCTGTTCATACACTGACACCGATGCAGCTTGTGGCCCAGGCGGTCTTTGGACAGGGTCCACTGCGCGCGCCTGTTCATACACTCACACCGATGCAGCTTGTGGCCCAGGCGGTCTATGGACAGGGTCCACTGTGCGCGCCTGTTCATACACTCACACTGTCCTGTGTGTGACTATACACAATTTTACTTTACAAACTGGGACTTTGCTGCCGGCCCCTGGAGGATGGGCTCCCCCCTTTGCGTCTGGTCCCTCCCAAGGTTTCTTCCTTCTAGGGAGTTTTTCCTTGCCACTCTCGCCTCTAGCTTGCTCACTGGGGGGCTTTGGGCAGAGATAATGCAAAGCGCTTTGAGACAATGCAATGCTTTAAAAATGCGCTATATAAATAAATTTGAACTACATAGATTTCACCAACCGGGCCTCTGAATTTTTATTTTGGGGGCCCTGTAAAATGCAGGCCCCCAGAATCTGCCGGAGAACCTACACTCCTCAACTGGGACATGCTGACTCTCGTCCTGTGACACCTGACACTAACTCCACCGCTTGGCAGCACATCATAGTCGAAACACCGAATGGTCCCTGTCGGATTCATTCAAAAATTTCAAAAAACGCCCGCAAGATGTTATTTCAAGGTTTTTTCCCCCAAAAAAAACTCCCAACAATGGCAGACAAATGCACCCGTAGGCGCATGGAGGAGAAGAGTGTGACGCTTCGCAGTAACATGCAGCCGCACCTCAGCTTCACGCTGGAGGATAATGAGGCCACCCAGGGCAAGTTCATGACCGACCACATGCTTGGGGCGTCACCGTGACAACGGCGGTACTGTGAGGGCAGGCCCCGCTTACCTGGTTCTGCCTCAGAGTGCTCCAGCACGTGGTGCTGTGGCGTGCACATGCACTCCAGATGGTCCTCCAACCTCACCAGAACCTCCTTCAGTCTTGGCTTCCTCCTCACGTACTCCACCTTAGCCACCTGGTGAGGGGAGGGGCGGGGGGTGTTAAATCCTCCAGTTTTACCCATCAGCCATTGCAGCGTACACATGACCAGCTTCACACAACAGAAGTGACCAGGGTCCGCTCGTTTTAGCTCAAAGGATCTGAATTGTCTTCACAGAACTCATTCTCCGCTCAGCTGGGACACTCCAAGTCTGAGTCAGGCACTAATTAAAATGTAATCGGACTGTAACATAACTGGCTTTTGAGGACCGGGGGTCGAACTCTACAGGACAAAGAGGCAGGCAGACTTTCAGGCACTGAAAATGACCAACACTTAAAGTATTTTGGCAAAATAACACGGTAACTATGCACATTCCAGCGAATATGAGGTAAGTACTGCTAAATCAGGTGTGCAAACACTGGGGGGGGGGGGGTCAGCGGGAAGGGGGGCTGGGGGAGGGTCAGCGGGAAGGGCACCGGTGACACCCACGGACAGGTGGATCGTGGAAGCGCAGAGAGCCAGAATCGGCTGACGAGATGCGATGTCTGGATGCTGCATGCCAGTGAAATTGCGGGTTCCTCTCCGGAGCTGATACGAAAGCAGCAGGCCAGTCGCTCGTACAGACACACACCGGGGCGTGGCTACGGTGCACAAGGGGTGTGCTTACTGGCGGGCATGCAGCGGGCAGTGCCCCGCCCAACAGAGACACATCAAATTTAACCAATCATTTGTGATTTAATATAATAATCTCAAGGAACCCCATAAAAGAGCAAATATGATTCAGGGCCACTCCCCACCCCCACGTAAACTTTCACTGTCACCACCCCCCCCTCCCCCGGTTGACAGCTTTTACCATCATGGTCAGACTGCCCACCCGCTGAAGACAGACACAGCCACAATCTCAGAACTGTGTCACCTCTGACAGCGCACCCGGGAAAATACGCAGGTGATGCAATCTGCAGTGCCCCGCTGCCCCCACCTCCCACCAGCCCAAAAGCCACAGGGGGGGGGAGGGGGAGGGGCTTTGAGAAGAATATTACCACCATTTAAAGTTAATGCGAGTATTCATGCCTCTGGGCAGGGAAGATAAAAAAACAGTGGCTGTGCTGTTCCATGCGATGATTGTGTAAGCGGGCTGCGGCCGCGTCAAGTTCCAACAGAGGCAAACAGCGGCAGAGTGCAATGCAGCGGCATTACACATGCGGGGGGCGGGGGGGGTGTCTCTGTGCTACCGACAGGTCAGGCAGTGGGGTGCACAGGTCGAGGGTTCAAGAAAAAAAAGAGGGGAAGAACGAAAGAAGGAGAGGTGGGAGAGGACCGGAACAGGGGCTAACGTATCACAAGCAAACCGCAGCGTCTGGCCCACACCAGCATATCAGTCTGTGTTCGGGCAAGTGGCATGGCTTCAGCATTTGGAGGGAAATTTCCAAGGAACTGGGAGTCATGTGATGTTGGGGGCATCCTTCCAGAGCCAGATGTGCGGACAGACCCAGGCTGACACAGCCGTCAAACCAGGCCTGGTGACGGTACTGAGTGGGTGCAGGCCCGCCACACCACCCTAGGGCAAAAGGTTCTGCCACCCGGACTTCAGGGGTCATAATCATCCAATCAGACAGCAGAGAACAGGCAGGCACTTCCTGTGAAGCTGGGACCAGGGAAATCCCAAGGGTCCTGAGGGTAGACGAACCGGCCGATCTGCATCACACACCCAGGGTGAACATGGGCCAAGGAGGACGCCTGGCTGCAATGCGGGGGGAGCATGGCCATCACACTGAATCACCCCCCACTGCCCACCGCAAATGGGCGGGTCCGGCTTGCTTTACCTGGCGAGAGCCTAGCATGGATCAGTCCCATGCAGCCCCCATCACGCCAGCTAAAGGCACAGTCAGCACTGCGTCTGACATGCAGGAATGTGGGGGGGGGGTCAGGGAAAGAGCCGTTTCCTCTGTACTGGGCTTTTGTCCCTGGATGACTTGTAGCTTATCAGTTATTTATTTTCATATCCAATTCGGTCTTCATTTAGTCAGAGCGCTCCTATCCTCCTGGGGCTCACACCCACATTTAGGTCATGGAACCCCCCCCCCCCAGCTCCCCCCAGGAGCACTATATAAATCATAGACCCCAAGACCATGCAGGGAGCTGGGCCTGAGAACAAGCTCCGGGAGCAACAGAGGAATGACATCCGATCTACCAGGAGGTGCTGGGAATCGGGGCCGCTCCGGAGACCCCAAGGGGCCCCTCGTCTGGGGCGGGGGCCCAGAGGTTAATTGGGAATTCCCCCACGGGAGGCCAAGGGCCATGGAAAGAAACGTTTCTGCTCCGCGTCCAACAAAAACACGCCGGTGGATGTGTGGGCCGCGGCCAATTAGCAGCGGGAACAGTGAGCGGATAAAGAAAACAGAGCCCACTTCTTTTTTTCCGTCACTCTCCCGAAACGGGGGATTTGCAATTCATCTGTCAGCGGCCAAATTAAGCGGCGAGCGGGACGTGAAATACCCTGCCTTTGTTGGTTGCCGTGGACAGCGCCCCCCGCCCCAGCTTCAAGTGCATCAAATAAATCAATGGAGACAATCAATGAGCTTTTAAGCCAAGTCCATACATGTCCCCACCCACCCCCCACTCACAACCCCCCCCACCCCCAACTCTGGGTACCGAGTTTGTCCTACTTTGAAAATGAGCGATGAAATGCAGGGCTTTCAACTTCTTGGTGGGGGGGGGACAACACCCGTGTACGCAGGATTCCAGCTGGCGGCCAAACAAAGCCACCGCACGGAGATTCCCGCCCGGATTCCTCGTCGGTGCTCCGCGGTTCGGGAATACCCCCTCGACTGCTGTCAAAGTTTCTCTTCAGAAAGCGAAGCTCTCTGCGAATATCGGATATCAAAGCACCCCAGGGAAGGCGAATCCCCTCACCACACAGATGGCACCCAGCCCCACGGCAAACCGCCGGACCTTATCAGCTGGGATTTGCCGGCTCCCAGGGCAGCGTGACGGGAGAAGGGAGCGCCCCGAGAGCGAATGGGCAGCGTGTCGGGAGACCGGAGCGCCCCGAGAGTGAATAGGGAGCGTGACGGGAGACCGGAGCGCCCCGAGAGCGAATGGGGAGCGTGACGGGAGACCGGAGCGGCCCGAGAGCGAATGGGCAGCGTGACGGGAGACCGGAGCGGCCCGAGAGCGAATGGGCAGCATGACCGGAGACCGCGAGCCCCCCCTCGTGCCTCTGACAGTGGCCCCCACCTGGCTACCGCTTAACATCTGACCTTCAGGGAGCATGGGTGGCTTGGAGGGGGGAAAGCTGCGACCTGTCCCCCCCCCCCAAAAAAAAAAAAAAAAAAACACACTCCGCAGCTGGAGGAACATCAAACAGTCACAACCACCCCCCCCCCCCCCCCGGGATGCCACACACACACATAATTCACCCTCCGCATGCAGACCCCCCTTTGTCGGCCATGGGATTTTGCTCTGTGCCACCAAAGGCTGCCGGCGGCAAGACGGGCGCGTGGGTGTGACGCAGGGGGGGGGCTCCTTACTGCCTGCCTGTTCACACATTCACAGCTCTATCAAAGCATCGCCCCTCCCCGAAGCCCTCAGCACCTCATTACTCTGCAGATCCCAACCCTCAGATTGCTCATCAGCCACACCCCCTAGCCCCCCCCCAGCAGTACGGACTCTAATGTCACTAGGAGCTCCTGCCTAGATTTATCGCTCACTCTCACCAGTGCACCAGGAAAGTCACTGCAGGGCCAACAGAAGAAGCCCCCCCACCCCAATCTGAAAGCACAAGGTCAGCAGTGCAGTGCATGGTGGGACGAACCTGAGGAACCTAGAAAAAGGCAGGGTGGGGGTTGGGAGGGGGGAGTACACCTGGATTTAGGATGCCCCGCTCTAGCAGGGTAGAGACAGAAGAGGAAGAGAAGAACATCTTAAAGCAGACAGACCATCAGAAAGCATCAGTGCTGCAAGCCAACAGGAGGCAGAGAGCCCCTCAAACGCCGGCCAGCAAACCCCAGGTTGGGGGGGGGCTCATATCGACATAATGGGTTTGAGCGGATGCTGAGGGAGGACGTCTCGCTCCGCCCAAACAACCCCCCCACCGCCGCCGCCGCCCTTTCTCTCTAAATCACAGCGGCACTGAACAGGCTGAGCTTGTAAGGACATGTTTTCTTTTCATGGAAATGGTGGAAAAAAAGGGAGGCGAGTAAATAAATAAAATCCAATTGCTGAAACACATACTGTAACAGCATCGCTGGAAAGAATCACACAGAATGTGGCCTTTCCCATCCTCTCGGCACGCAAGAAAAACAGCTCGGCGAGATGGACAACATTTTTAGCCTTTTAATATACCCGAAAAAGCACACTGAACCCCCATTCACGCTGCGGGAGGGGGGGGGCTTGGCAGGAGACAATGTTCCCCACACACAATATCCTGAATGTCTCCCATGTGGCTAACCTTTTTCTGGGATATAGGGCTCTCTCAGCCGGACACGGAAATGTCCCCCAAAGCGGCCAAGCACCAAAGAACCACCCCCCTCCCGAGAAAGACCAACACGGGCAGAAGAGGGTGTCGGGATAACCCCCCGCCCCCCCTCCGGGCCCCCGTCTCATATGACCACGCCCACGGGACCCTCTGATTCAATCAAACCATTCAACTCATTCCATCCCTTAGCAGCCGACACAATCTGCCCCCCCCCCCATGTCCCCAACGATTCGGAGCGACTCGGAGCAACTCGGTCCTGGGGTGGGACTTTAAAAACTAAGCTGCCACAGCCCGCTGGCCAAGTTTGTGTGACACCCAAGACTACACAAGGCCGGCGGGGGGGGGGGGGGGTGGAAGAGGGCCTTCTTAAAGACGGTCACGGTCGCTTGGCCCATGCTGGAGACACAGACCTTCTGAGGGGCGGCCAGGTTGGTCGGCACTATCGGCCCAGCATCTCGGAGCGATCAAGCGTGGCAGCTGTGTGTCTGACTGCAGATAACGAATGTGTCACTGGCATGTGACCCGACAGATCAGCCGGTGATACGGAGGGCAGCGGCAGTGTCCCGAGGGGGGGGGGGGGGGGGGGGTCATAGATGCACATATAAAAATCTCCTGCCTGCGTTTGAGGGAGTTTGGCATCTGGAACAGAGGGGCAGCACGCCCCCCCCCCCCCCGCCGATCACACACGCATGCATAGTGCCAGGAGTGTGGGTCACTGCCTGCGAATATATGCTCTAGCATCCTGATCTGGGGGGGGGCTATCAGATTTCTCTGCTGGTCTAACAGCTGCTGTAATGGTTACTGGACCTGGGCACTTGGCCAGCCGGCCAGGGTTGGGGGATTCAGGGATTGACGGTGCGGTGGTGCCGGCGGGTGCATGCGGCGCCCTCTCACCTTGACGGTGCGGTGGTGCCGGCGGGCTGGGTGGCAGCGCATGTTGCTGGTGTTGCAGCAGCCGGTGCAGCGCTTCACCTCCACGCAGGGCGGCCATATCAGGAAGTTGGCAGAGGTGGGATCCACCTGACTCCGCGGGATCTCATAGATCACTGTCCGCGTCTTGCAGACTGCCGGCACCGCCTCCTCTAGAGGGGGAAGGGGAGAAGTCACAAATGGGACGCATGAAGGGACCAGAGGGCCATCAGGCAGACAGGCACAGACAGACAGACAGAAACACATATTCAGGAACCTATTGTGTATACGACATATAATACAGGGGGGGGGGGTGTTCTCCACTTGGGGTAGATCAGACAAAGAGCTTCTCCCGCAGGCCCTGACTTCAGAAGCAGCATGGAGAAAGGAAAGGAAAGGAAGAGGAAGAGGAAGAGGAAAGGAAAGGAAGAGGAAGAGGAAGAGGAAAGGAAAGGAAGAGGAAAGGAAAGGAAAGGAAAGGAAGAGGAAAGGGGACGAAACAATAGGACAGTAGACGATGCAACAGGAAAGGAATGGAAGGGGAAGGAAAGGAAAGGAAGAGGAAAGGAAAGGAAAGGAAGAGGAAAGGAAAGGAAAGGAAAGAAAAGGGGACAAGACAACAGGACAGGAAAGGAAGAGGAAAGGAAAGGAATGGAAGGGGAAGGAGATGAGACAGCAGGACAGGACAGGAATGGAAAGGAAAGGGAACGATGCAACTGGAAAAGGAAAGGAAAGGAAAAGAGGATGAGACAACAGGAAAGGAGACGATGCAACCGGAAAGGAAAGGAAGACCAGCGGGTGCATCTTGGGAGTCTGGGTGACGAGGCAGGAGGGCATGATGGCAGCCCATTCAGGGCCAGAGGAGCCCATTAAGAAAAATATGCCGATGAAGAGGCCGTGAGTCTGCAGCATATGACCACGAAGCCAGCAGGAAGGCCGGGACCCACGCTTCTGCCACTGCAGGGTCAGAGCTCAAATCAGGCCGGCTGAAAGCGGGCCGCCAGCAGGAAGGCCGGCACCCACGCTGCTGCCACTGCGGGGTCAGAGCTCAAATCAGGCCGGCTGAAAGCGGGCCGCCAGCAGGAGGCCGCAAACAGCCCAAAGGTTCCCCCGACAGCCAGGGCCCAGAGCACCGACGACAGCAGCGTGGCTGACGGCATTCTCAGCGGCCCAGGGAACGGCGCGGAGCCGTGCTTGGGAGGTCACAGAGGCTGCTCCTGCTTCCTGAGGGCCCGGGGCCCGGGGAGTACAGCACAGCTCTGAAGAGCGTAAGACAGCTCAGGCCTGCGGGCGAGCCGCGACTTGAGCGCTGAATGTGTGGAATTTCCTCGCTCAGGGATATGTCTCGCTGCCGACGCACGGCGAGGTGTGCATGCCGCGGCGGAGAAGGCAATCCGCCCCCCCCACCCCCCACCGCTGAGTATTCCACTGAATAAATGAACTATACATACAGGGTCCGGGCACAATGAAGGTCTGACTGAAACATCCTCAAAATTGTTTAAAAGCACAATGGCCAGCTGCTCACTAGTGCCATCCAGGCTTCCCCTGAATTTCTTTTTTTTGTCAAACAGAACATTACCCGGCAAACAGAAAACGGGAACAAACTATAAAAACACAAACACAGGAAGCCGTAAAAGAATACAGAGAGGGAATAAAGGGGGCTGCTCTGCCAGCTGAGGGAGGGGTCAAACGGACTCACCGATGCTCCGCTTCCGCCTGCTGTGGACCTGCGAGCTCTTCAGGTTGGAAAAGCCAGACAAGAGGTCTTTGTGGTACTTGTGCTTGGACTCCTCGATGACCTCATTTCCTGGAACCCAGCAAGACAAAAATCAGCCACATTACTCTCATTACCCCCCCCACCCACCCCGACTACCACTACCACCTCACTGCTTAACCCTCCAGCTTTTGAGCACACCCAGCGCAGGGGCGATTGCAGCAAGCAGGGCCTTGCAAGAACTCTCAGACATGCATATGAAGTGAATAATTAATCATTAGACTGCTGAGGATTATGGGAAAAATGTTTGTTTTCCCAAGTTTTCCCTTTGTGGGCAAGGGTGTAATCTTGGTCCAGGGCAAACATCACAGCGTGCCCTAATCTCCTTCTCACCACCTTGATTTTATGACAAGTAGAGCGACGTTACTTAGGGAGCCCGCGAACCCGCTGAGATGGCAGAAACTATGTAATCACTGTCCTGTCACTCTTCTGACACACCCTGGGAAAGCAGAGCATCAAATGCAGGTGTAGCACTGTGCGACAGAGATCTTCATTAGTGAAAGGTGACCGATTATAGGGTGACACCCCAGATGAAGCAAAGCCCTTTTGTTCCCCTTGAACCAATTGTGGCTCTGCTACCAGAAAGCAAAGGTGTCACCCCCGTCCGACTCGCAGGCCGCTGCCCAACCTGCTTTCGTTGCCTCTGAGCAGAGCAGAAGCCCTGATTGCCCAGCCCACCCCACCCTGGCCACATTTCTTTATTTACACATTAGGGTTCTTGCTTTTCTGTGTCTATCTAGCTCCCACTTCAAATATTGTCCTTGCAGTGGTGAGGGGAGGGGGGCATTTCCTCCAGTCCGTCACCCAATCCCCGGGGGGAGGGGGGCGTGCTATCGCCGCGCTCAACAGGACAGCGTGACAAGCCTGTGCCCCTCCATGAGTGTAGGCTCTACCTGGACCCTGGCTGGAGAGCCTGCATCACTAGGATTTGGGGGGGGGGGGCGGAGATATCAGGCTCTCCTACAATAACAGCCGTCTTGTTTCTGCAGCCTCACATCCTTCTGAAAACCCTCCACAGGTTCTTCTCTCCATAACTGCCCCCCCCCCCCCCAAACCTGGCCACGCCCAAGATGGCCACCAGGAGACAGGGATTGTCAGAGTACTGAATCTGGATGTGGGTGTGTTTGCGTGTGTGTGCTCGGGGGGGGGCAGGGGTATGGAGATAAAGAGGTCTTTATGGACTGACTTATTTCTGTGTGACAAAAGGAGCTGTTTTCTTTCTCCCTCCAGGCGCGCAGGGGACACCGGCATGATACAAAGGGGACGATGAGGAGGAGTTACAGGTGACTGGGACGACATGCTGGGTCTCGGGCCTCTGGGGGGGGGCTCCTACTCACAGACTGTCTGCAGTTACACTCAGATACCACCACATTACCAAACACGATCCCAGTGGCAAGATTAACACAAAGACAGAATCGTGTCCAGTGAATCCTCACAGAATATAACGCTTTACATATATAAATGACAAGAGGGCCCACCCACACCCCCTGGAGTGACTGCATGCAACATGTCTGCCCCATAGCAAGTTCTAGAGATCACGTACTAGGCATGACAGCCCCGATCCAGGTGTAGACAGGTTCAGACAATTAGCACGATATGCATCTTTGATTCCCAGTCTGTAAAAAGACCCTATTATATATCCTAAAAATCGTATATGTTACAGCATCCAGTTCCAACACCAGAGAGGAACTGTATTTGTATAGAAACATGGAAAAAAATTAACGGCTCTAACCCCGTTATCTCCGGTGTAAGCGGACCTGCAGCCTGGAGCCTCAGTGCACACATGCAGCAAACGTCCTCGGGGCTGCAGTCCTGCGGTTTTACGCGTCGGCTGCAACAAAAGCGTCAAAGGCTTTTCATGCGCCACAGACTGAAGTCGCAGTAACAGTCACCCGGGTGCTGACGTTTCATCGGAAACTTTCCACCGTACAAAGTAGCGCTTTAATTCACCTACGAGCATCGTGCAGTGTCTGACAGGCACGCACATTCAAATGAGCCCCATTTGTCCTGTTGTAGGATAAATAGTCGACATACTGGAGCGCTAACAAAGTTACTCTACAATTTATCCAAAAACAAGTGAATTCTCCGTGATAAATGAATAAACTAACATTTATTGATTTTATACTCTATATTTATCTATTGTCACCAAACACTTCCGAAACGATTATATTTATATGTATAGCACGTCCTTGTGTAAATAAAGGCTCCCGTGAACTCCTGCGGTTTGTAACACAATCTGGATGGATGAACCACGCTGAGCCCTTCAGGCTGCAGCCTCTTACCCTCGGTTTACAGCCCAGGCACTATAAAGCCAGATTACTGCACAGGCAACTGTCGCAGGAATTCGGACGAAAAAACTTCGTAACGAAAGTCCATCGTGTCACATGCTGTACAAGTAATATTTTTCTCTCCCTCCCGAGCGCTTTACGTTTTTTTCCGAAAACTGAATACACACCCTGTGAATCCGGGGAAATTAAATCACCTCGTCCGTAGTTAAAGGGAGCACTCTCAAATATGCTTTCATCGTATCTGATTTACTACCCGCTTCGCGTTTAATATACATACCACTGTGCGGTCTGCATTTATAGCTGTTTATACTGGACTGGAGTGCCGATCTACCGAAAAGCCGCCGGATATTTGTATTTCTTACCGAAAACTGCACTGCCTGTACCTGTATAGCCCGGGGCCACACCGCACAGACGGGCGAGCCGAGATGCCCAAGCGCCGCTTGCACTGAGTATCACTCATCACCATTTTGCACTTAAACTTTTTTCGGAAAATGTACAAATATAAACGCTTTCATAATCACTGATGGATAGTTCTTGACCGACTGTATCCATTCCTGGACGACCTTCGAGGATCGATTATCTTTCCTTGTCGCTTTTTAGTTTTATGGCTGCCCTGTGCTTAGTAACTCATAAACGCGCAGGTAAACAGCCTTCAGTGAGAGCGCGATAGCCGGCGAGCGAAGGTCAGGGAAAGTAAAGGAGAGACGGAATTTACCTACGGAGTCTATCTCCAGTAGCCGCTGGAGGTCGCTGATGCTGCGGATTTCGCTGTTGGACAACTTCTCGATCAGTTCTTGCGGTAAGTCCTGAGGGCAAAACAAGGCAAGAGAGTTAGTGCTTTTGCAGCAAGCTGCCGATTTTGCGGTCTAAGTCACCGAACACGGCCGAAGGACGGCTAACGAATCGCCCAGGCTGACTGAGCCGCTTTCTCTGCAGTTGTCTGTCAAACTTACACTTGCTGCCGCAGCCTTAAAATAGCCTCTAAGCCGCGTTCACGCCACATACGCCGCCGAAAAGCAGGAGTTAAACCCCGCAGTTCTGAAACCGGTTATACACCTCTGATACTTATTCTAAATGGGACGATACATTTTCACTGAATTCTCTCCATATGGTGAAAAACATTAATCAGGCCTGCATAAGTTTACAATATTTATTATTGCATGATACAACACATAAAATAAATCGTATAAAAACTAATCTTCAGCCTTTCCCTTGATGATTTGATATTACCCGCGGCCTCACGGGAGCCATTACGGGTCGCTATAAATGGCATTGTAATTGCTTATCGCCCGCAGGGCACAAGTTAAGTTTCAGGTCTAGCGCAAGTTGACCGTATAACCAAAACGTTGGGTAAATAGTGGCACAGCGACACGATTCATAGAGTTAATCACACTTGCACATAGCACCAAGTGTCAGGTGAACCTTGCATTACCCGAGCTGCGGTGCATACACGCATACATGCTTACACACATAACCTACATCGTCGGACTGTATCAGTCTGAATAGAAGGTTTGGAGTGTTTGATTACAGTAAGGGTGGCATCTGCTGCCACTTTCTCCATAGAGGGGATCACAAACACTTCAGCGTTGCAATATGTCTCACGGTTTACCTCAGAAGTGACACACTGCCGACAAAAGGCACAGACGACGAAGATGTAAACTGCGGTTTTCATTTCCATTTAATCTCAGTTTTTCCCCGGACAACAAAAAGGTATTCTGTAGGAGCCTCAATGTTGCTCCTGGGCGCTGGGAATTCAGAACCATCCCTTGAAAAAGGTACCGTGTAAGGAGACTTCTCGGCACGCCGTGATTTGCAGTTCTCGTACAGTAAACTTTCTTCAGTGTTCAGGTTCAGGGATTATTCATATTTAGATTTGTATGGCTCCGCTGCTCCGAGACTCTGCTTTATAGCAGCTGAAGAGATGATGGGGCAGCATGGTTTTTCAGTTTAGCGAACTTGTGAAAGAATTTCATTATCAGCAAAAATTATAAGCGCATCAAAAATAAAAACAGGAAAATTCAGCACTTTATGTGTATGATTGGATTTAGCGTAATCACATCCAAAAGCCTTCAGTTCACAGATAAAAATCTTAAAAAAAAAACTCTAATAAATTATATTTTCAAGGTGATACGGAAATCCGCGTGACTTCTTAGCTTGGGGTCTCTGTTTTCAGATAAGTACGGCGTCTTCTTATTATACAATCCAGGTTTCATGTCCAGAAAAAACTGAGAAAAGTTTGGTTGGAAACCGAGTCAGCGTTTTCTATTCCATTTCTAGCAGTAAGAGGAGATCACACGGAGTCTTGGGACTGAATGAAGAGCAGAGAGTCTGTTAGCCCGACAATATAGGGCTGGCGGAGTGGCGGGGACGCGCCTCCCCTAGCCGCGCGCCGATCGCGCACCCAGTCACTTGGGACCGGGTTGGTTGGGCGCCGGCTGTTGATTCTGCGTCAAGTAGTTAGACAAAACTGTTGGAAGCTTATGCGTAGGCTTAAGCATGATTTCAGTCTGAGCTATTACCATTTGCGTTTTCATTATTCAGGGTCTTTGCAAAAAAGGCGAACCTTACCACAGTTGGCTTTCCCTCACATGTCCGATTTTGAATAGCCCGCGACGTAGGCTGGAAAATCAAATTCCGCTTTCCCTGTGATGCCAGACACGTCTCGAGTCCATAATTCGTCATCTGCAGATAATCTACCCACATACCTGTCGTGTAAATTATTAACAGTAATGTGTGATTGTCTTGTATTTAACAGCGCAGAACAAACACGGCTTTATTTAAATGGCACACGTACGCCAAAAGGTGGCAACATCCACACAAATGACTTAATGGCCCTTAATGGTTCCCTGATTGACTCAAACGCTGGAAAACGAAGCAGTTGTTGACTCGTCAGATGAATAGGCTACTGCAGAAAATTGACAACATCAAGTATAAGTAAACTAACATTTTTACTAAGGACGTTTAATTAACCATAGCACTATGCATACAAAGAACACATCACTTTAATCCGCCATCTAATAACGATTGACAGGCTCGGACTGATTAGTAAATAGCAGCAGCCGTTATGTAAACCAGCAATCGCGGCGGTGACGAGCTGCACCTATCATTTTTATGTCCTGCTTGTCTTTTCATCCAGGAAAGGAACAAAATGAACGAATTCAGAAGAAAAGCTGTTGCCGAAAGGTTATAAATGAGACGAGCAAAGACATGCTCAACGGAAGCAGGATCCCTGTTGACACTCGGCTTTTCAAGAGCTACGAGGAGGAGAATAATACTGAGGTTATCTGACATGAAGAGACGGCAACGAAGCCATCTTACACTGACATAGCCTAAGAGATATGAATGTTTGTAAGCAATGTGTTATTTTTAACCCTTCGGGAATAATAATAGTACGTGAAGTTTACAGCATTTAATTAGGATCGGAATAATGCTTATGCGGTTACGTAGTAGTTCAGAGGTATTACATTTCAAAAGCTATTAACTGTTTCGTTAATGAAATGATTCGGGAAGTAAATTGACACGTTGGTCTTTGATTGGAATTGGAATTTGGCTTGTAGAAAGTTTTTGGAAGAATGAATCTAAAAATAATGAAAGTTTCCTAACAGTTGCTTACCAAACAGTTTAATAAAGCGTTTTTCAGGGATCCTCTGATATGGAATTTGAAGGGCGCTCTGTGTCTATGAAATAATCTGAGGGGTAGGAGTGATGGATAGTAAACAGTGGCCAAAATGTCATTTTGCACAAAAGGTAAAAAAAACAAAAAAAAACACTGATAATCATTTTGTGGTAGAATGACAGCTACACGTGTCTAAACAGGAAGGCGTGTGAGGTGAGAATTTCCACTGGCCGCAGTCACGATTGCATCATTTGCCCAAGTATGTCTTCATGTTTGTGGCTTTTCTGAATCATGTTCATCTCACACACATATGCACATGGTGCAAAATCCCTACTGTACAGTTTTCCAAACCTGCCTGGTTTTCAAGTGTGAAGGTGCACATCCATCCAGTGACCCCTGGCCCAGCAGTCAACACCAAGCCAACGCATGTGTGTCTGAAGAAGCTTCCAGCAACCTTCCACTGTAACCCGTGGAAGGACCCCCCCCCCAAAACCCAGGATGATAGTGACCCATGATCCTAGCCCAGGGACCATTCTCATTCATGGACTGTTTAAAAAAAACAAAACAAACATGTTTACTGGCAACTGAGGTCTGTGTATCTAACAACATCAACCCCAATAAATAGTTTTATGGGACCTGGTTTGCAGTAAATGTGGCTATAAAGACACGGCAGCGAGGACGTTATTCTGAGTCACGTGGTGAGGCTGCTTTCCATGGGGGGGGGGGGCATATGTGTATAGGAGAATGAAACTCTAATGTGAGTAAACTGATGCAGTAGCCTGTATAAGTACCATAGTCACATCTCATACTTAAATGGAGTGACACCACGCTGCTTCAGTGCTGTTAAAATAAAATAACGAATGATCATCCACTACGGCTGGATGAATAGAGAAGGTCTCGGCTCTAATGTGGGTCTAAGCACCGGGCTGGAGATAAAGAGCGAGTTAGAGCTCATGGTAGCCTTTACGACGGGCACCACCTAAAGGGGGATTAAAACTCAAACCATCTTTATATGATCCAAAAATGCCAGGAATTTACTTTGCAATGACTGTGAGGTCAGCTGTCTGTGAGGTCGGCGAGTGCCTTCCCCATGTGACTGGGTGACTCTGGCATTCAGGGTCAGCTTCATGCCCCCCCCCCCCCCAGTCCAGGTGTCCCCTTGGCGTTAAGGAGGCGGTTTACTGGCCGACGTGATGCATCAGACGCGACGTCACGAGCGACAGCAGGGCAGGGAGACCGCCCCCACCCCCCCACACACACACTATCTCAGAATGACTCACGCCGCTCAGCACCTACGGAGGCATCCCCATATAGCCCATTACGCTGGAATTACTGAGAAATCAAAGTGCGGGGGCCGCCTGCCAATCTGTAATTATGCTGGCAGCTCCAAGGGTGGTTTCTGATTGCGATGTTTAGGGGGACTCGGTTATGCGAGGATCTTAAATAGAAAGCGTGGCGTGTCGGGCTGGTAGCGTAGCGCGGAGGCTGCCATGACCCGGCCTCCCTGTGCCGCCCCGAGACCAAGGCCGGCGATAGCTCCCCGGCGTGTAACCCGGGGCCCGCTGGGTAGGCCGGCCCATAATTTGACACCCACACACCCCTATTCCCCTCCTCCACGTTAGTATATCCCCTCTCTAATTAATGGCTCACCTGGAACTTAACGAGTGGAAACGAACGAGAGAGGATCCCAGTCCTGGGGTGGGAGTCTGCTTGCGCCCCCTGCTGGCGGAAAGCACTGCAGCATCTTAATAAGTCTGTTTACTGACTCACTACCTGTTTGTTTTTCTTTCCATTTTGCACAGTCGTATAATGGATCGTCACGGCAACCCTCCCTCCATCATAATCCACCACCTCCCACCTCGAGCGCCATGCAGAAGATCTATTCCTCACCACTGGCCCGAACCCTCCCTGCTGCATGAACGGACACAGAACCCAGACAAAAACCAACCTTTTGAACGGAAACCTGACACTATTTATTCATTTATCCATATGAGAGGATTATTACAGCATTCATGATGCTGAAAACACTCCAGTGTCTGCCTGCAAAGGCTTGGGTGTGGAGAGAAACCTCCCCCCCCAAAAAAAAAATATCAATACCTTTGTAATTGAACTGGAGAAAGTGAGAGATTTCCTGGGAACACTGGAAAATGGGGCCAGTTTGGGGGTGAGAGGAGAGCCCCCAACCTGTCAAAGTATTGCAATCTGGCAGCCAGAGAGAGACACGAGAACTTGGAGAGTCTCAGGGCTTCTTAGAAATGTACCTTGTGTCCTCTGTTGCGTTCATGTCGCTGGCCCTATGGCACCCCCTGGTTTGCTGCAGAGGATGCTGGGAGGTCCATAAGGACCCGGGACTCTCATCTACAGCATTGTTTCCCAATACTCTTGGGGACCCACAGTCGGTCCACATTTTTGCTCCCTCCCAGCTTCGCCAAAAATGTGGACCTTGGGTCCCTGAGAACCGGATTGAAAAAGCTGATCTATAGGATCGTCTTGCCCCGAGCGGTGGCAGCAGGGACGGACAGTGAAGAGGAAAGTGGGGGAGGGTTGGTGAGGATTGGGGGGGGGGGGGGGGGGCTGGCGGAAAGGCCCGGGGTGGGGATGTCTCGCTGACAGGTCCGTCTTTCATTGTGGGCAGATCAGCGTTCGGGGTTATGCACAGAGCAGTGCAGAAAGCACCCCGCCCTAAGCCTGTAATCACCTCAGCTCTCTCTCTCTCTTTCTTCTCTCACCTTCTCCTCCTCGTGTTGCTCGTCTCCTGGTCACCAGGCCTGGGGGAATCGCTAACAGGCCCAGGAGTCCCACAAGGGGAGAAGGTTTGGGGGGATTAAAGTGAGATTTTCAGCCCCCGCCCGAGCTGTCACTGGCAGCTGTCACAGGAGGGGGGGGGGGGGCGGGTGCAGATCTCGGCATTAAGTCATCTTCTGCTGCCCTGCTCAGACAGGTGCCCCCCAGCGTGGCACCTGGCAGGATCGGAGAGGGCAGGAAGGCTCAGTGGGGCGCCTGCAGGATTAACAGTACAGGACAGGGGTGGGGTTGTGGGTTGGGGGGGGGGGGGTTACAGCACCTCTCAGAGCACCCTGCGGTGAGTTTCGAACCTGGATGTCACAGTGACCCGGATTTCACTCCACATCTGTCAGACTTTAGGAAACAGGAAGCTAAGCTCCAGTGCGGGACCCCCACTGGCTGAATAAAAAGGCAGCACTGTGGCTGGACCCCCCCCCCCCACCCCTGCCACGCTGCCAAGAGACACTGGGCCGAAGCAGCAAGCCTATGCGTGTATGCGTGGGTTTGCATGTGTGGGTGTTTGTGTACATGTATGTGTGCATGTCTGTCTGCGTGCATGTTTACACGTGTGTTTGCATGTCCATGTTTGGGTGTGTTTGTATGCATGTCTGCATGTGTCTTTGGGTGTATGTTTGCCTGTGTGTCTGTGTATGTGCCTGCATTCCAGTTTGCGCGTGTTTGTGTGCATGTCCGCATGCGTGTTTGCGTGAGTTTGAGTGTTTGTTTGCCTGTGTGTGTGTACATGCATGTCTGTATGCGTGTTTGCATATGTTTGGATGTGTTTGCTTGCGTGTTTGCATGTGTTTGATGCGTGTCTGCATGTGTGTCTGCATGCGTTGGTGGCAGGGTGCACGCATGTTGGGTAAGGTTCAATAGAAACATGCGGGATCCAGGTTATAACCCATGGGGGGGGCAGGATGCCCTCACACACAGGCACAGGCCGGCGTATGCCACCTCAAACGCTAAGGTGGTGGTCCAACAGGCCCCCCCCCCATGGGTGGGGGGGCAGAGCTGAAGTGCCCAAACCTGCAGCGGCGGGAGGGGAATGAAAACAAAGCGGAAGACAAAGGGAAGCTTCTCCATTAGCAGATTAGGCTGCGTGGGCTCCGGTTACGCCAGGGAGCCACAGCAATGCATTCCAGGGGGCAGCCCCCCCCATTAGGAGGGCACTGCTGCCGTGAGGCTGGGGGGGGGGGGGGGCACTGTGCTAAGGCAATATTTCTGAGGATGAATGGGGTGGAAAGTGGTTCTTCATGCACTGGCTGACATCACCCCCCCTCTCCCCCCCCCCCCCCCAGCAAATGAGAAGAGGCACCTGGAAGCAAACGGCCGCAGAAGGCCTATTCAGGGCCGCTTTGTGTGTCCGTCTTCTCAAGCAGGTCCTGGCAAATCCCCCCCCCCCCCCCCCCCCCCGCCCTCAGGAAAAGCACCCTTCCAACCATCAGGCCTTTTTAACCGGGGGCATATAGAGGGCACTGGAGCTATGGTCAGCATTATATAAGAGCCAGGGTGCCAATGGCTTCCTCCCAGTCTGGTCCTGGGGTGTCCAGTGCAGCCTCAGAAATAAGAGGCCAGCGCTGTGTTTTCCCAGGTCTGCCGGACCGCGACAGCCGGAGTCCCTGCAGTCTAGACTTTCACATACTTCCTCCTAAAATTTGTTCCTAACTGCAGATAGGATCTGTGGCAGGAGGGAATCGGTTCTGGCTGGTTGGCTTGTTATTAAGGGCCGGAATGAGGCACAACTTAGTTCAAATCATACAGGCTTCGCAGAACACGGGCCGGAAGCAGTAAGAGAAGCCGGCCGGCTTGACCTGGGAGAGCTCATCGCTCACGGGACAAACACAGGACAGAAACATAAGCAGAGCTTAACAAAAACACGGCATATTAAATAACCGATGGAAGCCGGGGAATTCGATGGAATAGAACAGTAGCCTTTTGACTCCAGTTAAAATACACAAACAGGCAGGGGGTCAACTGGGGGGGTTAGACTGCGATGGGGATGTGAACAGGGGGGGGAGTCGGTGTCAGACTGCGGTGGGGATGTGAACAGGGGGGTGTCAGACTGCGGGGATGTGAACAAGGGGCGGTCAGCTGGGGGGGAGGGGTGTCAGACTGTGGTGGGGATGTGAACGAGGAGACCCACCCGGGGGCCGGGTTTTTAATAGCAGCAGGAATCCAGAGAAGGGAGGGCCGACAGCATAAACCAGGGGGTCGGAAGGGGGGGTTAAAAGGGGGCATTTTTTTAACCAGGGAAGATTTTAGCTTAAACGAAAAGCGCTGGAAGGGACAAGAAAAAGCCAGAGTGGGAAACAGAGAGTGTTTAGCGGGGACGTCTGATCTCGGGACAGCCGACCAGGGTGCAGCGCGGGACCATCCCCCTCAGCCAGGGGGGGTGACTCCATTGGCAGGGAGTTTAATTAGTCTCGTTACTGGGTTACAACACCAGAGGAAGGTAAAGAGAGAGAAAGTCTGGCTTCCATGGGAAAAAGATGTATCGTGAGAGGAGGCCAATAAATGAAAAAAAAAAAATGTGAAATTTTGGCGGGGGTTGTTCGCGGCGCCAAATAAAGCCAGCAGGAAGAGTGGCCTCCCCGGCCGGCATCCCGAGCGCGAGCAGAGGACCGGCACGGACACAGCGACGACCGCGCTCCGCCGCGCTCGTCACACCCAGCTGCCTTTTAGTCGGCCTGCTGCTCGTAAAGCATCCTGGGTAAAGTCACCAATCACAGGGTGACGATCGCCCTCCCCTCCAGCATCGCTGGCAGCATGTGGGTGCGGCATGAACAATTAATAGCGGGCTCGGTGCTTCGATGAAACTTGTCCCGTTATTGGATGCCTGCCCGGGGCGGTTCTTGGAGAGGGGGGGGGCCTGCAAACGGAACCCTTTCCTTATGATGGGACAGCCAACCTCCAGGAAGGGCGCTCCCCATACCAAGCACCCGCCGCCCTGAAAATTCTGCGTGTTTATTTAATGACTCTGCAACCGCTCCCCCCCCACCCACCACCACGGTGCACACACAAAGGTGCCATGGCGCTGGGGTGTCAAAGAGCCCCCGCTAACCACGAGGATGACAACAAAGAAACTGCTTAAGAACTCAACGTGGGGGGGCAAAGAGAGGGTGCGACAGAGCTGGAGGGGGCTGTGCAGAGATTGAAGGTCCTATGCCCTCCTAAACCTCCTTTTCCTTTTCTCAGTTTATGCCAAGTAGCCGTCGATGTGAGATGATTCGGGGTGGGGGCAGGATCGCGTGCAGAGGCCCAAGCAGGAATCAGCTCGGCGTTTCCAGAACAATGCAGCGGGCAGCATTTTTGGCAGCCTAGACACCCCAGGGCTGGTCTGCACATCTGGCATCCCAGGCATTTACTTGGTGGGCTTGCAAACCCCCACCCCCAACATTTGGTAAAATCAGTGGCATGGGTTTTGAGGCCCAATCGAGCCCCTGGCACGTTGTCATGGAGGACAGCGATTTGGGGATTGACCTCCCCGGTCAGGCTCAGATCCCAGGAAGGGCATTGCTGTTGGACACTTAATCTGCCATATTTGCCCAGCTGTGCAAATGGCGTAAGACTATCACCTTGCACAGATAAGGGGTTTCCGCTGTGCCCTGCCCGTGGCTGTGCCCCCCCCCCCCCCCCTACTGCCAGCTGAGGACTTCTGACCTCATACATGAGGCAAACATCGCTAATGTGTTTACTCTCAGGGCCCGAATGCCTGTACTGCAGAGGCTCAATCCCATAATCCCTAAGGGACATTGCAGCGGGTCTCCACTCTCCTGATTGGGTGAGGCTGCCATGCTGCTCCCAATTGGTTCACAGGCAGGAAGGCCACCCCCCCTCCCCAACCCCGAACCCCATCTCAGTTTGTGCCACCCGGTCCAGACCGCTGGGATCTTTTCCCGAATAATTATCAATCTCCAGTCAGAAAATCTTTCCAGCAGCTGAGACTAAGCGACGGATTTCCGTGGACCGGGGCAGGAATACAGCTGGACCTCACACTGGGTGAGAGAGCTGCAGGGGGCACCATCCCCTTGAAAGGGCTGCGGGGCGGGGGGGGGGGGCAGATCGTGATGGCGGGATGTGTGAATGAAAAAAAAGCAGACAGACGCGGCAGGTGCCGGTGACACCAGGCTTCAGACGCTGAACTTTATTCGCTTTGTGACATAAAAAGGGATACAGAACGATTCGGAATACAGGACCCGTGATCCGCTTTCCTTCCTGGACAGAGGAACCGGCCACTCAGGGAGACATTTTTAACCAAAACTAGAGCCTGTGGTTTAGCTCCTCAGTGGACTTTGTCAGTACAGCGTGGTGCAGGTCAAGTGGCCCTACGTTTGTGTGTGTGTGTGTGTGTGTGTGTGTGTGTGTGTACACGCAATTTATCTAATCTCATAACACTATCAAGCCTTTGGAGAACGACGATGGCTTAGATTTAAATAACCCTTAATAAAACAGCAGGATAAGCTCATGGGAGTTTTACTTAGACAAAAATGTTCTGAGGGCAGAAGGAAAAATGATTGG
Organism: Paramormyrops kingsleyae; assembly: GCF_048594095.1. Taxonomy (NCBI): domain Eukaryota; kingdom Metazoa; phylum Chordata; class Actinopteri; order Osteoglossiformes; family Mormyridae; genus Paramormyrops; species Paramormyrops kingsleyae. The sequence goes on along the minus strand of NC_132818.1, from coordinate 6,845,274 downwards.
TTCCAAGAGACAGCCAGTCAGATTGTAGAGGAGGTGGGTCCAACCAAGTACTGTCTTGTCTAGTTTCTTGGGCTCACCTCCTCTACAATCTGATTGGTTATCCCTCTGAGCCAATCATTTTTCTTTCTGCCCTCAGAACATTTTTGTCTAAGTAAAACTCCCACAAGCGCAGGCTAAAAGCAGGAGCTCCTAGGAGAACGAACCCTGACCGAAGCCTAAACCCAAGCGTGTGGGCAGCACCCCTCTCCCGCCACTGGGGTCATGTGACTGAGGGCTGCGTGTTTGGGTCGCTGGGTCACCCTCGAATATTAACGGCACGTGATAAACCAAGGAAAGTCGGCGGCGAAAGGTGAGGCGGGAAAAGGGCAGACAGAGGATCAGTCGCCCACCACGGCCTCCGACAGTGACGGCGGTGTCGCTGACAGCCCCCCCATTGCTCCTCAGACTCACTCTCGTAGTGTGAAAGAAGCTACACGACAGCACAGGTCAAAGTGCACACAAGAAATAAATATGCAGCAAATGAAGAATTTAAGCCAGGAAGCAGGCGACCCCCCGCCCCCCCACCCAAAAAAACCCCCAGTCCCCCTCCCGCGCAGCTGCCCCTTGCCCCCGTCACACGGTCAGGGAGATGAAGCTGTTGTATCTCTGGATGTTCCTCTTCAGGATCTCGGAGCAGGGCCCCAGCACGCGCTCGAATCGTGGTCGGTCCAGCTTGACACACTTCAGCGGTCCGCGTGCCACTACTGTGGCCGCCCGCGGCCTGTTCAGCAGCAGGGCAATCTCTCCTGGTGAGGGACACAGGGAATTGTGGATCATTTCAGCTGAGGGTTAATGGCTGATTAGAGGACAACAACAAGTAAGCAGGCTGAATTTCTACAGCTTGGAGCAGGCGGCCTGCTGAGAAAGGAGGAATGTGCTGTGCACCCTGTGAGGGCGCGGCTTGGCAGAAGTCAGGCCTCATTAGCCCCGACCTCTGCAGGTGTGGGACATGGAGAAACGATTGAACCTACTGACCGAAGTAGTCGGAGGGTCCAAGACGGCCCACCTCCACGTACTCCTCATTGTCGGAACGGCGCTGGAGCACAGAGGCTGTGCCCTGGGCAGAAGCGGAGAGAAAAAGAGAGAGACATGTAGGAAGGGCTTCTAGAAACATCTGTGGCATTAGTGTTGAGAAGCAAAGATACATTGGGCCCTGAGCATGTAGCCTGCATAGGACACGCACTGGTGTGAATAAGGGCTCTACCACAGGTTCACACCTCTGGTCACCGCGTCGGCCTCTAAACATCTCGGGGAAGCGGATGAAGGCAGGGATTTCCCTGCGGGTATCCTCCTCACGACCTCGCAGACAGACAGGTAGGCCGTCTCAGGGAGCTTCCCGAAGGTAACCGCCTCACGACCTCGCAGACAGACAGGTAGGCCGTCTCAGGGAGCTTCCCGAGGGTAACCGCCTCACGACCTCGCAGACAGACAGGTAGGCCGTCTCAGGGAGCTTCCCGAGGGTAACCGCCTCACGACCTCGCAGACAGACAGGTAGGCCGTCTCGGGGAGCTTCCCGAGGGTAACCGCCTCACGACCTCGCAGACACAGGTAGGCCGTCTCGGGGAGCTTCCCGAGGGTAACCGCCTCACGACCTCGCAGACAGACAGGTAGGCCGTCTCGGGGAGCTTCCCGAGGGTAACCGCCTCACGACCTCGCAGACACAGGTAGGCCGTCTCGGGGAGCTTCCCGAGGGTAACCGCCTCACGACATCGCAGACACAGGTAGGCCGTCTCGGGGAGCTTCCCGAGGGTAACCGCCTCATGACCTCGCAGACACAGGTAGGCCGTCTCGGGGAGCTTCCCGAGGGTAACCGCCTCACGACCTCGCAGACAGATAGACAGGCCTGCCAGACTCCGCCCTGCTAGCACTCCATGACCAATGGGAGGGGGGAGGCTGGCACTTCCACTGATTAGTTTATGAAGGACGGAGGCATGATGGGAAAAACACAGAAGCTGTTTATCTGTGGAGGGACCCAGGGCAGAGGCGGAGTCTGAACCAGCAGACAACTGCCTCCAGCGTCAGTATATATGTGTCAGTGTGTGTGTGAGAGGCTCCTTCATACCTCTGAAATATTCCCACACCCCCGTCTGCTTTTATAGCAGCTTGTTTGGCAGTTAGGGTGCCTCCCCAGGAGGAATGGGTGATGTGTACGGGACCGAATGTGGACCGCGACTTGTGTTCACAAGGCTGCTGAAATCCGGCCCAATGGCTGTAGCTGCTCATAGCACAGCCCTTTGGGGGCGTTTGGCTGTGTCATTAACATACAGAAACTGTGGTGTGGGACCGCAGCTGTAAGGGAACCTAAATGCAGTGTGGAGCTGAACCACGTGGACCGGAACCACACACATGTCCCAAACAGACAGGCCTCAGCTGGGATATGAAGACAGAGGCTCGGCATCATCATAGTGTGTGTGTGTTGGGGGGGGGGGGGGGCGCTAAAGGGCGTAACCTCACTTGGCAGGAGTATCTTGCCAGATTTAAATTAGTCACATATTAAAGAGCTGTCCAGTGCATGGGGCCGCTTCTGTGGGAACACAGCAGGCAGGAGAGGAAACACACACTCACACTGTAATCACACACACACACACACTGTAATCGCACATTCACACTATAATCACACACACACAGACACACACTGTAATCACACACACACACACTGTAATCGCACATTCACACTATAATTACACACACAGACACACACTGCAATCACACAGACACACAGACACACACGGTAATCACAGACACTCACACTGTAATCACACGCACACTCACCCTGTAAAAACTCACACACACTGTAATCATACACACTCACACGCTGTAATCACACAGACACATATGCTGTAATCACACACACACGCTGTAATCACACACACACACACTGTAATCACACAGACACTGCAATCACACACACACTGTAATCACACACACACTCACCCTGTAATCACTCATACACACACTGTAATCACACACACTCACATGCTGTAATCACATAGACTCACACTGCAATCACACAGACAAACACACACACAAACTGTGATCACAGACACACACCTCACATCAAGTGGTGCGGGTTTTAACCAGAGATTAAAGGACACCCCCTCCCCACTGAATTCACACTGCCAGTAACAGAGCACATCATTCACGTGTGAGGGTGTCGGACTTTTTGGCACTAGCGGACAGCGCGTGCATATCTTCCCCGGAACAGAGAGCTGCGCGGCCGAGGGGCCACAAAACAAGGAGCTGGGATTGTGCTCGGGGTGGGGGGGGGGGACGGGGGCCTGTCGGGAATGACGATTATTCCACGTGGGCCAAGAGCTAAAACCCTGATGCAGCAAATGCCTGACAGTTTGAAGTGTTCTGTATGCAGTGAGGCAGATGGGGGGTGGGGGGGTGGGGCAGATGGGGGGTGGGGCAGGAGAAGGCCAACATGCGTGTGTGTACATGTGTGATTCATGTACGTGCCAAAAGCCAATGTGTCAACAGGTCAGGGGCCATGGGAACATACACACAGACACAGACACCCCCCCACACAAACACACACACTGACACACACAGGTATTCATATCATTGTGGGGACTCCCCATTCATTTCCATGGGCATAACCCTAATCCCAACAATACATAAACAAAACAACCATAACCCCTACCCAGCCATACATAACAAAATACTTTTTGGAATTTTTTTGATTGCAGTCACAGATTTTTATAAAATTCAGTTACCCCTTGTGGGGACCGAAAAAAATGTAATATATACATGACACAGACAATGACACACACCTCACACTCACACACCAGGTAAGAGAGGTCAGCTCACAGCTGACATGCCAAAATGTAGCGGTTCGGGAGCATGAAACTGACGACGCCTGAGCAAACAGAGGGGGGGGGGGGTAGAGGCTGACCCCCACTTCAAGAATGATGCCCTAATGGAAGTTGGGGCTGACCCATCTCAGGTTCAGGTGTGTTTGTAGGGGAGGATCTCACCTTTGGACAGGCATGTTCTGGGTGTCTCTAGCGCTAGGCCAGAGTCCATAGAGTAGCCCCAAGGCATCATGAGAGACTTAGACCCTGGCAGGCTGTGACAGAACCCGGCTGTGACGGAACCCGGCTGTGACAGAACCCAGCTGGGACAGCCCCCGCCCCCCCACCCCCCGGACGACGCAGCACATACAGCAAGCCAGGGAAACATGCAGTTGCCTATCGAACTAATAATCTCGAATAAACTCGATCAGTACCCCCCCACAATGTTTAACAGTCACGCGTTCCCGGTTTTCGTCTTGAGATGCATGATCAAAGGCAGGCCGTCACTGGGAGGAGGTATTTCTGAAAGCGATCTGAGACTGCCCGCTCTGTGGAGACGTGTTTGTACAGCACAAGAAAAAATGTAAACATGTCACTTTTCATTAGGCATCTATTTCCAGGGCTGTAAAGGAAAGTGATGTCTCTATGCAGGATTTCAGTCTCGTCCGCGGCATGTAATTAGTAACCGGGGGCGCGGGTTCTATCCTGACAGACATACAAAACCAGACGGTGGCATAGTGTCTGAGGGGGCGAACACAGCAAAATGCCCCTGCCCACCGAAATGGCCCCAGTCGTACATTCCAGGTTGCGCTCCCGACCAGTGGTACATTTCAGGTTGCACTCAGTCCCAATGGTACGTTCCAGGTTGCACTCAATCCCAGTGATACGTTCCAGGTTGCACTCCCTTCCAGTGGTACATTCCAGGTTGCACTCCCTTCCAGTGGTATGTTCCAGGTTGCGCTCTGTGCCAGTGGTACATTCCAGGTTGCGCTCTGTCCCAGTTATACGTTCCAGGTTGCGCTCTGTCCCAGTGGTACATTCCAGGTTGCACTCCCTCTCAGTGGTACGTTCCAGGTTGCACTCCCTCCCAGTGGTACGTTCCAGGTTGTGCCCCCTTCCTCGTTCCCAAGGTCCTGGCTCCCTCGATCCCATGCGAATGCTATCGAAAGCATTCCATAGTGTCCTCGGCCATTCTGGGAAATCTGAGGCTCAGGGAGGGGAATGACGGGAATTTGTCATCCCGTGTTTAGGCAACAGGGGGTGACATGGGTCCAAGAACAACGCCCCTTCCCGGGGCCTGGATGACACCACAATGCCCCCACTGTCCCTCATAGCCCCCCCCCCCCAAATCCCCTGGGACTTGAACCAAAAACCCTAAGGTCCAAGTTCACGTCCCTAACCACTGTGCTGTATCTCAGTATCCTTTAGCAACGGTCCTGTTTTCCAAAATAAAGGGGGGGGGGTCAACCATTGGTGAACACCCTCAGGGGCGGGACAGTCCAGAAAATGGGCAGGTCTTGATTAGATTCCCCTCCCTGGCATGCAAACGCTACAGAGAGGTCATTCGAGGCTATCTGTCCTTTGAGAACTTTGGTCACATGGTTAAGGAATCTGTCTGTAGGGTGGGGGCCAGGCAGGGGGCGGGTGGGGTGACAGAGCCTAGGGACGGGGTGACCTGGGTGGCCTGGCATTGGACGAAAACCGGGGGGTGAAGAGGTGACGGGGCGCAGGTGTACGGAGGGCTGCGAGCCAAGGCAGGCGATGGCCGAGCTTCACTCAGCACGCTGATAATGCCCCCCCCCCTGGCCCCCAGCTGCACCTATTGTAGCCTATCCAGGAGCTGTGCGGCAGTCACTGGGGTCATTGTTGACGATGGCCTCGCCGGGCCGGGAGGAGAGGAAGCGGGAGGAGCGGCAGGAGCGAAAGAAAGCAGCTGACATTTCCCAGGTCGGCGCAGGCAAGGGAGACTCCATCACGCATCACAAAGAGCGCTGTGTGTGAGGGAACAGCGACCCCCCCCCCACTTGCTGCGGGTAGGGGGAGTCGGGGGCCTGGCATCGGGCCAGCAGGGTCTCGGGCTGATGATGCCCCCTCCCCCACCCAAACGGAACTTACTGCACCGGAAGGGTAATCGCTACAGGCGGCCATCTCGGCGAGCAACGCACCTCTGTGATGATGAAGAAGTCATCGCCGGGCTCCCCCTGCACCACGATCTTCTCGCCGTCCTCAAACTGCACGGGCTCCAGCGCATCCGCCACCGTCAGCCGCTCCCACTTCTCCAGGGACTCTGGGGGTGGGGAGGGGGCAGAGGTTAACGGCCACTGGAGACACACTCGCGTTTCCCGGCCGTACAGCCGCATCCACCTCACCGCGCACAAGAGGCGCAGATAGCTCACAGGGACAGGAACAGCATCACAGGAGGCGTGTGCGATATAACCCCCACCTTTCACTGCCGTGCCGTGGGAGAGCCTCTATACCTGATATAACCCCCACCTCTCACTGCCGCGCCGTGGGAGAGCCTCTATATCTGATATAACCCCCACCTCTCACTGCCGGTCGTGGGAGAGCCTCTATACCTGATATAATCTCCACCTCTCACTGCCGCGCCGTGGGAGAGCCTCTATACCTGATATAACCCCCACCTCTCACTGCCGGTCGTGGGAGAGCCTCTATACCTGATATAACCCCCACCTCTCACTGCCGCGCCATGGGAGAGCCTCTATACCTGATATAACCCCCACCTCTCACTGCCGCGCCGTGGGAGAGCCTCTATACCTGATATAACCCCCACCTCTCACTGCCGGTCGTGGGAGAGCCTCTATACCTGATATAACCCCCACCTCTCACTGCTGGCCGTGGGAGAGCCTCTATACCTGATATAACCCCCACCTCTCACTGCCGCGCCGTGGGAGAGCCTCTATACCTGATATAACCCCCACCTCTCACTGCCGGTCGTGGGAGAGCCTCTATACCTGATATAACCCCCACCTCTCACTGCTGGTCGTGGGAGAGCCTCTATACCTGATATAACCCCCACCTCTCACTGCCGCGCCGTGGGAGAGCCTCTATACCTGATATAACCCCCACCTCTCACTGCCGGTCGTGGGAGAGCCTCTATACCTGATATAACCCCCACCTCTCACTGCCGGTCGTGGGAGAGCCTCTATACCTGATATAACCCCCACCTCTCACTGCCGCGCCATGGGAGAGCCTCTATACCTGATATAACCCCCACCTCTCACTGCCGCGCCGTGGGAGAGCCTCTATACCTGAAATAACCCCCACCTCTCACTGCCGGTCGTGGGAGAGCCTCTATACCTGATATAACCCCCACCTCTCACTGCCGGTCGTGGGAGAGCCTCTATACCTGATATAACCCCCACCTCTCACTGCCGCGCCGTGGGAGAGCCTCTATACCTGATATAACCCCCACCTCTCACTGCCGGTCGTGGGAGAGCCTCTATACCTGATATAACCCCCACCTCTCACTGCCGCGCCGTGGGAGAGCCTCTATACCTGATATAACCCCCACCTCTCACTGCCGCGCCGTGGGAGAGCCTCTATACCTGATATAACCCCCACCTCTCACTGCCGGTCGTGGGAGAGCCTCTATACCTGATATAACCCCCACCTCTCACTGCCGGTCGTGGGAGAGCCTCTATACCTGATATAACCCCCACCTCTCACTGCCGCGCCGTGGGAGAGCCTCTATACCTGATATAACCCCCACCTCTCACTGCCGCGCCGTGGGAGAGCCTCTATACCTGATATAACCCCCACCTCTCACTGCCGCGCCGTGGGAGAGCCTCTATACCTGATATAACCCCCACCTCTCACTGCTGGCCGTGGGAGAGCCTCTATACCTGATATAACCCCCACCTCTCACTGCCGGTCGTGGGAGAGCCTCTATACCTGATATAACCCCCACCTCTCACTGCCGCGCCGTGGGAGAGCCTCTATACCTGATATAACCCCCACCTCTCACTGCCACGCCGTGGGAGAGCCTCTATACCTGATATAACCCCCACCTCTCACTGCTGGCCGTGGGAGAGCCTCTATACCTGATATAACCCCCACCTCTCACTGCTGGCCGTGGGAGAGCCTCTATACCTGATATAACCCCCACCTCTCACTGCCGCGCCGTGGGAGAGCCTCTATACCTGATATAACCCCCACCTCTCACTGCCGCGCCGTGGGAGAGCCTCTATACCTGATATAACCCCCACCTCTCACTGCCGCGCCGTGGGAGAGCCTCTATACCTGATATAACCCCCACCTCTCACTGCCGGTCGTGGGAGAGCCTCTATACCTGATATAACCCCCACCTCTCACTGCCGCGCCGTGGGAGAGCCTCTATACCTGATATAACCCCTACCTCTCACTGCCGCGCCGTGGGAGAGCCTCTATACCTGATATAACCCCCACCTCTCACTGCCGGTCGTGGGAGAGCCTCTATACCTGATATAACCCCCACCTCTCACTGCCGCGCCGTGGGAGAGCCTCTATACCTGATATAACCCCCACCTCTCACTGCTGGTCGTGGGAGAGCCTCTATACCTGATATAACCCCCACCTCTCACTGCCGCGCCGTGGGAGAGCCTCTATACCTGATATAACCCCCACCTCTCACTGCCGCGCCGTGGGAGAGCCTCTATACCTGATATAACCCCCACCTCTCACTGCTGGTCGTGGGAGAGCCTCTATACCTGATATAACCCCCTCCTCTCACTGCTGGCCGTGGGAGAGCCTCTATACCTGATATAACCCCCTCCTCTCACTGCTGGTCGTGGGAGAGCCTCTATACCTGATATAATCCAGGAAAATACCCAGCAATGTGAATAAAGGTGAGAGTTGCTGAGTGATGAAAACATGTATGAATAATAAAGAATTTTTCATTAGGTGGAGGAGGTGACTACAGAAGGCCAGACTGTCCTCGAGGGTGACAGTCCCCTTAGAGACGGCGGGTGTCACATGAGGGGGGGGAGGGCAGTGCAGTGATTTACTGCCAGTTCCACCTTCTGTGGAATGTATCCATTGGCATAGATGGGTCCTGTGCAAACAGTTCCCTATCGCCCCCCCCCCCCCATTCTAGGGACCCCTCCCATCTCATCCTAATCCACTCAGTCACCAAGGGCCATTACCTCCCCCACCCCCCGGAACACCATGTAAAACAAATGAGTCTTCCCAAAGTATGGCGCTCTCCAGACCCCCCCTCTTCATGTGCGTCGGAGCGTGAACTCCCAAGTCGCGTAATGGTGCGGATCTTTGGGGGGGGGGGGGGGGGGGTTTGGTTGATCTCTGTCGTACGAGTTTGCGTTGTGCAGCATTACCACATGAACGCTTCAGAACCTGCCAGCACTCACATCGATTGCTCCAGGCAATAAATCGAAAACTCATAGCACCCTGCTTACATTAGGCTCGACTAATATGAAGACAGTGCGACTGCTGTTGGCTGTCCCAGGGCCGGGCGCAGGGCGCAGTGCGCAGGGCGCAGTGCGAGCGGGCTGCGTGTCTCCTGGCCTTCCTGAGACCCACAGTCTGTACCTTTCAGCAATGTGCATCCTGCATGATGACCTCAAAGCCAACTCAGCCTCCAGCTCCAAAGAGAGTCGCCGAGACGAAAAGCATCAGGAAAAGCCCAGAACTCCCACCGTAACCAGGGACGGGGGTGGGGGTGTGTTTGGGCGGAAATCATCCAGGGGCTGTGCTGTCTCGACCCCGAGACCGATGGCCGCTGCATCACAGGAGCTCTGGGCCTTATCACGCGACGCGGAGATCTTCAGAAGCTCAAGTGGTAACGTGATCCGGCCCCAGAGAACCAACATCGCACGCTGCGGTTGGGGGGAGGGTTCTCCCAGCGAAGTGGGGAGGGTCTTTGAGGTTTTGTGGGGGTGGGGGGGCCTTTGTTTGAGTGTGTGGTCACCTTTACACCCCACGTTACACTGATTCCCAACATCAAGGGCTTGTTCCCAAATTAATGGCTATCGCAAAGAAACCACAAAGCAAACGGCGGGGGGGGGGGCAACTCCTCAAAGCGTAAAAAAGGGAAAGAAAGAGAATAAAAAGAGGAGGAGGAGGAGTGAGAGAGCGAGAGAGAACGAAGAAAGAGACGTGTGTTTGAACACGATGGCTGTAAAAATGGGGAGAAACAAGGAGGGGGGGGGGCACCCTCACCGTTAATCCCCTCACTCGGTCAATTACCCCACAGGGGGGGTATTACCCTAGGTTGCCCCACCCAAGTCAGGTTGGCAGCTTCAGAGTGATTTTGGGGGGGGGCAGGGGGACATGGGATGTGTCGCCTGATAGGTTTGTGTGTGTGTCCGCGTGTGCGTTTGTCTGTGTGTGTGTGTGTGTGTGTCTGTGTATGTGTGTGTCTGTTTGTGTATGTATGTGTCTGCGTGTGCGTGTGTCTGTGTGTATGTGTGTGTCTGTGTGTGTGTGTTTGTACGTGTGTGTGTCTGTGTGTGTGTCTGTGTGTGGGTGTGTGTACGTGTTTGTGTGTGTGTGTGTGTGTACGTGTGTGTTTGTGTGTGTGTGTGTCCGTGTGTGTGTGTGTCTGTGTATGTGTGTGTCTGTTTGTGTATGTATGTGTCTGCGTGTGCGTGTGTCTGTGTGTATGTGTGTGTCTGTGTGTGTTTGTGTGTGTGTGTGTGTGTGTTTGTGTGTGGGTGTCTGTGTGTGTGTGTTTGTACGTGTGTGTGTCTGTGTGTGTGTCTGTGTGTGGGTGTGTGTACGTGTTTGTGTGTGTGTGTGTGTGTATACTCGCTCATTCTTCATTCATTTCTATGGGCAAAGCCCTAACTCCAACAATGACGACCATAACCCCTAACCCAGCCTTAACCTTAACCATAAGTAACCAAACAAAACATAAGCATTTTTAGTTTTTGACTGTACTCATACACACACGTCTGCCACTTACCTAGGATGGAGACCTTGCTCAGGAATTCCTCATACATCTTCCTCTTCCTCAGTGTGCTGCCCTGTTGGATAAAGAAGAAGCAGGTGAGAAAGAGAGTATGTGTGTGTGTGTGTGTGTGTGTGTGTGTGTGTGTGTGTGTGCGAGCGGGTGCGTGTGTGTGTGTGCGTGTGTGTGTGTGTGTGTCATGTATAAATTACATTGTGGGGAGCAATGTAATAAAAACCTGTTTTGACGTTGCGGCACAAATATATGAATACAAATGTGTGTCTGTCTGTCTCTCTACCTGTCTGTCTGTCTGTCCTTTTGGACAGATCCCTGAAATGTAACTTTGCCTCTGTGTATATTTAGGTGTGGCCAAGAATGCTCATCATTTTCTAAAAAGCCACTTGTGAAATGAAACGATCTTATATCATATATATTTTTTTAGATTTTCAATGGAACAAACTAAAAAAACTGAACTTATTTACTCATTCTTAGCTCATTGCACAAAAAATCCTGATGGTGCAGACAGCAGTTCAGACCCCCAGTTCATTTTCGGCATCAGTCGCCAGCTCAGTGACGGACGGTCATACGGCAGCAGAGCCCGGAAGACCCCGGCGCTGAGCGAGAGGCATGAGAACGAACGTCTACGATTTGCCAAAACACACCTGACCATGCCAACAGCCTTCTGGGAAAATGTCCTTAGAAGAGATAAGCTGAAATTAGAGCTTTTTGGTAAAACATGTCATCTATGTGTTTACAGAAAACAAAATAAAGTCTTCAAAGAAAATAGCACCTTCGCTGGGGACAAACAGAGAGGAGGTTCCGTCATGACTTAGGGTTGCCTATTGCCTCTCTTAGGGTTGTCTTTTGCCTCTGGCACTCGATCCCTTGATCGTCTATCATGTAAGCAAAGTATCATGGAATCAGGAGAACATTAAGACATTGCGGAGAGCGACGTGCTGCCCAATGTCAGAAAGCTGGGTCTCCGCCATAGGTCACGGGTCTTCTGGCATAAGGACCCCAAAGACACTTCAGAACAGAATGACTGAGATGTAACTGAAGGCAAAAGCTGAACTGTTGTGAAGCGGCAGCAACGAGGCCAGTTTGTGCTCCTTCGGAGACGTAGAGAGACATGAGAAGATGATCTGGGAGGACACACCCTTTAAATCTAGGGAAGCAGTGCAGTTTGCACAAGAAATGCATTTACAGAATGAAGCAAGCGGCCCAAGACTTTATAGGTGTCCTCACACCTGGGTTTGAACAGCTGACCTACAGGTTATCCCAAAAACCTGCATACACACCGGCCCTTTGTGGGTAAGACTGGCCACCCCTGGTCTAGGGTGTCAATATTTTTTTCAATAGTTTAGTTCCATTTTCTGATTTAAAAGGATGTATTAAGTTCTAAATTAAAAGGCGAAAATTCTGCAACATTAACAAAGAAATAAGGAACTGAGACCAAATACTTCGACCGATTTGAACTTTTGTGCTTTTTTAGGGTATATCTGCCAAAAAAAAAAAAGTGCATGGGTGGGCAACATTTCTGGCCGCAGCTGGATGGGCGTGAGTCCGCGGGGAGCCGGAGTCGGTCAGCGCGCCACCGAGTGTGGCTTCCTGCGGAGCCGGGCTCTGGGAAGTCCTCCGCCAGAAGAGGCGAATTCAGCAACTCGCGGCGGCAGGCGCTCAGGGCTCATCCCACCCACAAGGAAGGGGATTCCCCAAGCCCCCCCACCCAGTACGATGGGGAACAGGTGCCTGACAGGCCCGGACCCACGAGGGGGATCTCAGGAGAAGCCGCTTTCATCTACGCTGCCCTTAGAACCCAACCAAAGAAATGCCAGTGTATTCACAGAGCCCATTTCAGCATATGGAAATGATAGCACTCTGAAGGGTGTCTTCACAGCGCCCAGCAGCTCCTGCCTCTAATTTAGTCTAATTTCGGAATTCATAAGGAATTAAAGAATGTGTCCCCTGAGCAGGAGGCGGCGTCAGGCGGTGATTACAGGGACCCACCCCGACCTTCTACTTTTGCTCAGCCTGTGTTTAGTTTCTCTATTTGCTTTGTGCACAAACGGGGTGGGCGGAGCAGTATGGCGTGTAGCCCCGCCCCCTTCGCCGTGGGGCAAAGGGGAAAACAGCGACAGAGACCACGATGGAGAAGGTCCTGAGGATGGAAAGACGGGCACTGACAGAGGGTGCTGTTTGTGAGGACGAGATGGTGCAGCACCGGCTCAGTGGGCAGCCCCCAACATGCCCTCTGCTAATACTGGGGGGGGGGGAGGCGGTAATGCCAGTCCATGAAAGGCACGATCCCCACGTGTGAATCTCAAGCCAAGCGGCACTGATCGTACCAGGCCAGACGAGACCGCACCGGGTAGGGGCTTGTGGGTCACTGGCAGGACATGGCCAGGTGACGTTTCGGCACACCTGTTCGGCACACCTGGGCACACAGCTGCCCACCCCCCCACCCCACAATCTCACTCTTCTTCGACTTGAAACAAATTCTGCCTTTTATTCTTCTCCAAATAAATACTCGGCAAGTACGTGCATGCAATAGTGTGCGTGTTTTTTTTTTTGTGTGTGTGTGTGTGTGTGTGTGTGTGTGTGTGTGTACGCACATGCCCCCTGTACAAGTGTGGCACGACAGAGCAGATGTCATTGTTTGAGAAGCAGAAGACACAATGGCATCAGTGTGTGTGCAGAGCGAACCTTGGGCTGGTTACCCAGAAGCGGTCCTGAAGTGCCGGGCTCTGATCATGCTACCATCCGGCACCACTGACCCCAACAACTCCCCCCCTGTCCAGTGTCCAGCCCCCCTGTCCAGTGTTCCCCTGAAAGCCCCGAAATGCCCCCTAGAGTCGAGTCTGTACATAGATGTTCCTGAGAGCCGTTCCTTTGCTTTGTGTTGTGACTGTGTGTGGCGGGGGGGGGGGGAGGGCAAGGGTTTTAATCTTGCCTGGCTGAGCACATTAATGGTCTCAAACACCCCCCCCCACCAGAGTTCTTACAGTACTAATAAAACAGGAGCCACGGCAGGATCATCTCTCCCATCTACCTCGCCGTTGTCGGCAAGTTTACGGCCCCCCCACTGAAGTTACTGGCTCACAGCAGTGCCGACATACCAAACACACTCCATAAAACATGGATCTGCAAATCACCGCCGGGGGAATGACCCAGAACACCCTTTCTAATGTAGTGCTGCTGTTTGCGCTGTTGTTTACTATACAGTAAATGGGGCTGGAGGGGGGGGGGGCAGACAGAAGGGGCTCTGGGCTTCAGATCCTGCTTTTGCTGAACAGTCTGTCTGACGGCAGTTCTTCATGTAAGCCCTCTGCATGTCGCTAAGCCCAACGTTCAGGAGAGATTCAGCTACAGCTCTCAGCAAACTCTTTCACCAGAGTCCTAGACAAGGCTCCGGCTGAGAATGTTCTGCAACGCCTGTGTTCAGGTCTCTGAGGACAAGTTTAAATAATTAGACGTTCCTGCGTGAGTTTAAATAGACATTCCTGCAAATGAGGCTGGCCAGACAGACAGACAGATAGACAGACAGACAGACACACTTTAATTTCCTCATAGTGACATTTGACTTGGACTCTACAAAGCTGGAGTCACCAAAACACAGGTACCACACCCACATATGAAAGACATCAGACAAAAGAAAAAGAAATAAATAAGCAAATAAATAAATACATTTTATTTATTTCATACTAATGTATTAATAATGAAGTAAATTAAAAATATAATAAAAAAATAATAGTAATAAAATACTATAAAAATGAATGAATGAATGAATGATTAAATAAATAGACTCAATAAATAAATACATTTTTAATGAAAAAAATAATAAAAAATGACAAATGTGGGAAGTGTGCAAGGACCGTGCTTTGGTCCAACACCCCCACCCACCAAGGTATTGTTCAAACTTCTTTGTGCGCTCCTGTGGATTACTGTTCCTGTAGTTCAACAAGTAGAGGGCTGTATTCATAATGCAAAGGTTGTGGGTTCAAATCCCAGGGACCACACACAACAAAAAAAACTATAGCCGTTTCATCTACTGTAAGATATGGTATGATTTTTCCTTACATCCCAGGTAATGATTTGAGAAAATGTCCTCATATAGTTCAGACAGAGTGGTAAGGTGTGTGTGTGTGCACGTGCAGGAGACCCACCATGAGGATGCGCCGGTAGCTGTCACGGTCTATGCCCCACAGCTTCAGGTCCGTCTTGGCCTTGACGGTGGCGGCACGCGGCGTCCCATAGATGAGTGCCAGCTCCCCGAAGCTGCCACCCTCCCCAATGCTGGTCACCCACTCGCCATTCACGTACACCTTTGACAAAGGGACACAGCCGAGTCAGCAGGGGACAAACACAGAGTCAGCAGGAGACACTGAGTCAGTAGAGGATTCAGCCGAGTCAGCAGGGGACACACAGAGTCAGCAGGAGACACTGAGTCAGTAGAGGATTCAGCCGAGTCAGCAGGGGACACACAGAGTCAGCAGGAGACACTGAGTCAGTAGAGGATTCAGCCGAGTCAGCAGGGGACACACAGAGTCAGCAGGAGACACTGAGTCAGTAGAGGATTCAGCCGAGTCAGCAGGAGACACTGAGTCAGTAGAGGATTCAGCCGAGTCAGCAGGAGACACTGAGTCAGTAGAGGATTCAGCCGAGTCAGCAGGAAACACTGAGTCAGTAGAGGATTCAGCCGAGTCAGCAGGAGACACTGAGTCAGTAGAGGATTCAGCCAAGTCAGCAGGGGACATTGAGTCAGTAGAGGATTCAGCCGAGTCAGCAGGGGACATTGAGTCAGTAGAGGGTTCAGCCGAGTCAGCAGGGGACACAACTGAGTAAGACTCTCAACTGCCTCTGAGGAAGCTCCATAAAATTCATTCACAAGTCCTCAGCAGGCAGATGGAAGCCGAAGAGGGACTCATAAGTTCATCAGCTATTGAGTGTGACTGGGTGCGAAAGCCTGTCATCAGAACCAGCTTTGTTTTATGTGAACAGAGGACTCCACCATCAGACCAGCCTCTGAAATGCTCCGGGCGCTGAATAAATGGCCGACCCAGTGCTCGGACCCAAGCTTCACTCTCAGCTGTGTGTTTATGTGAAAGGAGCCCAGGATGGGATACCTGTATTTGTACTTGTGCAAATAGCAAATAAAGCATCATTTCATTTAACTTCATTTAATTTAATTTCACACCCCGCGGTTCTGAATGCTGCCCGGACAAGTAGGGCCTGACAGGATGCTGTCACGGTTAACCGCTGGGGGGGTCAGTCTCGGGACCGAAACACTCCCCCCAACCGCATTCCAGGACAGCACCTTCCAGATTTGCCGGGATTTTAGTCTGATGGTGCTGCTCTCTCTGCTGTTTGATCTTTTTCTGCGCCCTTGGGGCAAGAGGCTTTAAAAGCCCCCTGAACCCCCCCCAGCCCCCTCCCTGAGTGGTGTCTTCCTAGATATTTGCCTTCAGAACTCATGATTGAGTAAAACCACACTGAGACGCCTCCCCCTCGGGGAGACCTTGGTGGCCTCCTTCCTGGGCACCTCGCTCAGCCGACCTCACACGGCGCCCAGCCATTCCCCCCCACCCAAGCACCAGATACAGTTCCACCTGCTGCCACAAGGTCACTTCTGTTGATTTTACGAATTATTGGGTTCAGGCCCTGCACCCCCTGCCTTTGCTGCCCTGAGGGGTGTGAGGAAGTGCGGCTGTGTGAGCGGCGTGTGTTTCACTGTGTTATGGGCGGGGGGTGGGTGGGGGGGGCATGCTTAGTTCAGCTAATGGATGGATTTCCGAGTCTTCCGGGTGGGGAAGGGGAGGTCAGGCTGCTGACTCCTTTTAACTCTGTGACCCTCGAGATGAAAGATGGGGAGATGGCAGTGAGGTAAGTTACGGCAGGACGGTGCAGCTGCTGAGTGTGTGTGTGTGTGTGTGTGTGTGTGTGTGTGAAAGAGAGAGAGACAGGAAGGATAAACTGATAAATAAATGAGGAATGCACTTCCATAAGACCACTTTCCTTGTCTCAGGATCTCTCCTTATCGTCTCCTTAGAACAAAAGTGGCAGGATTTGCATTGGAGATATCCTCAGAAGTGAAACAGCATATCTTGTGTAAACATCCCTGGCTTAGAAGCCCAGCACGTTCAGGATGGGTTCGGCATGAGAGGAATCTCGCTCCCTCAGTCTCAGACGCATCTCTGTCCTGCCACAGTCGGGGCCCGGGCTCCCCAGGCTCGCCGGAGAGCCAGGTTACCCTCTGGTGGGCTCCCTGAGCCCCTTATCACTCCCTCTTCTAACGTAAGGCGATAACACTTTTCTGTTTTGCCGTATCTTTCCCACCCACCTGTCTTGCCACGATTGCCGCAATCTGGCACCTAGGTCGGCGCGGGAAACAATGACTGCTGTCTCTGCTGCGGCTTCTCGCCCTTCAGAGAGTCACCAGCGTGTCCGTGTTGCACTCAACCAGATCATTCCCTTTAAGTAGAAATCGCTCAAAGCAACAAGACCTTATTGTTCTGGAGTGATCTGGTCTTGCTTTTCCCTGACAAGCTGGAGATCCGGTGTCTCCCGACCGTGCTCCTGCCTACCCCTTGACCGCCGGCGTGAACGTGACCCGGGGATACCCTATATGGACGCCCCCGGATTACATGCAAATTAAGCAATTATCTAGCCTCAGTTGCAGCTTCCGCAGACACAACAGGCATGAGTCATTACCCTAAACAAGCAGGGGACTCCGATCGTCCCCTAGCAAGAACATGCAGCGACTGTTACATCGCCATAGTGACTGCCAGATCAGCAAGATAGGGGGAAACAGGGGAAAATCTTCCCATCCAGCCATAACTACAATCTCATAAGAAGCATCTGTACAAATGAATCAGCGTGGGAAGTTGGGACGACCGGATGCACTGGGCCCCTGTCACACGCATTTTTGGGTTAGTAGAAAAGCCTTCCATGTTATGGAAAGATTTTGAGGGAAACATTGTAAACTGAGACCGTTATCTAACACTTTCTGTCTTGAAGAACAGAGGTTGCAGCTTGAGAAGGGGCCACAAACGACAACGGGATAATTCTCAATATTTAGCTACCGAACTCTAAGCCACCGCTGCTGGGCTCCAGCCTTAATGAAGAGGGAAAGTGGACAGATAGTAATTCCTTACATAATGGGCAGTAGGTTCCTTTTTGCAGGGATGTACCCTGGGTTGTGAAGGAGATGGACGGACACATGATTTTTCAGACAAATCTCAGTGTGATCAGTGTAGACACTCGTGTTTTTACTCACATCCACCTCCCCCTGGTCGATCACATAGAAGTTGTCCCCTTCATCACCTGTGGAGGACGAGACAGCATTAAGCCAATTGATGAACCCCCCCACAGCAGTGACCCGCCCCCACCAGCTAACCCTACCTCCAGCCCTCTCAAATGGGGCATTCCTGCCTGCTAACAAACACGCCACAGCGAACATTTCCCCATACTAGGAGATTAGACCCACTCACTGGGTCGATACACAGCCCCACACCTTCCTACCACAAAGTGAAGATAAGGAGATTCACCCCGCACCACTTCACTGGCAGCCTAAGGCACACTGCCGTCCACAGTGAGGTGTGCACAGGAGCCCCTGACCCTGGGCCGCTTCAGCTCTGCCCCCGGTGGGTTCCGGGGGAACAGCGCGCACCGAAATCGGCCGACTTATATCAGTGATGCCCAGAGCTGAGCTGAAAAAGGCCTTTGTGTGACGGACGCTGGTCGCTCTGCTGAAGGCTCTGTCTTCGCTTGGTAATAGCGAGGAAAGACTTGGTAATTAATGAAGCAGGTCAGACAGTAGGCAGGGGGAAGGTATGTAACCGCCCCCCCCCTCCAAAAAAAGAACACCTACCATTACTCAAAGGACTCACCTGAGAGTATTTGACACAATTAGCCGGCGAGAGATCAGCCAGGATATATGACTTTCTTCCATCTTCTAAAAGCTGACATGGTCTGTTTGGTGACCCCCCCCGCCCTGCCCGCCCGCCTTAACGACCAAGCTGCTTCTGTGTGTGAATCAGTCACAGGGCGTGTTCCCAGTGAGGTTCACCAGAGTTCACGGGGCTAATTAATATTGGGCAGAGGGGGGGGGGGGCGGTAATAAATCACAGCAAGGATGAATCTCACCGGAGGGGTGTGCGCATCCCGCCCATCGCCGTTCCTCGCGACGCCTCCTGCCGTTCAGACGCCCTCTCTCCCTCCTCCCTGTCACCCGCTTTCTCTCCCTCCACTTCCTTCCTAACCCCCCCAATATGCTATCTCACACACTTCACAGGCTTTTGTTCTGCTCCCTACCCACCCGAGAAACTGAGGGCAAGCAAATATTTAACTAATACACTCTTTCTCTCTCTCACACACTGTACATTAACACACTCCCTATGCACCCCTTCCCTAATTCATTCACTCACTACATAGAAAAACAACAGACACACTGCATTTTATTTTTTTTAGCCGACTTTTTCATCCAAAGCAAGGGTCAGACTGTCCTCAGGCCACCTGGGGGCCCAAATTTCTCTGCTGACCCAGAGATTCAAACCTATGACCTTATGGTCAGAAGCGCAGCATTCTAACCCGCTGAGCCACGCGGTGCCGGTAGGACACAGGCCATTTATAGAAGATGGCAGCTCAGGTATCATAAGCTGTGTTTGGCCGGTTCTTGGAGAGACCTTTGACAATAGGCCAAAGAGGCAGGGCATGGATGCTCTTATCCACGTCAGGCCTTATGGACCACCCGCGTGCCAGTCGTCGGTGCAGGTACACCCACATGTCACTGTCTGTGTACGTACAGACGAGTGTCTACGGCGATGAGAATGCTGAACATCAGCCCGTAGTTTAATGCACACTCCTGACTGGCACACATGTGGCGTGTCGCTGCAGCGCGGCTGCGCAGCGTGTCATTAGGCAGACCTGCGGTAGCGCGCATGAATGTCTCTGGTCCCCACCGGCACGCAGACCACCGTGTGAATTGCAGAATATTAGAAATCCTCCAAAAGGCTTCCTGCCCGCCCCCCCATGACCGGATACAACGGCCACCCCCCCGGAAAGGAGCACCAAATCCAGGGCTCGAGCCTGAGAACGGCGGGAGGCCCCCGCAGACCTGGATCGGCCAGCGCCAAAACCAGACCGCAGGGAGTTTCTTTAAAAGGAACGAGGAGAAAAACAGAGACTTTTTTTTTTTTCGGAATTTGCTCCAGTGCCAGAGTTTAACCAAATGGAACGATTCCACCCCAAAACAATGGGGCCGTTCCCCCGGCTTTTATTCCGGGCCTCTCTCAGCAGAAGGAAATGGCCGTTTCTCACCACCGGGGGCCAGTGAACACCAGCCGGGTGGGGGGGGGGGGTTCAGAGGGGTGAGCTCACCACGCTGCGCACCGGCGTCCTTGGGACCGAATTAGGACAGACGCAGGCTGATGCAGGTGGGAGAGAGCGGGAGTTGGCTGCTGAGAGGTGGGAAAGACATCTGCTGAAACAAGACCTTCAGCTCCAAACAGCAAAACAGAGAAAAGGTGGAGGAGCAGAAGTGGTGAGTGGGACATGAAAAACTGTCAAATGACAGACGCCTTTATCCAAAGAGCTGTGCAAAGGGCCGGCCAGTCCCGGGAGCAATCGGGGGTTAAGGGCCTCGCTCAGGGGCCCAACGGTGACATCTCTCTGCCGGCCACGGGATATGAACCAACAACCATCCGATCACAGACACAGGTTCCTAGCCCACTGAGCCTCACCCACCTACGTGACAGGCAGGCTGTATAGGAGGCAGGTGAGATCCAGGGTGACAGGGAGCTCTTTACGGTGGCAAGACTGAGGGGTGAGAGAGAGATGCTTGGGCGCCTCACCTTGCTGAATGACGGTCTCTCCGGCGATGTGAGTGACAGGGAACATGGCATCAAATATGTCACTGAGGGGGAGGGGGAGAGAGAGAGAGAAAGAGAGAGGGTGTTTATTACCTGTTCACATCTAGCAGAGCAGACGCCTTGCACACGCAGCAGGTGAGCGAAAGCACATCAATGGCAGGTTATTTACAAACACACGCGGTCACCTAGGAGACCGCTACAGGGAAACGATCCTGCGTGCTGACAGGCGGACAGGCACGGCTCGCATCTGCAACATTGTCATTTCATTGTCATCATCATCGTTCTTCAATGTTGAACACTCGTCTGCGTCAACCTGTCTGAATAACTGTCGTCAGCAGAGATGAGGTTTCTTGCTGTTATAGTGAAGTAATGACACAATTCCAGTGACAGGATACCATCTTTACCCCAGTGAAAAGATATCACGGAATCACAGTGACAGGCTATGGTACCCCAGTGACAGGTTACCATGGTCTCACAGTGACAGGCTATGATACCCCAGTGACAGGTTACCATGGTCTCACAGTGACAGGCTATGATACTCCAGTGACAGGTTACCATGGTCTCACAGTGACAGGCTATGATACCCCAGTGACAGGTTACCATGGTCTCACAGTGACAGGCTATGATACTCCAGTGACAGGTTACCATGGTCTCACAGTGACAGGCTATGATACCCCAGTGACAGGTTACCATGGTCTCACAGTGACAGGCTATGATACTCCAGTGACAGGTTACCATGGTCTCACAGTGACAGGCTATGATACCCCAGTGACAGGTTACCATGTTATCACAGTGACAGGCTATGATACCCCAGTGACAGGTTACCATGCTCTCACAGTGACAGGCTATGATAATCCAGTGACAGGTTACCATGGTCTCACAGTGACAGGCTATGGTACCCCAGTGACAGGTTACCATGGTCTCACAGTGACAGGCTATGATAATCCAGTGACAGGTTACCATGGTCTCACAGTGACCGGCTATGATACTCCAGTGACAGGTTACCATGGTCTCACAGTGACAGGCTATGGTACCCCAGTGACAGGTTACCATGGTCTCACAGTGACAGGCTATGATAATCCAGTGACAGGTTACCATGGTCTCACAGTGACAGGCTATGGTACCCCAGTGACAGGTTACCATGGTCTCACAGTGACAGGCTATGATACTCCAGTGACAGGTTACCATGGTCTCACAGTGACAGGCTATGATAATCCAGTGACAGGTTACCATGTTATCACAGTGACAGGCTATGATAATCCAGTGACAGGTTATCATGGTGTGTATATGTGTGTGTGTAAGCTGTGTGTACGGGTGTGTGTGAGTGTATCTCTGTGCCTGTGTATGTGTAATAGTAAGCGTGTACGTGCCTAGCTGTGCACATGACCCAAGCCCAAATGTGCCAAATCATGTATTAAATAAAGATCAGAAGGACCTCCAGGTTTCAAACGGGCCGCATGCTGTTATACCCCCAAACAAACAGGGGGCGCTATCCAAAGGGCACTGCAGGCCTGCACAGAGTGCCAAGGCACTCAGGTTTATGATTTCCTGTCTCACGGGCCACAAATCCCAAGTTAGCCTTGACGCCAAGTTTCCTCTCCTGCCACTTCGTCCGCAGGGCCTTGCAGCAGTGCATCATGGGAGAGGGGCGTCGCTCACATACCTTGGCAGCAAGCAGCGGGTGGCCCCCACACCTGGACGGTGCCTTTGTCTGAGCTCCTTCGGGCGGGAGCAGTGACGTAAGGGAGGGCCCCAGGTGGGCCTCCCATCCAAAACGGGGAGCGACGGATTAAAACATACCTGCACCCCCCGCTCACGGCGTGTAATTACACCCCCCCTCGGTAGACGCTTCACCGGGCAGAAAAAAGCCAGTTTAACACACGATTAGCCCCCCCCTTAGTCAGCTCCCCCTGCATGCCTTTGTCCAGCTGGCCCTCCTCTCCTTCTGCCCCCTGACAGGCCCCGGGTGAGCCGGCAGGGGCAGTTCTGGGCAGGAATGGTTGGGGGGCATGGCAGGGGGGGGTTACTAGGGCCAGAGGAGCAGGGAAGTTGGCACATGTCACCAGCTGCCCCCTCTAGTGGGGGGGGGGGGGGGCTATCCTTAGGGAAGGGGACAGTGGGGGTCAGACTGACCCTCGGGGGTATTGGGGGGGTTGCAGATCGATCCCACAGTGTGACACCCCCCCCACCCCCACCTGCTGGCAGCTCAGGCACAGAAAAGTCTCCCTCGGTACTGGGGGGGGCTGTCCTGCTCTGGGTCTCATGCTCAGAGAGCCGGTTCTGAACCTGGGGCCCGATGGGTCGCGGATGAGGGCCTCAGGACGTCGTGCTGCAGTGCTGCTGTTTAGTTTAACGCTGAAGCTGCCGTCTGGGTGGAGAGAAGCTGGGCCCACATAATATAGGACTTTTAATCCACACACCTGGTGGCTTATAAGGGGGGAAAACGGCCTCCTAGCCCGGGATGGGGGCTCGTGGGGGGGCTCTGAGAAGAGCAGCTGGGGACTGGGGAGGTCGCTAACACCTGCCGAGAGGATGGTGGGATCCGGCGAGCCGCAGACCACCAACGGTGCATGGAGTGACTCGGGGGGGGGGGGCTGTGGGCATGAGCCCTCTCACTGAATCAGCCAGGCTCACACCCGTCATGCGGAGCCATGTTGGTACATTCATGGGCACGCCTATACACAGGCAGGGTCAAAGGGCACAGCGACAGCCAATGAGGGACGAGAGCTGTCGTCACAGATAAACACGCGAAAGCGATCCGGGCAGGTCGACCCGGCGAGACGCAGATATTTATGGCCCTTTATGAGGTGTAGTAAAAGTGAAGGGCTTTAAAGCAGAGCCCCACCAGCCATGAGGGCGTGACCAGCACGATAACCGCGCCCAGGACCATGACCGCAACCAGGACTGTGACCATGACCACGAACCGCCAGCTCATCCCATGTAGAGACAACACTTTCGGTCCAGTTTATTGCCAGAGTGATCTGGGAGGGGGGGTGTCTAACCCATTTATCCACCCACCCCTCCATGTCCAGACACCCATGAAAGGGCGCCAAGTGAAGGTTCCGCACCGCAGATGAAAACACAACAGCATTTGGCACTTCCTAACGGCCCTGATGTGCCTGACCTTGGCTGGCCGGCGCCACGTCTCGGAAGCACAGGCGAAGTCAGAGGGCAGACAGAGCGGGGGGAGTCTGGACCATGAGCGACCCCCCCCCACGGGGAGGACAGGCCTGGGGGGCTCCAGGAAGCTCTGGGACTGTCCCTGGCGTGAACCGTCCTGCCAGGCCGTGTGAATGGAGTGTTTCCAGGTTACTGGGCAGACAGTATAATCCCTGACTCTTGGACACGCTGCGATTACCCACAATCCCCTGAGGAAGAATAAAAAGCTCTGGTTCCTCTTAACAGAGTGAGACTTTCACACTGATTTCCTCGCCCCTGTGCCCTGGAGCACGTTATCTGTGACGGCTCTGGGTGTCACTCTGGATGAAAAACAGCAGACAAACAAATAAAGTAATAAACCCCCCCCCCCCCCCAATACTGACGGCATGATACGGAAAATTCTATGAATTAAAAAAAAGCTTTTACTGCGAGGGCTGGTCTGCTTAGCCTGCTGGCTTCTTATCAGCTACCGGCGCAGGTTCTCTCACACGATTAAGTGCCATTTGCGAGCTCGTGCAGCGAGCGTGTGACGGAGCGGGAAGGTCAGGCCGCTCGCGCTGCGGCTCCACCGTTCGTCACGAAGGGGCTACGCCGCCACGTTTGCTGCCTCAGAGAGGCTGCAAGTTAAAATGCTGAGTCACTTTAATGTCCGACCTGTGAACAGATGACTAGATTATCAAAGTCCCAAACAATCTGTCTACAGTGAGTAAGGAACCGATAAAACAAGAAACGCTGAAAACAACAGCTGTTAAGGAACCTGAAAAGGGATGAGCTGTCAAAGCGGTCACCCAGTGGCCCAGTGTGACCTTGGATGGCCCAATATGGCCCAGTATAGATGAATGTGGACCAGCGTGGCCTGGAGTGGCCTAGAATAGCCTGGTGTGCCCCATTAAGACCCACAGTGGCCCAGTTTGTCCCAGTGTGGCCCAGGGTGACCCAGTTCGGCTGGCACTCTGTGTTACTGACCTTCTGTGATACCCCCCCCACACATGTCAAACACACAGAGGCTCCTGGGCTGCTTGGCCCCCAGGAAGAGGTGCCGCCCCAGGGCAGGAAGGGGGAGAAATACAGAGGAGGATTCTTCAGCCACTCAGGGAGAAAGGAGCTCAGCATGAGTCAAGCGTCAACAGGACTGAGCCACTCTGGGGGACGTGCCAAACTTTTACCTGTACAGACAGAGAGGGCTGGCAGGCAGGCAGGAGCACACGTAGATATACACACATAGATACACGCACACACATAGATATTCAAACATAGACACAAACACAGATATACAAACATTGATACACACACATATACACACATACATATACATACATAGACACAGACACACACACACATATATACAAACACTGATACACATATACACACATAGATATACAGACATAGACACACACACATATAGATATACAGAGATAGACAGACACACACTCCCCCTTCCTTTCTCTCCTGACTCCCAGCACAGTCCTCTCTTTGTTGAGGCGCTGACAGTGACGGCTGTTTACACAACAGCAGCAGTTCTGTAGTGGGAAACTTTTGCTCTTCTATGGGCACATAGCCAAAACCTTCACCATCATCCCCCGACCCCCCATCCCGCTAGCCCCGGCCAGCAGCGCGGAGTGTGCCGTCACATGACCGGCGGGGCCTTCAGACTAATTAAAGAGCCTGTACATCCAAGTCAGCAGCGTGTGTCTGTTTATGGGCGTGTGCGTGTGCGTGTGCGTGTGCGTGTGCGCGTACAGGATCCAAATCGCTCACGGCTGTGATCTGAGCTGCTTAATTATCATCCTTACTCATTTACCGGGCCGTACATGTAGTTTTTGGCTCAAACGGATCAGCGATGTGCACTGCAGATGACTGGGTTCGAATTTGATGCCGGCTACTGTTTCCATAGTGATTACCACACTGACTGAGAGGTAAGATCACATGACCATATGGTGACTCGAGCGACTAATGCAGGACGTTAATGTGAATGGCGGCTGTGTTACTCGGCTTGACCGCGCACACACACGCAGACACACAGAGACACAGACACACACAGGAGCTCGGAGCTCGAACCTGGTGATACACACCCCCCCGCGCACTCTCCATGTCCCACCCCTATTGCCGATGCAGCCCCCCTCACGATCGGATGGGTGATCTGTCTGCCCTCAAACAGCAGAACAGTTGCATTCGGGGGGGGGGGGGATTAGTTGGGCAGATACAGGCAGATAGCAGGCCGGATACCCAACTGAACGCTGACTGAGCTGAATGGGCCTTTATGGGATCTGGGGGGGTGGGGCAGGGGGGGCGCTGACAGGTACCTGGTGATGCCGCATGGCCTGGAATTCCGTCTGATCCGAACACGCAGTGACCCTGAAGAGGGGTGAATGTGATCCTCAAACTACCCAAACCTGGAGGATAACACTGAGCTCAACACACACACACACACACAGACACACACACACACACACACAGACACACACACACACACACACGCAGACACACACACACACACACACACACGCAGACACACACACACACACACACACACGCAGACACACACACACACAGACACACACACACACAGACACACACACGCAGACACACACACACACAGACGCACAGACACACACACAGACAGACACAGACAGACACAGACACAGAGACAGACACACACACACACACACACAGACACACACACACAGACAGACACACACACACACAGACACACACACACACACAGACAGACAGACACACACACACAGACACACACACACACACACACACAGACAGACACACAGACAGACACACACAGACACAGAGACAGACACACACAGACACAGAGACAGACACAGAGACAGACACACACAGACAGACACACAGACAGACACACACAGACACACACACACACACAGACAGACACACACAGACACACAGACACAGACACACACACACAGACACACACACACACACACACACACAGACACACATAGACACACAAATACGCACACACACACACACACACACACACACACACAGACAGACACACACAGACAGACACACACAGACAGACACACACGCTCCCCGGGCTTCTCGACACCATTCATTAACCATATTTCCTGCTTCCTATCCTTGTTACGCCTGAGACCCCAGCTCCCAGCCTTTCTCAACACCCCCCTGAACCACCACCCCCCCTCCTTGTAGGAGGCTTCCCACACTCCCCTGGGCTTCATCAGCTCCTCAACCACCACCCCCCCACCCCCTTTAGTTGACACCTGCTGGAGATGCTGGCAGAAGAGTCCGGAAAGACCAGCCTGTGCCACTGACGCTGTAAGAATCTGAGAGCCGAGACACCATGGCTGTATCGCTTGGCCCGTCCTGCCAGGCTGGGGGGGGGGGGTTCTTCACACACACACAAACACACACACAGATTTACACAGACACTTTTAATGGGGGTTAAAAAAACATTGGTTGCGCTGTGGAATTTGGTAAAAAGGGGGATTATAAACCACTGCTAAAGAAGAAAGCAAGATAGAAGGGGAAAATGAAAGAAGGGGTGGAGTTACGGAGAGCCCAGCATGCAGCACAGAGGTGATGGCACAGGGGGGGGGGTGCCTTGCCAAATTAGCTGCACCTTTAATCCCCAAATCTCCTTAATCTGTTTTCTGAAAAACAGCGCCACCCAAAGGTCACAAGGAACATTATCGCATGTGGACAGGCACCACCTGTTGTCCGCCCATCAATGATCTTTTTGTGTACGTTTACCTGGAAATTTCCAAAGAAGTTTCCTGAGTGTTGGACGTGTTTACAGAGCAGGAGGGTGACAGGGTATGAATGGGTTTGTCTGGAACGTAACACGTGTGTCGGGTGATACTGTCCGCATGTGTGGCAGGAGGCATGACCCGCGGCAGGTCGCACAGGAGTTAACTTCCCCGTAAACTTCGAAAGTTCTGACACAAGCCCATCCGAAACAGAACCTGAACTCACATCTACCACAAGTCCGTTACCATCAGATAACACCACCGCACACACACTTAAAGCCAGGACTGCCGCACAAGCAAGATGTCCACTGTCCGTCAGTGAGGGCCAGAGGTGACAGGGTCAGAGGTGACAGGGGTCAGAGGTTAGGAGGCTTCCCACACTCCCCTGGGCTTCATCAGCTCCTCAATTTGTGCCCTTAATTGGAGGATTAAAGCTTCCAGCTTTGTTCCAAAAATTCCACACATACTCGGATGTGTACGGGGGTATTAAACACGGCTATTGTTGTCCTCGACGTGACATTAATGGGACGGTCGCCGGTTTGCCAGAAATGAGTCACGACTCCTGGGGCCTCGTGTATGACTCATCCCGTAACGGCGGACTGTGAGAAAAGCTCCCACCTCCTTTTTCCACAGACTGCTTCCGCCACCGGGGGGGAACCGGGTGCCATGGGGCATCATGGGAGAAGGGAGAGGGGAAAAAAACAAGACTCCTGGGCTTGGACTGAGAAAAACGGGAAGAAGCCGGAATAGATGGTTCTGGCTCCCAGACTCACAAACCCCCCAGTTCCCCCCCCCCAACACACACTCACTCACTGACTGGGGATGATAAACCAGAATATTGAGGAGTGATGACAACTCATCCTCCGACCTCACATCCTATTCCAGCTTAAATCAAAGAAAGCGACCCCCCACCTTCCCCCCATCAACTGGTTCTTATACCTCTGACCTTATACAGAGTCCCTCCTCATCTTCCCGAAATTTCCCACCATCTTTCATTGCCGGAATGCGGAAGCTCAGGCTCAGCCTCCAAGTGAGTCTCCAGTGCAGAGCAGCAGCATTAAGGCCGTTATCAGCTTAACACTGGGCGGCTGGACCACAGCCTGGGTGATGTAATGCGATATAATGGTCACAGTATCTTTTATGCGACGGCTCAGGTGTGCCGTATCAGGACAGCAGGAAGTGAGATTTTTTAAAAAAGCTAATCCAGCAAAACAAACATGCCGCCGTGTGAACTTCTGATAACGGGTTTATCGGACTCCTCTGTTTTTGGCAAGCATTGTGCTGGCCACCTTCAGCAAGGAGATCGTGGTGAGATAGACCAAGAAATCAAGTACATCTGGGCCCACCTGGGCCTCACTGAGGACCACCACAGCTCCCGCCCCCTCAACCCCACGATGTCTCACAGCTGCAACCACTTTGGGATTATCTGAGCCCCTTGTTTAATCTTATCACAAGTGCAGCCGTTTTTAAAAGCAACAAAAACAAAGAATCTGGAAGAACAATTGGGACTACCCGCTAATGGCTCCGTGTGAAGATAAGAGACCGCGAGCGGGCAAAACAAGCAGCCATGAAGAGCTTCTATCAAAGACCTACCTGCACAATCACACCTATGCCTCAGGTGTGCGTTTATGTGAGCGCGTGTGCGAGCGTGTACCTACCGGGTACAGGTGAGACCACACAGAAAACGTCTGCATGGAAAGCAGGCCATTATGATTATGCAGCAGATAGGGTTACGGCAGTGGGGCTATAAGGGAATTGAGGCAGTGAGACAGGGAGAGGATTACGGCACTATGGCAGTGAAAATATTTATGACAGTGAGACAGTAAGATGACTGGGGCAGTGAGACAGTGAGAGGATTATGACAATGTGACAGGAAGAGAATTAAAACAGTGAGACAGGGAGAATATTACAACAGTGAGACAGGGAGAGGATTATGACAGTGAGACAAGGAAGATTACAGCAGTGAGACAGGAACAAGTGAGTTACGGTAGTGAGACAGCTAGAGTATTACAGCAGTGAGACGGGGAGGATTACATCAATGAGACAGGGAAAGGATTATAGCAAGGAGAGTGAGAGAATTACAGCAGCGACAAAGGGAGACAATTACGACAGTGAGACAGGGAAAGGATTACAATAATGAGACAGGGAGGATTATGGCAGTAAGACAGGAAGAGGATTATAGCAGTGTCACTTGGAGAAAATTATGGCAGAGAGACAGGGGATGATTACTGCAGTGAGATAGGGAGAAGATTACGGTAGTGAGACAGAGAGAGGATTACAGCAAAGGGACTGAGTGGGAATTACAGCAGTGAGACAAAGAGAGCGTTACAGTACTATGACAGTGACAGGGATACAGCACTATGGCAGTGAGACAGGGAGAGGGTTACAGTACTATGAGAGTGAGACAGGGAGAGGGTTACAGCACGATGGCAGTGAGACAGGGAGAGGGTTACAGTACTATGACAGTGAGACAGGGAGAGGGTTACAGCACTATGGCAGTGAGACAGGGAGAGGGTTACAGTACTATGACAGTGAGACAGGGAGAGGGTTACAGTACTATGACAGTGAGACAGGGAGAGGGTTACAGTACTATGACAGTGAGAGGGTTACAGTACTATGACAGTGAGACAGGGAGAGGGTTACAGCACTATGACAGTGAGACAGGGAGAGGGTTACAGTACTATGGCAGTGAGACAGGGAGAGGGTTACAGCACTATGACAGTGAGACAGGGAGAGGGTTACAGTACTATGGCAGTGAGACAGGGAGAGGGTTACAGCACTATGACAGTGAGACAGGGAGAGGGTTACAGTACTATGGCAGTGAGAGGGTTACAGCACTATGACAGTGAGACAGGGAGAGGGTTACAGTACTATGACAGTGAGACAGGGAGAGGGTTACAGTACTATGGCAGTGAGACAGGGAGAGGGTTACAGTACTATGGCAGTGAGACAGGGAGAGGGTTACAGCACTATGACAGTGAGACAGGGAGAGGGTTACAGCACTATGGCAGTGAGACAGGGAGAGGGTTACAGTACTATGAGAGTGAGAGGGTTACAGTACTATGACAGCGAGAGGGTTTAAAGCACAATGGCAGTGGGAGGATCACAGCAGTATGGCAGTGAGAGGGTTACAGCACTGTTGCAGTGAGAGGGTTACAGCACTGTTGCAGTGAGAGGGTTATAGCAGTATAGTGCTGACATATCAGAGAGTATAGTAGGCACCTTCAGACTGTGTGCGAGAAACCGCAAACGTCTCCTGCCCAAAGACATCCGATTAGTGAATCAATCGTAGTAAAATAACACAATGGGCACCAACTAACATTCAGCTAATATCCCTTCACAGGGGACAGAGGTGCAAACTGGTTTCTATGGTTGTAACTGTTATCGTTTGAAGCTCCCAGCTGCGACCACTGAGAGCAGAGCATGATGACACAATGGCGCGGTGAGCAGAGTGAAGCCCAGCAGTGAGATGCGGGTCAACACCGTGGTACCCACCTGCCCGCCTCCCACTCTCAGCCTGTGCACTTTGCTTAGACCAGTTGTCAGGGAAACCACCCTAGAGTCATCCTTATAGGACAAGAGGCAGGAAGAATGAGCAGGCTCTGGGGGCAGGGGGGGGGGGGCGTGGGGGCGGGGGCTTTAGGAGCCTAGAGGCAACAAGGCCCCCTTGTCCCGGTGGATAAGGTGTTTGCGGGCATTCTGCCAGATGGCCCCTTAGTGAGGGCAAAGCACCAACCAATGAAGATGCAGGAACGAGAGCCACGCCTCGGTGCCACTACGGTGGGTCGGGTGACAATGCTACCCGAGGGCCGCCGCGGGCTTCAAAATGGCTGCGCGTCTTTACGAGCATGACATCAACCCCCGCGACCCATCCCGACACACAGAGACTAATAAGATAGCCACACTGGACCAACCACGTGAATCAAAGGAACAGCAGCAAGCACTAATTTGACACTTGGCTGCGTCACGTCCAGGCACCTGCCATCAGAACCTCTCTGACCATACTGTTTTCCTGTAAGCTGGAACTACACGGCCAGATGTAAACACAGAGCGATGGGACCCTCAGGGCTGCCGACACTGAGATGGACTCCGTGAGGGACATCACTGCAGGGATAAAAATGTAAAAAGAGGTACCACACCCGTCATAGAGGCACAAAGAGCGACCTTATTGCTTTTCCAGCAGTCGTTACAGGGATGAGAATTTAATACAGCGATAATGGGGAGAACAAATTCGAGCTGTTCAGCTTACATAACCGCTGAGTGAGTAATGATTCGTGATGTTTCCTTCACACGGCACGGCCTGCCAGGGCGCTGACTCACAGCGACGGACGGACGCAGCCCGGCGACGCGCCAGCCAATCATGATGCTTCGGCCGTCGCCATTTCACACCCCCTGGACGGGAGGCCATCCAATCACGGGGAGGCCGGCTCTAACATGCTGTTGCCAACCGACCCGCGCAGCCCGGTCCGTGTTTAAGCTGCGCTTCTCCGCTTCGCGAGTACAGAACGTGCCCCCAGTCCACTCCCACGTCGCTCAAGTGGCGGCCGCCAGAAAACTCGACTGAAGCATTTCTGCGGATGAAATTAAGCCCCCGGAGTGCTAGTCAGAGGCAATAGGGCAAGAATATTAGATATCATGTGGCACGGGCAGCCGTCGATACTGCCATGGCAAAACAGCGGGAGCAACAGCCCAGGGCCCACCAGAGACGCAATATGCCAGCTGTCCTGGATGGGAGCCATGCTCAGCGAAATACAGGCTCACATCTGCCACCCTCTACGGGGGTCACATGGGGGTGCCACCTGTCCACGTCTGGCGAGATACAGGTCGATGCCCAGGAAGTACCAATTTACCGCAGCTCCTGTGTTTTTCGTTTCTTTTTACACCCATCTGGAGTCGCGGTGCAGGTTCGCCACGCTCTGCCGTGCTCAAGAAGCCCCACCGGCTGGTGCCCGCTTTTACCAAGCAGGCGAGGTGCTCGATATCGCCACGGCGATGGAATCCGCCGCTGTAATCTGCCGGCGGGGGCAGCGCCTCGCAACCCAACCCGTGCGGTAAATTGTCAGCTGACGAAAGGATGGGAAAAAATTGCTTTTTTTTCTGGGAAGCTTCCACATGACCCCCTCCGCCCCCCCCCCCCCCCCCGCCCCCAGGCCTCCCCCACCTCCCCCTTCTCTAGGCGGCTCCTGGCTCTTCCCTCCATGCTGTGCTCAGCTGCACAAATGGATTCTCCTCAGCGGTGAA
Source organism: Paramormyrops kingsleyae (assembly GCF_048594095.1). Taxonomy (NCBI): domain Eukaryota; kingdom Metazoa; phylum Chordata; class Actinopteri; order Osteoglossiformes; family Mormyridae; genus Paramormyrops; species Paramormyrops kingsleyae. The sequence continues at coordinate 6,812,525 of NC_132818.1, read as the reverse complement.
ACTGGACTCCTCCGCAGATGGACACACCTGAGCGGTGTTTCCCACAGCCTGGCACCGTGGTTCAGTCAGTTCCGGGGGGTCGGGGGGTCGAGGGGTCTGCATTGCTGTGTCGCCGTGGCAACATCCCTGACACTCATCAGTCCCTCAAATAATAAAAAGTAAACCGAACCGCTGCATTCCATGTCACGCGATTCCCCAGCCAGCCGCTCGACAGGCACTTCACATCATCAGACCATATGCCTATCTGTCTCTGCCTCCCCAGTTACCAGGGAAATTGGCGACAGTGTTTTCACAACAGTGCCCCCTCCCTGCCCATCTGTGAGCACCCTGCCCCACCCCTCTACCGCCCCGACCATAAGTATGGACGCTGGGTCTTACTGTGGTCATAAAGTCAAAAGCCCACACAGACTCCCACATTCCTTGAGAAAGCAGACTTCTTTCCAGAAGATAGCTCAGGACTGCGAGCAGCTGTTATTCACCTCTTCCGGAAAGAGCCATGGTGACCCTGTGAGCGGAGTGGACGGCCTACCTCCTCTCGTTGTCGTCGAGATGAGCGAAGAGCACGTTCTTGGATATGGCCTTGGCCAGAGCCGTCATGGTCTTGTAGTCCTTGGGGATCACCTGCAGATAGAAAGGTCATGGGGGCTTCTGAGGAGCACGGGGGCTCTACCTTACATACACACACAGACACAAACACACACAGGTTTGTAATTAAATCTTTGTGGGGACTCTCCATTCTATGAGGAAAACGCAATGTAATATAAACCTAATCCACAAACATGCACAAACACACAGACACAGAAACACACAGATACAGACACAGACACACACACTGGGAGTATCAGTGGCCCCTCTACCTATGGAGCTGCATGCTTTGTGAGCATGTGACGGCTATATGTACCCAGCATGTGACGGCTGTATGTACCCAGCATGTGACGGCTGTATGTACTCAGCATGTGACGGCTGTATGTACCCAGCACGTGACGGCTGTATGTACCCAGCACGTGACGGCTGTATGTACCCAGCACGTGACGGCTGTATGTACCCAGCACGTGACGGCTGTATGTACCCAGCATGTGACGGCCGTATGTACCGAGTATAAGTGGCGGCTCACAGGAAACAAGGAGTTCTGAGACAATCTGTCACTGTGTTGAGCAGCTCCGCATGCAATCAGCCGATCTGCTCCCCCCACCCACTCATATGGAAGATTTCAAGATTGGGAGGTAGATTAAACACACTGCAAACCCCCCCCCCCCCCCCACCCAGGAGGCAACTACAGAGGTCCGGCCCAGCCTGCATATTAGGATATTAAGAGCGACATTCTGAGGGGGGGGGGGGACTGAATGAAAAGATGGGGGAGGGCAATGTTGGGGGGGGGGACTGAATGAAAAGATGGGGGAGGGCATGTTGGCTTCAGAACGACAGCAGGGTGCAGTCAGGCTTTAATTAAGCTGCAGCAACAGATGTCTCACCACGAAGAAGCCCGGGGTGCATAGAAATATGTATATTTATATATCAGAGAAGGTCCTGTGGTGGCGGCCTGCTCAATAAGCCCTCCACGGTTAGCGTGCATGTGTGTGCGTGTGTGTGTGTGTGTGTGTGTGTGTGTATGTGCCTCCATCAAGCATAAGCTGAAATAATGGTGTTGGACAAGAGCCCCCAACCACCCGGGAAACTCATCTGCCCTCGCATAAATCCTGAAAGGACTCTTCTGGGCCATCAGGCAGAACCTGAGGTCACCTTTATACAACCAGTATATCTGCACTGTATATGGGCAGGCACACGGTACGAAAAAAGGGAAAAGACCGGAAGCATAGCGGCCTGCGATGCAGGCTGTCAGAATCCGGCGATATGTGACGGAAAGATGTGGCAACACACCCTGGTGCCAGTCAGCCCGTGAAGTAAGTGTTCCACCTTCAGATCACTGCAGTGCTGTACCGCTGACCTCTGCGGGCTGGGCTGCTGGGCATGGGTTGGGTGGGGGGCCGACTGATTAAATATGCAGCCCCCGTCACAGCCCAACTGACAGAAAATGTTGCGCCGCCGCAACGGTGAACATCTCCCAAGCTATTCGGGAGAATTTGGGTTGCCAGCTACTGACTCTGCAGCTACACCGAACAGGAGACTGGAACCGATTTCTACACAGACCACAGACAGAGTGACAATCCGCAGCCCTGAATCAGCAATGCAGCTCTTAGTGACGCCGCCGATATTCAATTAATATTCAAATTAATGCAGAGACTCGAAGGAATAAAGACACGAATGGAACTGGCATCTGAAGGCATTTCAATTACATTTCAATTATCAAATGACCCCACAATGTGGCAAAATCTGTTACTTCTTAGTTTGGGGAACATTTTTGAGGTCCTCACAATGTAAAACTCAATTTTATAAAAATCTGTGAATACTAATAACTAGTAATGTCAAAATTCTTTTATTTATTTTATTTGGTTACTTATGGTGAAGGTTTGGGCTAAGTAGGGGTTCTGCCTGTCATAGCTGAGATTAGAATTTTGCCCGTAGAGATGAATCCAGAGTCCCCACAAAGATCTGTGAAAGCAATTAAAAAAAGTAAAAATGCCAAAAGTCTCGTATTTTGTTTGGTTACTTACGGTTAAGGTTAGGGCTGGGTAGGGGTTAAGGTCATCATGTTGGGATTAGAGTTCTCCCCATAGAAATCAATGGAGAGCCCCCACAAAGATATAATTACTAACCTGTGTGTGTGTGTGTGTGTGTGTGTGTGTGTGTGTGTGTGTGTGTGTGAAGTCAGCCTCCACCTCATTCTTCATCTGCTGTTACCGAACTGCAATTTGGGTATCCATGGCTCGTTATAAACTAATTAGGCCAGTGTCATGTTAATCACATTTTAATGAGCACGACCACATCCCGCCGAACAAACCCAGTGCATGAGGAATAACAACTCAGAAGATGGGTTCACTGTCCTGCTCTGGGTTCACGTCTATACTCGTATTACATTTAAGGCATTTTACTCCAAAACGAGCAAACTCTGAGGATTACTAGGTGGTTTGACACCTCGTTCCCAAAACTAAAAATTGCTTTCCTGTTATATCTCATCTCCCCACTCAATGCTCATTACTTGAAGAGGAAATTTACAAAACACACTCAGTTTGAAAGAAAGTACCATTTCCGTGAACTTTCTGAGCAAATTTAACTAAAGTTCTTTGTTGCATTACATGAAGATTGAGTGAGTTTTGGTTCCTGATACTGTAACATATGAGAAGGAACCCTGAAATTGGTGGTCTCATCTCAAAAAGACCCAAAAAATAGACTGAGTGCATTTTGGGAATTTTCTCTTCAATTGAGGTGTTCCTCAAGGCTCTGCTCTGGGTTCATTTAGCAATTGAAATGACGGCGTTCGTCCGGCTTGCGCTCGGCTCAGCCTACCTTTCTGACGTAGCTGACAGCATCCTCTTCTGTATAAACCTCGGCGCTGACTCCACCACGCCGGCGCCGGGCCTTCACCACTGGGTTCGGGGGGGGCGGGGACACCTCGTCGTCGTGGGAGTCTGACTGCGAGTTGGACTTCTGGCGCGCCAGGATCTGTTTGCATTCTTCCTGTGATGGGAATAAAATAAAAAAAAACAATAAAGCAAAAGTAGACACATGCCACTGTGTTGAAAACAAATGCATAAGGAGCTTCTGACCCCTGCGGTGAGCGGTAATACCATGGTAAACATCTGAATCTTTGGTACATACATGAAATAAACAGAATCTCTTCTTGAACAGATCATTTGGCTGGTTGCAGGCTTTGGTGGTGCAGTATGGGCTGGGACCCAAGCACTTTGCCGTGCGTTTGATATTCCACTGTAATAAACTCTACCAATCCGACAGGTTTCAAATGAAACAGGCAGCATAATTAAGCAATTGTTCAGTCATTCAGTCACTCATTCATCTTTAATACCACTTGTGCTATAAAGAGTCACGGGGGTCTAGAGCCCATCTTGGAAACAACAGATGCGAGGCAGGGAATAGCCCGGGATGGAGTCGCAGCCCATCACAGATTCCATTATGAGGGTGAAAAGGTGGACAGTACTGTGAAACTCTACACCAAAATGTTTTACAAAAAAAAAGGCTGAGAGTTAAAAAAAAAAAAAAAACCCTCAGGTGAAGCTTAAACAGGAAGCTGAGTACACAAAGCTAATTAGTGCGAACGAGCTATAAAAGTGCTGCTTACGAGTCTAAATGTTTCCAGTTTAACCACTTTCCCATTTGCATGTGACAGAAAACATGTGACCACACTCACCGGGCCGACAGCGTCAGCGGCGGGGGCTACAGCTGGCGCAGCCCGAATCACCGCCTCAGCAACGCAGCCCGTTCGATCGCCCTTCCCTGCCTTTCAGCCAGCTGCACCCCCCAGCCCCCCCCCCCACCCCCCTCGGGGCAGGTGCTCTGCCGTGGTGACTGCGCTGCCTGAATATGACGACTCGCTGCCTGTAACACACCCCTGGCACAGAAGTCACACGCGGCACGTCCAGAGCCCACCGAGCCGCACAGGCTTCACTATGTCACGGCGCACCCCACCTCCGAGACACACCAGACAAACGCATGCAGCCCGAAAACGGCGACATGCACCGACGGCGCTCTCATCGACGCCCGAGCGAAGCCCGCTGCACTAGTCCGTGGCAGAATCGACGGCAGCTTTACCATGCTCGCCCGGCCCAGTCACTCCCCGCCGAGGTGGGCCGCCCCGTCAGAGCTACGCACCGGCCGGGCCGCCCGCCATCCCGGCGGCCCGGGGCATGTAGCTCGCCGTAGGGGGGCACGTGTGCGTATGCGCCCACCGTGCGTGCAGCTGAGCGTGAGGACGCACGCGTGCAGACGTCTGAGATCACCCGCTCGCCCTGCTGACAGAAACACTGACAGGAGAAGGATGAATGAATAAAGGATGAAGGAAGAGTATGGGAAGATCCCGCTTCCCTCACCGCGTCCTGCACCAGTCCCTCTCTCTCTCTTTCTCTCTCTCTCTCCCTCTCTCCCCCCACACACTCTCTCACTCTGATTGCGCACAAACACACGCGTTTGCTTCCTTGGTTGCCATGACAACGGGGCATCGTTACACTTCTCTGCTGGAGTGCAAAGTCATGAGGAAATGACACGGAGTGTGCACACGTGCAGCAGGGACACTGTAAGGGAATTAAGACGGGCGAACTGCACGATAACACAGTGCTAACAGCAGCTAAGCTAAACGGCCCCACAGACAGAGTCGCCTGTGGACCTCGTTTAATTAACGGCCTCCTCATCACGTCACCTTCGGATCCCACACTGTCATCATCCACAGGGCAGGGTGTGTAACTGACAGCCTATCGGGTTAAACCCCCTACAGAAGGGCGGTACAACCACCACCCCCCCACCCCCCTCAACGGCAGGTAGTGGAAGTCACCTTGAACGTCACGGTGCAGCGAGCCCACAACTGCTGGCCTGGCCTTGGGCATTAGCCGTCTCGTCAGCAAAAGCAGAGTGGACACGTCCCCACAGCATTCGCTTCTGTTTTTAACTAAAAGCCAGGAAGTGACTGTAAAGTACAACTGCTGAGTTTGGCTCATTTGGGCCTTAGAGTCCCCGCAACGATTGAACGATTCCTGTTATGCGCCTGGGCCTGAGTGTGTCACAAGGTCAAAGAGCACACATCCCTAGGAAAGGCCGTGATGTCCTCCACACACACACACACACACACACACACACACACACACGCACAAACTCTCTCTCTGCTTTATAATGCGAAACCAGCTTATCCCTGAAACACAGAAATGCAACAAGGGGACGCCGATATCTGCGAAACCACAACACAGACAAAGAGCTACTACAGGGCAAAGGTCAAGTGGGGTTGCACAAAGAGAAGAGAGGTTCCTCAATCCGTAATCAATGATGTTGACAGAATCAGAGGGTGAACTTTCCCTGACGGAGCAGAGTGATCCGTCATGTTTAGCGTCCGCATCTGCCTGCCCTTGTGACTGGCACCCGCAGGAACCCAAGAGGAACTAAACCTCCAGTACTGACTGCAGGAAGATGAGCAGCAACCTGGCTGACGCGCCAGAGATGGGAACTGCTCCAGCCGCCCTCAAACCCGCAGCCGAAGCCCCCAGAAGAACCTGGGGGCCACTGCAGGACCTCCTGCTGCTTTTCTGGTGCATGCAATTCACTGCAGAACTCTTACTGACTAACGATTGCATATCAGGAACATCAAGCGGGTCGGACTGGAGGCAGGAGGATGGAAGAGTGTAAAATGCTACAGGCTCCCGGTACTTACTTCATATTAAACCAGTGTTTGGGATTATTGGGATTATTGGGATTCCCAGCTGTGATTCTTATGACCAGAGCTGAGAAAGCCAGGGATGGAGGGAAGGGAGAAAAGAGGAGACAGACACGAGCAGGGATCGGGAAAAGTGCACATGAAGGGCAAGGGGCTGGGGTGACACAGTGCATGATGGGATATTACCCTGGTGCGACCGCAGGTGCTTCCTGATTAACCCGGAGAGGAAGGACTGGGACCCGTGACCAACAACATAGCACCAAGCCACCAGCCTTCAACACGCACACACACACACACACATGTGCACACACACACATACGTACGCACACACACACACACACACAAACATGCATGCGCACGCACACATGCACACACACAAACATGAGTGCACACACACACACACACACACACACGTGTGCACACACATACATATACATACGCAGGCACACACACATGCAAACACACAAACATGCGTGCACACACGCACACACATACGCACACGCGGACACGCATAGACACACACACGGCATTACTAGCACACAATCCTCCCCAGATTGCAAAGCCCTAAGAGAGGGGGTCAGTGCCCCCTGCTGGGGGGTAGGATATCCACAGTACTGTCACTGGGAGAGAGACACGGGGGCCTCTAAAATGAGGGCAGGTAGGGGGCACAGGCTGAGTGTCCAAGTGACCCTACCGCTGGGCTGCACCCCCCCCACCCCCCCATAATGCAGAGCTGAAGCACATCAGGTGTCCGGAGACTGACTGTTATAACGCCACCTTTAATAATCACCCCAGTGCTGCTTCTCTAGAAGGCTGTACGGCCCTCAAATCATGCGCAGATGCACGTCCAGCGCCGCATCACCGGAGAAGCAGGGCCTGCGCATTGTACCATGGGGGCATCAGCAGGCACAGGCGCCAGGAGCGATGTGCTTCCTCCAGAGGACGACTCAGATACGCCGCTGCACCGGCAGCGTCCGGCCGCACTCAGTGCCTCCGGTGGGCTCAGCTGCCGGCTACGGCGATGCCCGGCTTTAACAGAGATCAGAAACCCTTAATGCTCTGCAGTCTCACGCTGACTCCGACAGGAATCAGCCCCAGATGAATTAACCAGTAGAAGCAGCCCATTCTAGACCAGGTCATCCACTCCGAGAGCTCCTGGCGATCACATGACCACACTCATCTGGGTGTCTCGTCCAATCACACAACAGAAAATGAAAGCACTTCCCTAATGCCGTCCAATAAAGGGAGGGGTGGGTAAAACAGCAGGGATGCACACCAAAGGCATAAATTAAAAAAAATAATAATCAAAGCGGAGCGCACGCGTGCATCTGAGCGAGAAGGGCTACGTGACGGAGCTTATCGTGGCTCATTTCTCTGATCGGAAGGGGGACCAAAGACTCAGCATGAAGCCTCTTATCCACGTGTGACTGATGCTTTTAAGCTTCTATAAGATGCAGCAGATTCACATTATCATCCAGAATGCCTTTTTCTTTATCTCAGTCACCAGGAATTCATTTCAAAGAGTATTTTACTTCCACGCCAGCGGACCTCAACACGGAAACACGTTGATCTCGTTCTAAACCGCCGTCGTGACGGGCGGTGAATCGGGAGAGGCTGTTCCGGATGTGGCTGCGCGGGGCTGCCAGACAGTCGGACAGAGAGGAGCTCCTGGAGAGGCTGGGCGATACCCTGTCACCTAGGTTACGCTAACGTATTTGGCTCCGGGGGGGGTGAGCAGGTCGAAACCCACGTCACTAGACAGCCGGGGGGGGGGAGAGAGGGAGGGAAGGCGACGGTTATGAACTATATTTTTTATGTTTTCATTTTTCGATGTATGATTATTTGAAAGGTTCCTCTCTGTACAAAAGGCCTGGCTCATTCTACACAGCCAATCAAGTACCAGGTTTCCTGGAGGCTATTGGTTTAAGTCCCAAAAGGGTCCATCTGCTGCAGTGACAGAGTGAGTGAAAGAGCAGACAGAGGAGAAAGGGAACGGAGGAAAGAGAAAGGGAAGAAGGCCGGTATGGGGCCCGGGTGCCAATGCAGGACAGATCTGAGCAAGGATTAAATGTCAAAACACAGTGACTCACTGCAGAGCGTGATTTAAACCCCCTTGTGGGGGGGGGGGGGGGGTTTAAAATCATGCCCCCCCAGCACACGGGGCCACGCGCCGCGCATCTCGGCACCAGGGACCTACGCGTCCAACAGCCGGTACCATCCCACTGGGCCAGAAGAGTCCGGCTGGCGAGGGAAAATCATAGTGTAATTTAAGATGGGAAGTAAGAGTCATCACTTCTATGGAACCATGACCCCCCCCTGCCCCCCCAAGCCAAAGGCTAAGGTCAAAACAGAGAGAGAGAAAGGGACAGAGCGGGGGCGAGCGGGAGAGAGAGAGCAAATTCACCAATGGAGAGTCAGTCAATATGATCCGTACAACAGCCATGGTGCACTGCCACATAACTCCCAGCACAGACACCCCTGCGGCTAACGGTCTGCGGCCTCCAAACTGTGGGGATCCCCTGAGCAACAGGACACCCCCCCATGACCCCCCCCCAGCACATGTGGCTGTGATACCCATCTCAGCATCGGCGTGACCGGCGTGACCACGCTGCTCACGGCACTGAATCCCGAGGCCAGATTGCCACTCAAACAGGCCGTTGTCTAGAATCACATGTGGGGGATAAGGAGCGGAGGATCAAAGCTCATTCCACAGTGCCGTCCTTGGACATGCGGGGGTGGGGGGGTGGGCATGGATTAGTATTTGTATCCTGCGGTTACCTTCACTCGGTCGCACACCAGCACACCGTCTGCCCGGCTCGGTCCTGACAAGCCGAAAAACAACAACAAAACCAGCATCGTACTTGTCGATTGGCTTAGCATTAGTAACCATGGCGACAGGCAGCATTTTAAGGCTGCGACATTCGCCGCAGTAGCATGATGCTCCTCCGTCACTCGACGGCTGTGTGTGCGAAGCATCCAGGGCTGGGGATTAGGGTACCCCCCCCCCCCTCTCTGCGAGTGTGAAGATTGCACCTTCTGCCCATGCAGGTAGGCTGACCGATGGCTCTAAACCGCCCACAATGCAGAGGCAAGTCTAGCAATCGACCCTTAGGATGGGTCAGCCCGCAGGATGACATCGCTGAAGGGATACAGAGACACGACTTTTCAGGGGGGCTGAAGCCCAGTAAAGACCTACGTCATGGTGAGTGACAGCACATGTGCCCTGCTATAGACTGGCATCCAATTTAGGCTGGACCCTTCTCCTGTGCTCACAGACACACACACACACCCCAAAGCAGGATAAGCGGCAGGAAGCTGGATGCCTTTTATTTTTAATCAGACTAAAACTGTCTAAAACATGTTCAAAAAAAGAAGCAGCTAAATTCGGAGTTCCCGGCCTTATGACGCCTGCGCACGGATTCGCGGCGTACAGACATTTCATAGACTGGTATAGCAGGAGGCTGGGGGGTAAATTTGCAATATATATGGAAATACACTGCATTTTATTTTTCATTTTGTGGCAATCTGTAATATACGGAATATAGCAACATATCTGAACTCCACGCCCAGTGTTCCGCATTTTGGTGGAATACTGGCCAAGGTCTGGTACCAGTCCGCAGACCAGGGTTTGGGAACCCCTTTATCTAAATACCTTCATGAGCAGTTCTCTGTCTGTCGTGGAGGTAATGAAGAACCCTGCAATGCAAACAGCTCGATGCTGAAAGTGACCGGTCACCCAGCACAAGGGCAAATCATCTTCCACAGCATTTTAAGATAATAAAACAATTACATTTAAAACCAAATGAGTGGCAGGCTCAGTTAAGCCCCCCCATGCTTATTTAATCCCTCCGTCCTGATTTAAAGGTCCCCCCCGCCCCAGCTCCCTGTTTGTGCAGGGCAAAGGAGAGCTGTCCTTAATTTCGACATCTGTGCCCACGAGCAGAGTCACGTTGGTGTCATGCTGATCCCACACTGTGCCTGTCCCACCCCCCCACGCACCGCATACCCCCCTGTGGACACAGGGGAAACAGAGGACCTTTTATAGGTGCACCTGCAGTGCTGCTGGCCCCCCTCCCCATTTGTCCTGTGTGTGCGTCGTGCCCAAAGCTCTCAGCTCCATGATTAAAGGTACCCAGATAAAATAATCACCACCCCCCAGTAAACCATGCATTTAAAATATACATGTATATTTTTAAAATCACACAACCATCCTTGATGTCAACCTGGCCAGCAATGATATACATTGTCATCATTAAATAAATAATCCTATATATATATATATATATATATATATATATATATATATATATATATATATATAGCACATCTGAGACTGTTCCATTGCTCAAATCAGTCCCTCACTTCAGCATTATACACTCCAAAGTCACAGTCAAAAGACTGTCACACACCTCCAGATCGATGAGCAGCTCAAGTGGCATTAAAAACAAACACACACACACACACACACACACACACACTGCAACAGGCAGCATGTGCAGAGTCTCTGATACCTTAAGGAGCAGCTGTTATAAATTCAGAACAACAAAATTAAAAGAAAAAAATATTCACAAAGGAGAGGGACACGTTTCAATAGATGTTAGTAATTGTTGCATCTTCAAACGTGCAGGAAAATATTCTTGACAACTGCACTAATAAAATATGAAAATATTTTTTTGTCTGCATTTCACATTCGCTTAAATGCTTAAAATACAGCAAACAGCCTCAGTGAATCGGAAGACATGGCTTACACATAAAACAGCTTAAAAAAAGGCAACAGTTAATTTTAACACTTCAAGTAAACAAACGTGAGCCCCAGCACAGACGACGTGAGAACAGGCAGAGGCGCATCGCGCACGGACGGACCGACGGAGCCGCAGCACGGCGCCCACCTTCTCCAGCTTCTCGAAATGCTCCCGCAGGAACTTCAAGGGACAATCGGGCTTGGCTATACACAGGTTCACGATGCACTCCTTCAGGATCTGCTGGATGTTATGCTTCTGCACGAAAATCTCGCAGCCCTTTAGACTCTCATCTTCTTCCACATTGGAGGAGGAGGTGGCCATCTTATCTCTGCTGCTGAAAAAGAGGAGGGGGATTGCGTTCACTGGAAATTCACCCCTTCGCTTACCCACAAACAAATGCAGCTTTTCTGCTTTTCATTTTAAAGCGTCAGGTGAAGGTGATGCCTCTCCGCCTGTCACCTGCTTGTTGGTGATTGACACAAATTTGTAGCGCAGCCTGACAACATTTAATATTCTGAAGTTAAAAATCTGTTTCTATATATGTTAATGTGACAAGCCGGTAAAGCATCTTACTACAAAACCGTCCCGTTGGCACCATTAATGAAGCCAATAAAACGCATAACGCCCACGACTTTAATTATGCTCATATCTCAGATCGTGGTGATATGGATCAGTGGGTAATGAAAACATCACTGATTCCTAAAACTGCCGGTAAACCAATCAGTTAATAAGCGCTAATAAAAATGCACATACACCATAGTCTTAGCTACTTCCGCCATTTAAGTCGAAACAAATTTTGCCGCTATGATGTACACGGATTCATGCAGTCATATCTACATTGTATATACAGTTCAGCTTTCGGATGAGACAGTGAGAACTAAGTGGTGCCTGTTAGCAGGTTGCGCCCTCCTTAACATTTCCACATTACCCAGGGAATGTCTCCCTTTCGCCGGTAATAGCCCAGATGTCGGCGCGCCTCGTTACTGTGCACAGCTCGGGGTGATCAGGCGCTGAAGGAGGAAGAGGAGGAGGAGAGAGACGCACAGACCGCGGATGCTGGGGGCTGCGCCAGCATCCAGGAGGTGCGCATCACCGGCAGCCGCTCGCTTTCTGCGTGCCCAAGCCCCTAGCGAAGCTCCCTGTATCTTTTTACCGTTATGCCGTGGGATGCTTTCCGGCGACGCGGGGTGTCCTCCGTGCGGGGGATCCTCAGTATAGCTGCTGGCTCCGTTCAGCTCGCGCTGACTCCGTACCTATGACGTCAGTCCGCCGCACCGCTACTTTCTCGCGCCAGGCGAGGGCTGATTGAACCCCGTCTTGGGTATTTACTGTGAAAGGCTGCCGTCCGGGTTCTTGACTCTCTTTCCCTTCTTGTTTATATTCTAATGTGCTTTTTCCAGCCCCGCGCCACGTGCTGCCAGACCTAGGGTAGTTACTGTTTTGCGTCAGACTGAGTATTTGTGTAAACTCTAGGGGCAGCGTGCAAGTCGGCCTGTAGCCAAGCAAAGCCGTAGATACTGTGCATGTAAAGGATGAGGGAGGATATGGATGCCACGTAACCATGCAATTCGCAAGACTTTATGTGACTGAGATTAATTTCCAATGTTTGTACAAGTAAAATAATCTATATGAAACCGTCGTGCTGCTTCATTATTCAGGTGGAAGATTAAATCATGTTTACTTCAAAGATAAATATACAAAATGTACTAAGAATACTCAAAGATATACTTTAATATAGCACTGATAGATTATTAAAGGATTTTTAAAGGAAGAAGATATGTTGGTCTGTTTTTGGTTTCCAGTGGTAATTGTAATATGATGAAGTCTCACAGATACTAAGGCTTAATTTGACCTTATTTCTAAATCCCTGCATCCAGCAAATATCTACTGCATCCGTCGACTTGACTTACAATACAGTCTATTCCTGTCTTGTTTATGTAATCTTTAAGGCGAATTACGGGCTGAAACTGTTTGCACTGAAGCCTTATGAAGCCTAACTCACAACATGAGGCTAGATAATGACCTGCAGGTCAATTTGGGCAATAAACGGCATTATTCATGCTAAATTAACATCGAAATGAAAAAGCATGAGTAAAAATGGGGGAAAAAACGCATTTTAAAACCACACATCATGTGCATCAAACGCGAACCAGATACCTAACCATATCACACAACGACTTCCAATGTAAATAAAGTTGGGGTGATTTTGAATAACGGCGTGCCGGAAAATGGTTTGTGTTTGTCGTAGTGTAAGTGGTCACCATGACGACATAATGGCAGCTATGGAGGTAGGAGAGGAACGTGCTGCAGCTGATGTGTTGCGAGCCCTGGCCCGACATCTGAACTGTCTTAATGAAGACAGCAAAAGCACGAGAAAAAGAGCCCTGGAGTCGATTCGAAAGGAGACGTTTGATAAAAGGCTCTCGAGTGTCGCGCTACAGGAGGTGTTCGCGTGTCTTCTGAAGTCACTCCTGAAATGCCTGTCAGACCCAATGGAGAGATGCCGGGAGGCTGCTGTACAGATGATCGCTGACTTCATTCGAAATGTCCCGCAGCCAGAGGAATCTTTGCCTTATCTTATACCCGCTCTTTCCCAGCGACTGGGTGGGAATGAAATCTTAGAGCCGGCGGAAGAGCTTAGGCTGGCCATGCTGGAGATGCTTACCCTGGTGGTGGAAGTGTGTGGGAGCTGCCTCGCGCCTTACCTCGACGACATGATAAAAATACTACAGCGAACAATCCTCGACCCTTTTCCAGACGTAAAGAAGGAGAGCTGTAAATGTACTGTGAATTTCGCCAAAAGTATACCGGGTAAGCCTTAAACTGAAGGAAGCCTTCGGCTTTTGCGAACATTAGCCTTTAAAATATGCGGTTACTGACACTAGTACCGCATCATGCAAACATTAGATAGTAATGAACAGCTTTAGATCACTAGATTGTATACATTTCATTTAGTCTATGAAGAACCCACATAACTCACACTTCCGCTATCGGCGTGGTGGCTCGCGCCAGTGTGTGTTGCCATGGTTTCACAGTGGCGCTGGTCCTTGCAGTTAAATACAAGTTCGTGGCTGGTAATGATTAAGTTTCTAGATCAGCTTATTTACAGCCCTGCCGAATCTAGAAATAACTAAATGTAAATAAACTATTCAAAATTATGTATTATATCTATTAGCTCTGTTGCCTCACACCTCTGGGACGAGGATTCGAGTCCCTGCCTTGGCTCCATGTGTGTAGAGATTGCATGTTCTTCCCGGGGTTGTTGTGGGGTTACCTACGTGTCCTCCGCTCCCCCCCACAATCCAAAAACACGAGGTTGATTGGAGTTACCAAATTACCCATAGATGTGCATGTGTGAGTAAATGGTGTGTGTTTGCCCTGCGATGGGTTGGTGCCCCATCTTGTGTTTTCCTTGCCTTGTGCCCATAGCCTCTGGGATAGGCTCTGGACCCCCCCCCCCCCAGTGGGTAGCACTGTTGTCTCACACCTCCAAGCTTGTGGATTTGAATCCCTCTGTGTGGGTGGAGTTTGCTCTGTGTGGGTGGGGTTTGCATGTTCTCCCTATGGCAAAGAAAGCCCAGCCTTGTGCCTTACGCTGCCTGGGATAAACTCCACCCCCCACGACCCTGACCAGAATAAGTGCTTAAATGATTACTAGATTTATCTGTGATGGTTGGAATATAATCAGAATATAATCAAACATTAAGCTCAAAAGCCCCTAAATCCTAAATGTGTATATAAATGGTGCTGGATGAAATATCAGACAGAGATAACAATACAAAAATAAGGCGATTACTCATGGTGACTCATGGCGATACGTCGGGACTGTGCCTACCTTGAACGCCTTCTATCTCACCTCACGGGAACCACGTTTGACCCAGATGCCACCTCTCGTTTAACACAGAACACTTCCACATGCAGTCGGAGGGTCTGGTGAAGCCCCTGATGCAGACCATCTCTCACCAGCACTCCCGTGTGCGGGTGGCGGCCATCGAGACCGCGGGCGCTGTCGTTCAGTACGGGAACGGCAAGACTGTGGACGACGTTCTCTCGCACCTGGCCCAGAGGCTGTTCGATGACTCCCCCCAGGTATGGCCTCTGGGGTGGAGGCTGTGGGCGGGGTCTGGGGGCAGAGTGTGAAGCTCTATAGAGAAGTACGGACGGTTTGCCAAAGCCCATGCGGCTCCTTCACCGCTAGCGCCCCTTAGTGCACACCATCCAAGACCAAGTGAACTTGGCTTGCTAACTCAGGTCCCCTGAGAAGATGGTACCATAGGCCTGTGTCGCCTAATGGGTCGACCAGCCCTGGTTAAACCCCACAGGCTGGGGTGGGCGAGAAGTTTTCCACTGCTTTTCAGTCACCACCATCCTCTGACCCCCCCCAGGTGAGAAAAAGCGTGACACTGGTGGTGGGACACTGGCTCCTGAACTTGCGTGACAGGTACTCCTACTTCCACAAGCTGATTCCCCTCCTCCTGAGCAGCTTCAGCGACGAGATCCCAGAGATCAGGTACCCATGGGCAGTGGGCGAGCGGTTGGCCGCTCACACAAAACATCTCCTCTGCCGCTGGAGGAGATGGAGCTGAGCGAGGCCTCTGAACATCCACCCTCTGCGTTCTCAGGCTCCTGGCTGCTGACCTGTGGAGGCAGACCGGCGCCCAGTGGGAGAAGGAGAATGAGGAGGACCTGAAGGACAAGCTGGACTTCCTGAACCAGCACCCTGCACGCTACCCCGCTGGAGGTAGGCTCCCCGATGGGGGCCAATGGCTGCAGCGGCTCCTCCTAAAGAGTATCACCAGAGGGTGCCTCAGCGGGAGGGCTGCGATCCCCCACTGCCTGCTGGGCTGTGATCTCACGTCCTGATTAACGTCTGTGTGCCTGGGCCCCCTCTTCTGTGGGGGAGAAGGGGCTGTTTTCAGATCAGAATAGAACCACCCAAAGGTGGGTAATTCAGGTCCAGAGAATAAAAATCCAGACCAAGATTTTGTTTCAACCAACCAGCTGAGTAATGGCTGTGACTCTTTATGCTCAGCTGATTGTTTGAAACAAAATCTTGATCTGGATTTGTACTCTCTGAACCTGAATTAGTCACCTCGGTAACCTTGCTGGGAGGAGGGAGTTTTAAATGTATTTTTCTCACTACATAAATAAATGCAGCCCATTCTGGTATCTCATCATTTGAGGGGATATTTACTCATGAACCTTCTGCTTTACTGGAATGTTCTCCAGTGCTGGAATGATTAGTAATACTCCTGTTAATAATGCGCTGACACCACGCCGGGGCCCCTCCCGGGACCTCGTGAGTCACAGCCCCCCTCCCCGTGTCACCTGATCCGGCCCCCGGCCCTGGAGGCTGCGGCAGCCTGTCCTTAAAGCGACCACTTTGTTCTCCCGCCTCTTTATTTGAACTTCGGGTCTGACCCTGAAAAAAAGAAATCAAAGGTGGCCACTTCCTCTTCCTCTGTCTCTCTCCCTCTCTATCTCCGCCCCCCTTCCTCTCTCCCTCCCTCCTTCTCTCTCCCTCCCTCTCTCTCTCTTTCCTCTCTCCCTCGGGCCTGTACTGTGACACCCCGCTTGACAAATGGCCCTTTATTGCCAGCACTTTAGCCTAGCAGCCTAATTACAGCCAGCAGGGCAGATTGAGAGAATGCCGGAGAGGATTCAGGCTCTCCTCTGTACCCTGCGGCACGGGGCAGCCATTTCGAGCGCTGCCCGAGTGACCGATGGCACCCAGAGGGTGGGCAGTGGCTTGCGGGGGCACAAACCGCCATTTGCTTCATTGTGAGTACGTATCGTGACCATTCACGGTTTAGGCGGGAATCCCCGTGGTCCGGTGCTCAGCAGGACGAGTTAGGTACAGCACTTTTGTGTCATTCATTATGGTTAAGGAACTACTGAAGCTTTCAGACGAATAGTGGGCAGGTTTCCATCCATCCACACCCGCCTTTGACTGACAGCAGGTCATAGTCCCACCCACCGTGGCCCCCGGAGTGTCACTGAGTCTCGGGGCAGGTTCTGTCCTGAGGAACAGAGGATCACAGCCCCTACTACCTGCCCCAGGCCACTTTGGTCCTGAGCTCATTGGCAATAAATCTGTGTCACCCCCGCCCCAAAGGAAAGGTCAGGGTTTGTTTTGTCTTGCATAGTCGCTTTGATTTATAGCCGCCCCACTCCTCAACCGCATTTAGTGCTGCATTTTGAAAGCGACCCGGTCTTGGATCAGCGACAGAGATAAAGAGGTTCGGGGGGGGCGACGCATGTGCTGGGTCACCTGGAGAAAATGGAAATCTGGATGTTGGAACCAGGCACATTCCGGAATCGGGGCTCAACCTGACGAAGCCAGCCAGTCGCTACCCAGCTTCCAGCTTGGCAAACACCAGCCATGCATGTTCAGTTTGAGCAGCACTTATTTCATGTGCATTTGAGAGAGCTGGGTCGGCCTGTCCCTAGAGCAGCTGGGGGCCACGGGCCTTGCTCAGCGGTGGAAACACGGGATTTGAAACGGTGATAGTGCATGCAGTGTCCTAACCCAGGAAGTCACACATCGCTCCTTTTAAAATGCATTGAAATTGAGAAGCCGAACTACTGCTTAAAAAAGAGCTTTGTGCTAAGTGCTGTTAGCTTTCAGCCTCATGGGGATTCCTCTCTTCCCCGCAGCGGAGAGGCCCGGCCTGGGCTGCCGGGAGCTGGTGGTCAGGAATCTGTCCAAGCTGCTGCCGGCAGTGAGCCGGGACGTGGCGGACTGGCTGGGGGCCACGCGGCTGAAGACTGCGCAGCTGCTTGCCGTGCTGCTGCTGCACGCCGAGGACCACAGCACGCAGCACTTGCATCTGCTGTTGTCCACACTGTACCATGCCTGCACGGACGCAGAGGAGGCAGTGGTCCGGAGTGTGAGTCCTTCGCCGCTGGCTCGGGGAGGGGCGGTTCCCGGAAACCACCCCAGAGGTTAAGGCACGTGGGGCTAAATTTGCTGAGGAATGTCTCATCCTTGATGGTTAAATAGATATTTTTAACACTTCAATCAGGACACACCTGCCTCCATGGGGACTAAAAAATGCAGTGGGTATTAAAATCACTTGTCCCAACCCCCCCCCCCCCCGATAAGGATACACCCAAGGCCTGTGGATGCACCTGGACATACTTCTTATTTTTGGCCCTTGGTCCATAGTCATAATTGATGTCCATGTTTTAATTTTTCCTGCCTGTCAGTGTCTGGAATCGGCACAACTGATCGGGACCTTTGTGGATCCAGAGGTGTTCCTCAAGTTACTGCTGGGCCGTGTGGAGAGCCCGCACTCCTCCTCCCTGTGCTCGGGCCCCCTCATGGTGCTGGCGGCTGCTCTGAGGGGCTGCTCCGGAGAGGCCCTGCAGCCACACCTCCCCCATCTCGGGGCCGTCCTCGCACACCCTGATGTCTGTCAGGAGTCTCAGCAGGTGAGGTCCCTGTCGCAGGCTGGCTGGCCTCTCTTCCTGTATTGTGGCTGCCCCCATAGCCCAGTCCAGTATGTTCTACCTGAACCAGGTCCCAACCAGGTTCTCCATAGATGACGGAAGTCTGTACTCATCACGGAGCTCAGGTGACAGTGACTGCAGTCTGTACTCATCGTGAGCCTCGGGCGTCAGTGGCAGCAGTCTGTACTCATCGTGAGCCTCGGGCGTCAGTGGCAGCAGTCTGTACTCATCGTGAGCCTCGGGCGTCAGTGGCAGTAGTCTGTACTCATCATGAGCCTCGGGCGTCAGTGGCAGCAGTCTGTACTCATCGTGAGCCTCGGGCGTCAGTGGCAGCAGTCTGTACTCATCGTGAGCCTCGGGCGTCAGTGGCAGTAGTCTGTACTCATCGTGAGCCTCGGGCGTCAGTGGCAGTAGTCTGTACTCATCATGAGCCTCGGGCGTCAGTGGCAGCAGTCTGTACTCATCGTGAGCCTCGGGCGTCAGTGGCAGCAGTCTGTACTCATCGTGAGCCTCGGGCGTCAGTGGCAGTAGTCTGTACTCATCGTGAGCCTCGGGCGTCAGTGGCAGTAGTCTGTACTCATCGCGAGCCTCGGGCGTCAGTGGCAGTAGTCTGTACTCATCGCGAGCCTCGGGCGTCCTTGGCAGGCCCTCCTGCTACCCTCCTTTCAGCAGGGGCCTGTATGAGGATTTCCCAGCTCTACTCTTGCAGGCCGACACTAGGCCTTCACGTCCTACCATGACCCCCCTCATCTAAATCATTATTCTGTGGCTTTTGCAGCTCAGTGAATAACATCCCCCATGTCTTTCAGTGCCCCCGCAAAAGCAGGCTGTGGCTTCCTCCCCGGCCCCGTCCTGAAATCGCTTCCCTTTGATGGCTAAATGCTATTTTCTGAACAGGCAGGGATGAGTCATCACTCCTCCTGACCCCCCACTGGGGCCTGAAAGAATTTCCTCTCTGGGATAATAATAATAAAAACAGCTAATTTCTCCTGACCCCTGCATGTCTAGTCTGACCCCTGGCCCCCGTCCATTACGGAGGGGCGGTTCCTGGAGCTGTTTGTTTTTTCAGTCTCCCCCCCACACCTCCTCCCGCTGCGCCATGTTGCCTTCCTGGTGCTCCTCTTGAAGGCTCCCGCTTTCAAAGCAGTCCGGGGGTCTCCGATGAAAGACACTGGCCGTGGGGGACAGAAATTCACACATCCAGGGCCGGACAGGTCACACGCTCACACACAGATGGGTCCAGACCTCTGAACACCGTGGGTGGGTTTGTTGGGGGGGGGTCAAGGTCTGGCCGCTGTCCCACCTGGGTAGGGTTTCTTCCAACATGTTGGAGCCGCCACTGCAGAGAAGCACCTGCCTTCTGTCCTACTTGACTCGCAGGAGGGCGCCTCCTGGTGGTGGGCAGGTGTGACTCCATACACCCCCCCGCTCCCCCCCACCCCCCCACCAGATGCAGGCATGGCA
Source organism: Paramormyrops kingsleyae (assembly GCF_048594095.1). Classification (NCBI taxonomy): domain Eukaryota; kingdom Metazoa; phylum Chordata; class Actinopteri; order Osteoglossiformes; family Mormyridae; genus Paramormyrops; species Paramormyrops kingsleyae. Next base: position 6,792,596 of record NC_132818.1, on the reverse strand, counting down.
CTATCCCGGTAACAAACATAACAGTGGAGAAACAGGATTCAGAGTCAATGCTCATCAAATCAACATTTGTGGGCCAGTCATCTCGTACATGAGGGCTGTGGACACTCTTTGTAGTAGAAGGTTTATTTGAGTTTATAAAAACAGGAATGAAATAAATAATCTTCAAAGGTAGGAGCTCACCTCACCGGGCCTGGCGTGGGGGGAGGCTGGTGACAGTGTGGGCCTGACGGGACGGGGGGGTGGGTTTCGGTGCTGAACTGATGTCAGCATGACGGCTGATATCAAAGGGAATCTGTTAGCGTCACGTCCTCCGCTGCGTCCTCTCTGTGATGGCGCGCTCCGTGCTGCTGTGTTGCTTGTTGCCGTGGTGACGGCGATCGCACATCTGCGGGATTAAAGCCGGTCGGCCGCTGAGCGCACGCAACTGACAGCCGAGAACAAGGAGGGGGGGGCGGGGGGGGATCTGCCTTCTTTCATCTTCTGTACGAGAGCAACAAGGAGCCAGATGGCTCCTGGCACAGGCTGCTCACCTGGTTCTGAGAGGGGTAGGGGGGGCCTGGAGGCATGGGCATGGGGGGGCCTCCGTTTCCCATCATCCCACTGGGCTCCACATCTTCCAGGTCCTCAACGCCGTCTGTGTGTGTGTGTCTTGGGGCCGCAGACCTGTGTGGTGTCATGCTCACTTTCACACACTTATGCACCATTAAAATGTGGCCTTACAGGCTGCCTGAGACCCCCCACCCCAACGCCGCTGTCCCGTCACATATTCCTCCCAAACAGGCGGCGCCCGGACGCCCAGGGTCCTGCGGGGGACACTTTAATACTTTTAACAGCACTTTTTATGTGTCAGGTTTTTCCTACAGAAGGGGAAGGCTATAAAAACTGCCCCCCCACACCACTGCACCCTCCGCCCAAACCCACTAGCACCTAGAGGCCATGGCTGCCCCCGCCCGCCCGCTGCCTGGGGTACGGCAAACAGGAAAGGGGCCCTGCGCCCCGTGACGGTCTGGAAACGGTTGCCCCCACCTGTAAACCTGGCACCGTAGCGCCTTTCATTGCTGTGTGAAACACACATTTTGTCCTGTTTATGTAACATAAATAATTGTTGTAGGTGAAGCCCTAAGCTAAATGAGAAAATTCCCCAGGGGGGAAGGAAAATGAGGTATGTTGAGGCCGTTGGGCGTGTGACGGGATCTCCCCCCTCCCTCCCCTCCCTCCCTCCCAGCCTGCGTACTTGCGTCAGCTGCTTGCCTGCGTCACAGCCCTACTGAGCACGTGCGCCGGGGACTGCGGCATCATCAGCCTGCAGCTGCTGCAGGTGCTGGTTTCTGTGCAGAGTCTGACGGCCAATCCGGAGCTGTGCGGTGAGGTAAGCTCCCTTTGCCCCGCCCCTTACCCTGCCTCCAGAGTGTCACATGGATATAGCCCCACCCCCACCCCCCCAGTCAGCTGTGCCACAGTCCCCTCTTACAGCCAGCCTCTCCCTGACGTCTTTTTGTCCCCCCTCGCCGTTCGCACTCTCCTCTCTTGTTACGGCCGCTGGCACGGTGGTGAAGAATGTAGCGGCCCTTACAGTTCACAGAGCGCACCAAGCTGCACAATTACCCACTTAGTCAGCGGCAGGTGGGAATTTCACCCCGATTAGAGGGTGACAGGCAGTGAGGAACGGCAGGTGTATAAGGGCCGTGTGTCCCCAGCTCTGCGCCCCCCAGTGGTCGTAATGAGGATGTCCACTGTGTGGTCAGCATACAGCCTAAAGCTCTCGGCTGAAAATCTCCCTAAACACAGACCTTCATTTTAATAGCTGTGTCTGTGTCCATGAAGGGGGGGGGGGGGGCACACTGGCCTCCCCTGACACAGACACCATCTCTGGGGATTCCTGCCCCATTTCCAGGGAAGAGCTGCGGATTCCAGTGGCCCCAGTGCACGGTGACTCACTGGGCTGCTTTTAAGGGGGCACGTTCCCTGCTGAATTTAGCCTAAATGCATATTCATCCCCCCCCATCTCTGAATTTAGGTAACTACAGAGCAGTAAGACAGTACAGCACAGGTACAGTAGTGGGATCAAACAGCTGCCTGGCCTGGGGGGGGGCACAACACTGTGAACAATGCTGAGGTTCTGTATGCTCCCCCCATCTCGCTCTGCCTTGCCCCTCCCCACCACCCGGCGCCGCCCTCCCAGGCCCAGCACAGCATACGCAGCCTGTGCCAAGCGCAGGCCCTGTCGAACCCCGTGGAGCTGTATCGGCGGCACATGGCCGCCCTCCTGGACGGTCTGTCCCGCAGCCAGCCCTCCTGGACACGCCATTCCCCTCAGAGACTGCAGCTGGAGGTCATCACCATGCAGTCAGGTGAGCGGGGGCCGGGGGGTCGTGTTAGGGTTGACCCTGCTGATCTCAGTTGGCTCTATGACCCCATCAGTCCCCTTCAGCTGACCTCCCATCATGCTGTGACCTGAGGGCTGTGAAGATGGGGGGGGGGGGGATTTCGAGGGGTGGGGGCTCTAAAAGACTCTATCAGGAAAAATGAAAATCCCCACTTATCGTGGTGCCCGCCAATCAAAAACGACCTTTCCGCCTCCCCTTGACGGAGTGGGACCCTCACAGTCATGACTAATCGCTCCTAGAGCCCACAAGCCTGACCCAAGGGGTCAGAGGTCAGAGGGTTCCGCTTGGGTGCCACCCCTATGTGCGTGCCCTCTCACCAGTGCCCCCTGTCTGTGGGACTTTTTGTTCACTTCGGTGTGTTTACACCTCATATGCCCCCACCCCCCCATTTTTGGATACCTTCGTGTCCCACGTGAGGCAGATGGGCACCATCGTCCACATCAGGTCCAAGGCCAGGAAGCGTCAGACCGCCGCCTCTTGTTGGTCATGCTTTGATCGGCGTGTTCCCATGGCGTGATGCCCACATGCCGCCGCGTCCTCTGCCCATCTGCGCCCCCCCCCCTCCCCCTCCCCCTCCCCCTCCAGGATTTCCTCCGTCTCGGTCGTCAGTCCTTCTCGACAGCTGGGGTGGGGGTGGCTGGTTCAGGTGGAGTTAAGCTGCCCTGGTTTTTGGACATTTGTTTAATTTGGACATTTAAATGGAGCTTTAAAGCTTTTTAATCTTAGAGATTGGTTATTGTTTTATGTTCTATTGTTCTGTTCATGCTGGGATCTCTTCAAACGTTAATGGTGTGTGTGCCTCTGTGTGTGTGTGTGTGCGTGTACGTGTGCATCTGTCTGTCTGTCTCTATCTGTGTCTCTGTCCGTCTGTCTCAGGCCCGGTGGTTGGTCAGTTCCTCCCCCAGCTCTTGCCTGTTCTGCATGACAGTCTGCAGCCCAGCAGAGACCCTGAGATGAGGCTGCAAATCTTCATCCTGCTGTCCAAACTGCTGCTGGATGCAAGGAACACGCTGGACTCTCAGGGGTATGAGCAACACTCACAGAGAGAGAGAGACACACACACACACACACACACACACAGATGCAGCGAGACTGGACTCCATTGTCCCACTATGGCTTTCCACTGGCTCGATAGGGAAGGCCGAGGTGTTATGGAAGGGCGGGGTGTCGTCCCAAATCCTTGCGCTTATTTTCCTTTCTGAAAGCTACAGCACGTCTTGGGTCTGCTTTCCAACACGGCTGTTTTTCCAGCCCCCCCCCCCAATCCCAAAATAAACGGGGGATTCCCAGGATGACGACACAGTAGTTTTCCCCATTACTGCACACACCGTGGATATGGGCCCAACTTTCTGCAAGGCAAGTGCTGAAAGTTCAGGCACCAAGATTAAGGGGGGGGCATTTTCACCCAGTGAGACACGGACAGAACCGACCTATTTACACACGGGGGTTCAAAATCAGACGGCGTACTAGAGATGGGGACCCATGTTCTTGGGTCGTGAACCCACACCCTTAGTTTAAAATGGCTACTTTGTCACCTGCTCTTGCTTTATATTTCGCAAGCTGTAGCAGTCTACTCCTGTGGAGCATCCCTGCTCTCCCTACAGCTCTGATGTTGCTCCCAGTCCCAGCCAGATGCCCCAGGCCGCTCCGGCCCCCAGCTGTAGCCGCTGGCAGATGTTAGAGGGATTTGCCCCCTACTGATGGCGTGATCTCACCCCGCCACAAAGACAGCGTGGCCTTGTGGCGAGGTCAGAGCAGAGCCTCCAGCTGGCGGGGGGTGGGGGCGCCAAGCCCTGGCCTGTACGGCTCCTGTGGTTAGCTCAGAGATGGAAGCGTGGTTTCACTTACCTCGGCGCAAAGGCTGCAGAAATTAGCTACGATGATGGAGTACAGCTTCCCTGAACACCATCTCATTCGAACAGTATCAGACCCAACTTACTGCCGTGCATCAGCGACGTTGGGGGTCGAGATAAAGATCGCCCCCTTGTGGCCATCTGAGAGAAAGGCGGTGCAAGGTGCCGCAAAGCCCACATCAAAGTACGTGGCACAGCTCGTAAAGCCAGCCTACATAGCGGGGTGAAGGGGATAGTAATGGTGTCTGCGAGGCCTTTGTTCCTGGGCCAGAGCTAAATAATGATCCCTCTGTCAGGAGGTGAATTATGCACAAGGGCGGGAAGAAGAACGGTTCAGAAAGTGTGCCTCTTTAAGTAGCCCTGTCGCTCTGTTTGATGTGGATCGACTCAGCGCTGTTTAAGGAAACATGAAAGGTAAGAGGGGGCAATGCATAATGCAAGGCGGAGAAATACCACCACCACCCCCCCCCCCCAATCCCCCCCCCCCCCAGCACACGCACACACACAAAAACACCAAACGGTGCTGCGGTATTTTACTGCGAAGGGGCAAGACAGTGTACATGCTGTATGTTTTAGGTGTACTTGAGTAGGCTATTGTACAGACTACTCACTCAGATACAGGCGAGTACTTTAGGCCCTAAGAGGCTATTGTACAGACTACTCACTCAGATACAGTTGAGCACTTTAGGCCCTAAGAGGTGATTGTACAGACTACTCACTCAGATACAGTTGAGCACTTTAGGCCCTATGAGGTGATTGTACAGACTACTCAGTCAGATACAGGCGAGTACTTTAGGCCCTATGAGGTGATTGTACAGACTACTCAGTCAGATACAGGCGAGTACTTTAGGCCCTAAGAGACTATTGTACAGACTACTCACTCAGATACAGTAGGTTAAGTACATGGCTCTCAAGTACCACAGCAAGCTGAATTTCTGGCCATGAGGTCTAGCTCCTACCCCATAGCGCCACCTGATGTACTCAGTGTGTAAATGTCTGTGTCCACTGTGAGTGTCCAGGTGGGCTCAGCCAGTTTGAAGGCTGGGGCACTCCTGTGAGACAGACCTGGGCAGGGCAGAGAGAGGATTGGTCTGCTGAAAGCATGGTTACCTGTCGCCCTCTGGTGGTGGCTCAATATTAATGTTCTAGAAGGAGACACATTGCATCGGCTTCTTGTTGAGACGTGTAATGTTCTGTAAAGAATTACATTAAAGGCCGCAGGGAAACACAGTGATTAATGAAGCAGAAAAAGCCTGTGTGTACGGAACAGTGTGCGCGACACAGGGGATAAAACGCTTCCAGATGCCCCGCCCACCGTGCCCAGCCTCTGCACCTGTAGGGTTACGCAGATCCAGATGATTCCCTACTGTGGGAAACCTGCTCTTTGCCACTCGTCTTGTGCCGCGCATGTAATGTTATCATGAAACAGCCCACTGATTCGTTTATTACGTTTCAAACACTCCCCATTAAATCAGTCTCTGTAACATCCCGTTCTGGAAGGTTCCACCAGGCAGGATAATGAGTAATGAGAGGTGCCTTGTGATCCCTTTACACCAGCGTTTCCCTACCCGGCCCTCGGCAACCCACAGGTCCACGTTTTTGCTCCCTCCAAGCTCCCTGCCAGACGGTCCACGTTTTTGCTCCCTCCAAGCTCCCTGCCAGACGGTCCACGTTTTTGCTCCCTCCAAGCTCCCTGCCAGACGGTCCACGTTTTGCTCCCTCCCAGCTCCTGGCTAGACGGTCCACGTTTTTGCTCCCTCTCAGCTTCATGCCGCTTTACACTAAGCGGATAACCTGAGAGCCTCCCCCCATTGACATAGTCGAGCGCTTCGATGGTATGAATCAGTGGGTCCGGCAGGGTGCTTCCTGGGTCCGCGGCTAGGCGATGCGTCCTTAACTGCCAGGTCGGCGCCGCCGTGCGCCCTGACTCAGGCCCGGCTGCTGTCTCACCCGCAGGCAGTTCTCCGAGCACCTGGAGCCCTTCCTACTGGACCTAATGCTGCCCAACCTAGTGTGGCATGCGGGCCGAGTGCCAGCCGCCATTCGCAGTGCCGCCCTCACCTGCCTGCTGGCCCTGCTCCAGGGAGGGGCGCTGACCTGGCACCAGGTGAGACACACCCACACGCACAGGGCTCCAAGGTCCGCTGTGAGCTGTTTTCTTCGTTCCTTTCTGATGATTTCTTGCCTGCAGTGCTGCAGTGGGTGACTCTCGCAGCAGGTGTGCGTGGCCAGGTGGGTGGGGCCAGATGGGTGTGGCCAGGTAGGCGGGGCCAGGTGGGCGGGGCCAGGGCAGCTCAGCTGGTACACAGTACACATACCAGCATCCCGCTGGAACAAAGCAGCCTCTGTCCAGGTCTTTGCTCTGTGGACCGAGGCACAGCCTCATTCTTGCCTGAGGTCCGTTCTGTGCCTGCCCTTGGAGGCGTGACCATGGCGACGGATCAGGATGCGGCTGTGGTCTCTCGGTGGATGGGGTGGGGGTGGGGGGGCATTCTCTGACAATCCCCCCCCTCCCCCGTTTGTCTTGCCGCCTTTGAAACTGACCCCTTCCTTACATGGCAGCGATTCCTAACGCAGCTACCGCTACCACTGTTTTTATTATGACTGCCATCCATATTCCCCTGCTCCTGTGCATCCCTGACACAAACAGACACACTGCCTGCATCGGCGTGACCTTCCTCGGCCCCCATGAGGCTGACTGCTTCAGCCCTGCAGAAACAGTGTGTTCCATCCACCCACGCTCGCAAATCTGCTACATGAGCAAACGTTCAGGGCCGGTTGGGGCCCATGTCACTTAATGGGATTAGCAGCACTGGTGGAGGCTGTCCAGTCACAAGCCCCATCTGCGTCCCATGTTGTCGTTCCTGCTCCGGTGGTGGTGTGACTGATTCCCAGTACATAGCCAGCCGCATGCTTGTTACTTCACCACTGGCCTCCCTGCTCAAACGGCCCCCGCATCGTCCCTCTCGTGCAGCTGGTCGGTGTGCAGGACAGGCTGATGCCCCACATCCTGGCCGCACTGGATGAGGACTCCCAACTCTCCCGGCTGATGGCCTGCCGCTCCATCAGTGCCCTGCAGACGCTTGCTGGGAAGCAGCTCCACCCAGACACCCTCAACAAGATCTACCCCGGTGCGTGGGCCTGGGGTCACGAGGGTCATGGGGGTCGCCGGGAATAATCCCGAGAGAGCACTGGGTACTCCACTGCATGGGCCTGGGATTACAGGGAATAATCTCGAGAGAGCACTGGATACTCCACTGCATGGGCCTGGGATTACAGGGAATAATCTCGAGAGAGCACTGGATACTCCACTGCATGGGCCTAGGATTACAGGGAATAGTCTCGAGAGAGCACTGGATACTCCACTGCATGGGCCTGGGATTACAGGGAATAATCCCGAGAGAGGATGGTGCCCAGTCCCCAGGAGAAAGCCACTTTGCACCATTAGTGCTCATTGCTGTACTCTACACAGGCGAAGGGCAGCAGCATCAGCACACACGCAACACACACAGGGAGTGTTTGTCACCGAGCCTTTGAAGCTGACCCATGAAAGGGTCATCAGAACGCAACGAGGGGCAGCGTCCGGTCCAATAGACTGGGATGGTGTTACTTCACAGATCCTCACTGGGAAATTTTCTTTTCACCACTCCCATCTGACTCTCTGAGACGCACAGTTACATTTACATATTTAGCAGACATTTTTGTCCAAAGCAACATGAGGCAAATAGCACATTGCAAACATACATGCTGTCAAGGAGTCAACTAGGCGTAAGTGCAGCTATGCTGAGCTTCCAGTGGACTCCCAGGTACAGTGTAAGTAGGGTATGAGCAGGAGCTACAAAACAGCTTCTAACAGTAAGAATAATAAGAGCACTCAGGGAGCAGGAGTGCAACATAAGAGCATTCAGGGAGCAGGAGTGCAACATAAGAGCACTCAGGGAGCAGGAGTGCAACATAAGAGCACTCAGGGAGCAGGAGTGCAACATAAGAGCATTCAGGGAGCAGGAGTGCAACATAAGAGCATTCAGGGAGCAGGAGTGCAACATAAGAGCATTCAGGGAGCAGGAGTGCAACATAAGAGCATTCAGGGAGCAGGAGTGCAACATAAGAGCATTCAGGGAGCAGGAGTGCAACATAAGAGCATTCAGGGAGCAGGAGTGCAACATAAGAGCATTCAGGGAACGCAAAGAGGTATAAGAGTAGTAGGGCAATCACGGGCACAGAGGCCTAACGTGCCGAGCCACACGCCGCCCCCCCCCAGGTCCTGCTTATGTCATCCAAAAGTAGGATGTGGGTTTTAATGAATTTAAAGGGCCTGGAACCTCTCAGTCATTCAGGGTTGAGTTTGTCACAAAATAACGGAGCAGTCCAGTTCCTGACCAAGTATCTGCCTTGTGTGTCCATAGAGCTGCTGAAGCGCCTGGACGACAGCAGCGAGGAGGTGCGTGCTGAGGCGCTTGGGGCCCTGGGCCGCTGGCTGTCCTGCCTGGGGAGGGAGTATGATCCCCAGGCCTTCCAGCCTCACCTAGAGCTGCTATTCCAGCAGCTCCTGCTCCATTTGGATGACCCAGATGGCGCCGTGCAGGATGCAGTCCTGGGTGAGGCTCTGAGGGGAGGGGTGATGTGGTGATCGTTAACGGAATTGATGGCTCTACTTTCCGGTCGATTCCGGAATGGGCAAGCACTCTGGAGAGTCGGCTTTGATCACATCCGAAGGTGTTTGTGTAACACCCCAGCATCCTTGACAGTGTAATACAAAACTGGGCAAATGATCCGCCTTTTCCACCCAATTAATCACCTTGGGGGGGCCGAGGAGATGATGGACACGATGCTGGTCAGGCTGGGCCTCTGGGGAGGTGTGGGGGCGTGGCCAGTGTCTGGAAGCTGTGCTCAGGCGATGCCACTCAGGTCAGTGGCGGAGAGGTGGGGGGGCCTCCCCTTAGCTTTTATTAAACCCACATGGAGCCCCTCTCCTGCACATCCATTCTAGATAATCCCCCATTCTTATCTGGCTCTTCCTCCCCCCCCACATCTCAGGCGTCGGGTTGGGATGGGGTGAGATCAGTAGCTGGCATATTGCCCCCCCCCCCACTTCAAACATTACCGTTACAGGCTCGGGTAGGCCTGGGAGCAGTTCCCATACCGTGAATTCCCCTGGGCAGTGGGCGTTAGGGACAGAAGGAGGGGGAACTTCTTTTGAAACAGGTCCAGAAATAAGCAAGACCCCCCCCCCCCATGCCTGCCAGTTTATAGTACAGCACATTTAACCCCCTCAATGATGTGAGTAACTCATGGATCAGGGCAAGCTTCCCTGCACGTGAATGTGTGTGTCTGTGTGTATCTGTGTGTGTGTGTCTGTCTGTCTGTGTGTGTCTGTATCTGTCTGTGTGTGTGTCTGTATCTGTCTGTCTGTGTGTGTGTGTGTGTGTATCTGTGTGTGTGTCTGTATCTGTCTGTCTGTGTGTGTGTGTGTGTGTCTGTCTGTCTGTGTGTGTCTGTAATAAGATCACAGAGCACAGATGGATGGCTGGTGCTGAGTATGTGCATAGCTCACTGCCCACAGCTCCACAGAGAACTCATCATTCTGCTGGGTTGCTGTTTGAAGATACACCCCCCCCCTCTCATTCCCTAACCTGTTCTTATATGGTTAATGGTTATTGAATTTCCAATGTGCCTCTGAGGGACTTGATGGTCGTGTGACTTTGGGATGGCTGACTGTCACTGCTCCCCCATCCAATCTGCACCCCCAGCTCCCTTAGAGATGGCAGCTACCTACTGTCTCTGACGGGCCGCGGTTGGGAAAGTGAGCACAAGTGAAGAAGTGAGCATTGTTCTCCTTGCGTGCTGGCTCCAGAGGCATCTGTAAACAGCCAATCAAAGCCTGACACTCGTGCAGCCGTGCAAATGCATTACTTGCGTATAAGATGACATTTTCAAAGTGCTGGCTGTTTTTGGCAGTGGCGAGTGTCGACACTGAGCTTTCACTTGAGCTATGTGGCTCGTGGTTTATTGCTCTCTGAAGCTGAAATCAGATCCCAGCTGTTCTGTAAACAATTCCCTGTGCAAGATTGTCAATTTGTATGCTGCATCCATGCGCCATCTAGTGCCCACATTGTGAATGACTCATAATTTCCCCAAATCTCTGTATGACTTTTCTAATGTATGGTACTACACATAAGACAATAAGACAATTTGACAAAAGTGATAATAAATTTAATAGTGTTTTTTTTAAAAGAATTTCATAAGTACTGTCTCCACCCACTTGTACTGATGTGATTTACAGCGTACCGTCGCCACCTGGTGGCCGGGACTGACAATTGCCAAATTGCTAACCCTTGATTACTTCAAACTTTTCTCTGAGTTTCGGATAGTTTTCCGGAGTCTCGGAACTGGTGGCTGTAGGATCGGAAGGCGTCTGTATGGCTGTTCGGGTAACTCTGACCCACCGCTTTGTGTTTTGGTCCTTCCAGAGGTACTGAAGTCTGCTAGCACTGTCCACCCAGCGCTTCTGTGTCAGAATGTGGAGGCTGTGCGGGACAAACACCGCAATCCGAGCCACTGCGACCGGCTGCTTCGGCACATCCGCTCGGTCTCGCAGGACTCCGCATAGCTCTCTGTCCGGGGAGTACGAAGGCGCCCAGCCCCCCGGATACCTGCTACGATACGCGCACCCCGGAAATGCAGGCCAAGCATCCAGACGTGTTCAGACCATGTAGACATTATACTGATGACATTTTTTTTTAAATGACACACTGTAAGCTAAAGGGAGCCTCATAATCAGGCATCCGCACAAACTGCAGCAGAACCTCGCCTATGTCCACAAGTACCAGATTTATGTTTTTTTCCAATACAGAAAATAAAGGATTTGTTTTATTTTGAATATGAAATTTTTTTAAATATTAAAAAGAACGAAAATGAATCTGTTCTTATTGCTGTTTTTTTTTTCCATATTTCTTACACCAAAAACCCGTTTTTGTTGTTTATGTTTTATTTTTTGCTTTTTTGAAGTAAAATGGTAATTTTGTGGTTCTGGTCGAAACACAGGAACAGAAGACTCACAATCCATGAAAAGCTGGCTACTGAATTTCATGAACACAAGTTGATGTATCTAGAGGAGCATAAAATGAAAATTCAGTAAAATCCAGGAATCATGAGCGGCACCTTTACAACGTGCAGCAATATTCGAAAACTGTAACTGGGGAGTGCATATACCTTGGACATTAATGGAAGACCAGTTCTTGCGAGTCCTGTATTCCTCAGCATCTGGGATAGAGGGACGTTCTATGGGAATTTGGGTTCCGTCGATGCAGCCCGTGACTCCTGGAAAGTTCCCATATTCATTGAATTGTACCTTGTAATTAACTTGGGCTGCAGCATCTGCGAAGTTGTACCGTCTCCTCATTACACGAATGGCCCTGCATACTCTGTGAACGACTTTACACACTGTTGGTTCACTGACCCCACATACATCCCCAGTTTCTGTGAAAGGTGCCTCACGCCAAAAAACGTAAAGTTATGAGCACCTGCAGACTAACTGGAACAGGCTGTCCTCTTTGGGTCACAGACGAAAGACTGGGTTCCAAAAGAGAAATGATCTCCACAGCATTTACTTTATGCATTCGAAAACGATCTCGAAAACTGATTTCATCGAAAAATTGCAGTGTGTTACTTCTGTCAACAAGAATTTGTCTTGCAGGTGGTATTCGTTGATCATCGACATACTAAGTAATCCATGTGTCTTCTTCAGCAAACAACATTAATTTGAAGTTAAACCTGCCTGCTGGGAGGTTTTTTTTAAACCTCAATTTATGCCTGGACTACCTCTAATCATCCTTCAGGAAACAAGCTTAGTTTAGTCAGGAATAGGCTTAGTCTAGTACTGTTTTATACCTTAACTGAGAAAGCAGATTTCTGTTAGTCTGCATTAAAAGGCTGTTTAAATCTAGGACTAGCTTTAATCTCTGTCTGGGAAACCGCCCCTATATTAAGAACCATGGATTTTAATAAATTATATTTTGGTAAACCATATCCACGTTTGGTTTCCCTTTATATTGCCGAGCCAAAAGGAGTCTTGGTTGGGTAATATATTGGTGAGCCACTCACGCGGTTATTTCTTGCAAAATGATCTTCTAATGCGCAAATGGCTACCCTTTAGTGGTGAAGAGAGAGCTGGTCCAGTGTATCAGGTTGTGGTGCCGGTTGAATTTAGGGATCTTGTTTTAAAGGCTGCTCATGGTGAGCTGTCTGGTCACCTAGGAGTATGAGCGGGTAATGCGCCACTATTACTGGCCTTGTTTGAGATGGGATGTAGCCTATTTTATTAAGACTTGACATACCTGTCAATTAACTGGAAAGCCGAATCAGGTTATTAAACCGGCCCCCTTGTATCCGATACCATCTGTTGGCAAACCTTTTGAATACTTAATTGTAGACTGTGTGGGTCCATTGTATCCCTCGAAGTCTGGGTTTGTCTACTGCCCGTTATGTGTCAGTGTACCCCCTACCCAGCAGCATATCCCTTGAGGACTATTACCACCAAGTCTGTAGTAAAGGCATTGTCACAATTTATTTCCATCTCCGGCATACCGAAGATTCTTCAGACAGATAGGGGTTTAAGGAGGTTGTACGTCAGTTAGGTGTTGTGCATCAGCAAAGCACTGCTCATCACGCTCAAAGTCAGGGGGCCCTAGAACGTTGGCACCAGACTTTGAAGTCATTGCTCCATGCCTATTGCACTGAATTGAGCAGGGACTGGGAGGAAGGTGTTCCCCCGGCTCCCCCGTAGGACTGTCATCGGTCTGTGAGGTGGTACAGTCTCCTAGCATGGCGGCAGCATGCCGTGAGGAGGATGTTTGCGCTCCTGACGCCTCCATTTTCCAGCCTCACCTTCAGAACTCCGAGATGTTGCCCGATTTGGGGGCTCTCCTCTGCCGTTCGCCTGAGGAGAAGTGTGAGCAGTGGAAACATCTGGTTTTTGAGTTTCCTGCATTGTTTGGTGATGTTCCAACACGCATCCATGTTATGATGTTCTGCATGTACAGAGGTCCTTATAGGGCCTCTGTCTTTAAGGGGGGAGGTGTTAAGGGCCTGCCCATCACTGCCTCCTGTTGGGCTGTTTTGTGTTGCAGGGTGGAACATTGACACAGGTGATGTTGGTCATCTAATTCATAAGGAACTACCTGGCTGGGGTTTGATGTTCCATCTCTCCAGTTTTCAGCACGCGTCATTTATCATCGCTATGGACTTTAATAAATTAGATTTTGACAGCTTTGAAGTGCACACATAGTCAGACCTGCCTGTTTCATAGTGACGATTAAAGGGATTGTTAGGTAAGTATAACCAACCCAGCTGCAAGGCTAGACCAATGTACTCCAAAAAAAAGAAAAGGAAATAAGGCGACAGATTTCTGTACTGGGAGAGAAAAACAGCGACAGTGCTTCTGTGCAGGATTTATTCATCATCAATGTCTCAATCACTTCTCAAACTTAATAGCTTAATACAAAAAAAAACCGCAATATATCGGCAAACCAGTATATAAATATTGTAATACTGTTATAGATATGTAAACATTAATTAAATTTCAATTATTCTCATGAAAAGATTACAATAACCCTGTGGTGTATTCCACAACACATGTTCACAGTTCAAATGAGAAAACAGATACATTTATATAGTAGGGATGTGCAAAAAAATAGATCCGTCGATATATCCCGATATTTCCTTTCATGATATACTATATTGATTTCTAGCTCCAAAAATCGATATTTCCGAGGGGGAGAATCATGCAAAATACAGCCAGACGTTTTGGGATTTCCTACAACTACAATCTCAACTCCTGTAGATGTCGCTGTACGGCTAGGTACTCTGAATTACCGCTTGGCATTTCTGGCAGAGTGAAATCGCAAAACATGGCAGACCGAGGGCTTGTCATTGGAGCGGCCCCTTCAACCTATAAAGCCAAACTCCCATCCACCTCGCCTTGCGCTAAAAAAAATACAGAATCGGTAGTGCATTCTATTTGTCAGGATTTGCACCCCTATAGCGTGGTAGAAAACGCCAGCATTGGGTACATGGTCAACACCCTGGAGCCGCGCAATGCGATCCCAACTCGCAAACACATCACAGAGGTAGCTGTGCCCAGAATGTACGAGGAGGTAACGCAAGTTAAAAAATTAAGTTAAACAAAATCTCTTCTCTTATGTGTGATTGCTGGACTTCGCGAGCCACTGAATCTTATGTTAAGATCATGTCGCACCACATACATGAGGATTGGCAACTCATTTCCCATGTTTTGCAGACGAGGACAATGCATGAGAGCCATACTGGCGCTAACATCACCGAGCTGCTGAAAGGGGCAGTGGAGGAATGGGACATAAAAGGCAAGGGCTCTGCCATGGTAACAGACAATGCGACAAACATGACCACTGCAGCTGGCCAATATGCTGCGCTTTAAATGCTTTGCTCACACACTGAATTTAGCTTCACAGCCTGCGCTAAAGCTACCATCAGTCGCCCGATTGCTGGGAAAGATTCGAAGAATAAGCAGCTTTTTCAAACGCTGCACCACAGCCAGCCATTTACTGCGGGAAAAACAAAAAGTTGCTGAACTTGCCTCAACGCAAATTGCTCAGTGACATTGTTACCAGGTAGAATGGTGCACATGACTTGCTGGAGCGCTTTTTAGAACAACAGCCAGCAATCCATGCCGCCCTCCTCTCAGCTGAAGTGAGGAAGACAGAGGAGATCTGCACACTCAGCCAGTCAGACGTGACAGCTGCTGAAGAAGCTGTCACTGCCATGAAGCCAATGAAGCCAGCTACACTGGTTATGTCGGAAGAGACCACCACAACACTACCAGTTTCAGCTCCACTCCATGCCCAGCTGATCCATGATCTACAAGACAGCCCAAATGATTCCAACTTCGTAAAGGAAATCAAATCTGCCATATGCCAGGATCTTAACAAGAGGTACTTGGACGAACAAGAGACTATGTAGCCTCAGCTGTAGATCCAAGGTTTAAGGTCCTGCCTTCCTCACAGAGGACCAGCGCCAAGACACGTATGCTAGAATTATTTCAGAAGCTGCAAGGAGCGAGGAGACACTACAGATAAGATAAACAACTAAAATATGTAACTACTGTGAACATTTTACATTCTATAAACATTTTAAATTTCCATCCATTTAAGAATCATCAATATTTAAAAATCATAAATACTGGTGAATGATAGACAAATATGACAAGTCTGGTCAATTTAATTCAATTGGCATTTGGATTCTATATTTACTAATTCTCTAAAGCTAATATTGATGCATTGCTGTTTCGCAGCAGAGTGAGACAGGAGTGGAGACTGAAGAGACAGAAACTGATATAAAAGACATGGACGGCAATCATGGTCCTCGGCAAGAAGATATCTCTACAGTACCATCTAAGAGATCCAGGCATTCCTGCTCTCTAGCTGACCTGCTTGGTCAAACATATGCTGCAGGTTAGATTGATAACACTTTAAAGGTCACTGGAAAAAAAGAATTTCCATTATGTTTCATCATAAACGTGTCTGAAAAATGTGTTAAGTCGGCTTTAAAAAATTGCGATTCACTAGCAGCCTGTGATGAAAGAGTGTCGGACAAAGTCACTCAGTGCCTGATGCTGTAAACAAATAATGTGTTTATACTGATATTTTATTGTGACATTTCTGATACTGATTTATTGTGCTGTCCTACTCTGCCACAGGATCGACAGAGAAATTGAAAACTGCAGAGGACCAGGCAAAGGAGGAGATGGCAAGATGTAGAGAGGAAGCTCCCTTGTCTCTCAGTGTCAGTGCACTGGACTGGTGGAAAGCACATGAAAGCCAGTACCCTCTCTCGTCACACATTGCAGAGAGATACCTGTGTATCCCAGGAACTAGTGTCTCCTCTGAGCGAGTTCTCTCTCCCGCGGGGGACATTATTACAGCTCAGAGGAGTGCACTCACGCCAGACCATCCTCATCAAGTTCTATTCCTTAACAAAAATTACAAGATACAAGATATAATTTTTTTAATTCTATTCCTTAACAAAAATTAGAAGTCAAAATAGGTCTACCATTGTATCCATGTTGTTTTTGTATCCATGTTTATTTTTAAAGTATAGTGGACACATGCAAACAACATTTGAGTTGGTTTACAGTATTTTTACAGTTTATTAACATCATACTGATGTCTGTTTTATTTTCTTTATAACAACAGTTTTTCCTCCTACATCAGGCTGTTCACTCAGGATAAGGAGTGTCTGTGTGCATATGCACTTTATTTTTTATATGTTCACATTTCAGCTCAGTCCTCTACATGCACCACACAAGCCTTAGATAACTGACTGGGCACTTTAATTTCTTATTTTCAATCTTATGCACTTTATTTTAATGTTTTTGGTGTCCACTAGTTCAATGTGTTAAAATGCAAAGACGATAAAGTTAAAATTCAATTATGTTATGTTGTTTTGGCTGAATTATTAATGTAATGTGATTCATTAAGACCACCCAGATCGTACACAGCAACTTGTATTTCAGCTCTATTTTTACATTTTCAGTGAACTGTAGAATATCTCAATATATCGCAATATGCATAGCATCACAATATATCGTAATATAATCGCATCGTGACCCATGTATCGTGATACGTATCGTATCGTGAGGTGCTTGCAAATAACCACCCCTAAGATATAGACCGATATGGGGCTGCGTTTCTTTCTCGCACTGACCCATTCACAAAGGATAAAATAAACATACACTAGAGACAGCACAACCAATGAGGCATACAAAAAAAAACAAATATAAGTTTGCATGTTATTAATGAATAAACCCACTTATTTAAAGGCCTAACTAACCATGCTATATAGAGACGGATGGCTTGTTACCGCTAACTTACCGAACAAAAAGATATATTTTTAGCTTTAAACCACAACTCGGAACAAATTAATAAAGCGATATAATAAATGGGGATGGTATTCACATCTGATATTGGGTATATGTGACTATTAAACCCAGATATTTACTAACCTGTGTTGGGAGAGAAAAACAGCACGCGTTTAAGCGACAGTGCTTCCGTGCAGGATTCATGATGAATTTCCTGGGCGGGATTATTGCTCTACCCAACACTCGTGGTCCAGCGCCCCCTAGCGGAAGGGAGTCTGAACTAATACACGTATGAATGTGGATAAACAAGGATCGAGGAGGAAAAAGGAGAAAGGAAATAAAAAAAAATATATATATACACACACATAGATACATATACACCAATTATGGGGTAACTGATTTTCATCCTGTTACATAAGCGTACATTGTTAAGTATTAATGAAGGCGTGACGGGATCGGCATGAGAAGCCGGTCTACAGGCTGTTATTTTAGCAAAATTATTTGCAAATGTATGTGGAGAGCTGTGTGACTGTATCTCAGACCGCGTGTATGTAGTTAGATTTGTAAAAGTGTAAAAGAATGTGTAAATGCGTACTGAGATTTGCAAATGTGTATAGGAATGTGTTACCTAATATGTACAGGAATTCGTGTGTGTAAACCTGTAAAAGAATCTATGAATATAAACGAGATTCGTACGTGTGCGGGAAAATCTGTAAATGCGTACTTAGCTATTTATGGCTGAAAAGTCTAAATATTTTGCTCCAAGAGCTGTAAATGCAAACAAGTCATTCGTTACAACTCAGGCGGATCTTAGTCTTTTGTGATTCTTGCTACGCTTCTGCCGGCCTGGCAGATCTGCAAATGCGTGTGGAGATCTGTCTGTGCCCGGAGGTTTTGAGGGCTTGAACATCGTCAGGGTATAAGACTTTTTACAGCCATACAACTCTCCATACACATTCGCAAATAATTTTGCTACAATAACGCCCCCCATACCGGTCATTTGGGATACAGTCGCTGTGAAACAGGTGTTGCGCCCCTGTGTCAGAGCGGACTGACTCCGGATCGTCCAGCGTCTGACCAATCGCAGCGCTCCGCCTCCGGTTCCGTCACAGCGCCGTTCCGGACGCCGGTACCGGGAGCTGCTGATCCGGGAGCGCCGAAACGCAGTCGGCGGCTTTCCGCCATACACAGCTGTAAATATGCTTCAGATCGGAGACGAGCTATCCTGCTTCTCCGTGGTGTTCGTACTGACTCTGTTCGCATCCAGGAGCGCCGTTTGCTCATCCCTTTTCACCGCATCGCTCTACGTTTTCCTGGTGATTTTCCGCTACCCGCAAGTTCCGGCTGACAGGGCGAAGCAGGTGCTACGGCCGACCAGGCTCGGCAGCGGCGGCGTGTCGGTGGTGGCGCACCGAGGAGCGGGACACGATGCTCCTGAGAACACCCTTGCAGCGATCCGGGAGGTGAGTGAAGGACAAGGGTACAGCCAGATGTCAAAGATGGATCTGTGGACAGTTTCCACAAAAGCACAGTAATGCCCGTCGTGATCGTCAGCTCTGTCGCTCCATCGCTATGACATTGTGTAGAATGTCCATCTTCTGCTACAGAATGTAGGAAATCTCATTATCTTATATCTACGGCACTGCATCGCACACCGGCTAATTTACGACGACTAATTTGTGGCTTGTGGTTTTAAACCGTGCTACTGTAGTTTTCCATTTCTTCACAAATTGCCGTGTAAAACTTAGCACCAGGTTGTCATTTTACTGCATTTGGAGTCCCTCACACCCCAACCCTCGCCTTGCACTGGTTCGGTGCCATCATTCACAGCTAGGTGCAGGCTAACGCTGCCCAAAACCTGAAATTCGCATGCAAGAAGATCACTTGGATTCAAATAACTGCAAGGTTTTGGTGTGCAGTTACAATTAATCACTTCATAAGTGTAGCCTTGGTGGGAGAGGTTACATAGGAGAACAAGGTGCGCCTTTAAGGCACGCGGCGCAGACTGAAGATGCTGCAGACCAGAGGAGGTACCCGGCAGGCAAGATGATAGATCTGATCTGTGGAGTTTCTCACGGCAGATAACATTTATTTTCACAGCTGATCGGATGTTACTGGATGGCTCAGCTTAAATACCTTCCCCACAGGTACAGCAGCAGGACACTGACACTTACTGCCGTTAAGCTCATATTCAAAAAACACCACAATGTCTGATGACCAGCGATATGAGTGACGGCCACGGGATCTAGTGGACAAGCGCGCCCTCTATTGGTCATCACATAGCATGGGTGAACAGGAAGACGGGAGTAGCAGAGAAGCAGAGGGTCAAAAGCGAGGTGAAGATAGAGCGTCCGGGCTGCTCAGAGTGGACAGGGAGGAGTAGAGCAGCATCGCCTTTTATTTCTGAAGGGAAAACAGAGATGAAAGGAAATACATACAGAAGTTTGATGCAGACAGGAAGCATGAAATCTGAAATTGCCTTGGACTGCGTGGCCATTTTGTTATGGTGTCTCCTGCATTTGTATTTTTCCTGGTTTGCCTTCACCTCTGTCTCCCTCGCACCTCCCCAGGCCCGTCTGAACGGCGCCACCGGGGTGGAGCTGGACCTGGAGTTCACAGCCGATGGCGTCCCCGTGGTGATGCGCGACGAGACCGTCGACCGCACCACCAACGGCTCGGGTCTGCTCAGCGTGCTGCGCTTCTCTGAGGTCAGCAGGCTGGACGCCTCTGCCAAGCACAGACTCAGGTGAGCGGAGGGAGGAGGGAATGTGCTTCATAGCCATCCTACTGCCAGCTTTGCTGTAGCTGTCGTGATCAGTCTGAATAGTCTGTAAGCTACGGAAATTTCCGGAAACAGAGCGATATTCCTGCTATATGTGATGCAGACAGAAAGAATGCAGAAATATTCCAGAAAGCGAGCAGATGAGCCTGTAATACAGGATTTTGGCACAAAAGAACGTTAACAAATTTGTAGTGGGCAGTGAGCAGTGTATGGCTCACCAGGTTAGGACACTATGTCTGTAATCGGAAGGCTGTTGGGTTAAATCCCAGGGTCAGCAAAGATGATGTCACCATTTCACCCCTGAGCAAGGCCCTTAACCCCAATTGCTTCAACACTGGCTTGGCTCTGTTCTCACAAAAAATGTATGTCGCTTTGTATTAAAGGGTCTGCCAAGTAAATAAAATGTACTGTCTTCAAATTTGTTGGTTTTGCTGTTGTGAAGATGCTAACCTTTTTATATATAGAGACACCTGTTAATAGATGCTGCCAGAGGCGAGTGAAGAGTTTTAAGGGTTTAAATCAGAATAAATGGGGCCACAAGTACATAAAAGAAAAAAAAACAAATGTTTGTGTGGTTTTTGGAAACAACCAGGGAGCGATTCCACGGAGAGAGGGTCCCAACTCTGCAGGAAGCCGTTAAGGAATGTATCAGGCAGCAGCTGACCGTCTTCTTTGACGTCAAAGGTCACCCTGATGAGGTACGGGCTGCAGGCACCAAGGCCTGTGGCCAGGCAGTACCGGCACATCAGTGTCGCTCCAGGTCGGAGGGCCGCCTTTCAGGTTGACACACCCCTTTCTGGACTTACTAGGGACTCAAAAGTGGCTTCACTCCCCCAGTGGGCCACAGGAACGACGGCAAATATGTGAAGCAGCACGGCTGCTCAGACCGTGAAAGGAATCCGTACCCACAATGCACTGTGCCCCGCCCAGTGCCACCATCTGTGTAATGCAGCTGTTGACAAACATGAGGCTTCAAAGACAGACGCACGCGCCCCCGGCCACAAATGTGTGCCGAGAATGATTTCGCCTAAATGATTTGACTAAAGCTAGCAGGTCTGACAATGAATGAAGCTGACGATCGGGGTTCCGCTTTGACAGCCATGCTAACAAGCTGCGTTTCTCACACCCATCACTGCAGGCCGTCGCTGTCCTGAGAGAGATGTACAGAACCAACCCGGTTCTCTACAACAGCAGCATTGTCTGCTCTTTTGAACCCAAAGTCATTTACAAGGTACAGTTCTGGTCACTGGGGGGCACTTCTGAGGCACGAGGTCATCATATACAATCAGTTCTTGTTCCCCTGCAGTGGCGCAGTGTGCAAGTTTTCAGACATTCATGTGATTCCGTACCCACCTGTCCTCTCCGGACCCAGATGCGGCAGGCTGACCCGGAGGTGGTGACGGCGCTGACCCACCGGCCGTGGAGGCTGAGCCAGCAGGAGGACGGCACGCCACGCTTCTCCGCGTCGTGGAAGTACCACTGGCTGCAGCTGCTGGACGTGCTGCTGGACTGGGCTCACCATCACCTGCTGTGGGACCTCTGTGGCGTGTCAGCCTTCCTGGTGCACCGGAGCGTCATCTCCCCGTGCGTGTGCACATTCAGGCTTGCATTCACGCTCATGCTAAAGCTCGCACTCATACTCACAGTCGCTCTCACATTTCACGCTCGTACTCATACTCATACTCGCGCTCACACCCATGCTTGGACTCGTACTCACATTCACACTTGCACTCATACTCGCATTCAGCACTTGCTCACACTCACACTTGTGCTCACACCAACAGCTAACCCATCCTACCCAGCGTTTCTGGTATTACAGCCAATCCCTCACTCTGAACCCTGACAGTTGCTTTTGTCCAAAGCAGCAGCCTGTAATTAAGAATCCTGAACTGTCCCAGTAAACATACTCATGGCTGCAGCAGGTGTGTCCTTAACCACTGTGTCTACCTAGTACACCCAGAACGGCACCATATATTCATTCCCACAGCCCTGTGATTGTGACCCAGACAGCTGCTTATTAATATCAGGGGGAGGCTTGTGCTGTTGCGCTGAACCTCTTTGATGAATCGTAGATGTGACATTGTGACCTGACGTGACTCCGCCCGCATTCCTCCTCACCTCTGCCCTCAGGGACTATGTGAAGTACTGGGCCGAGCGCGGAGTGGAGCTCATTGGCTGGACCGTCAACACAGCCGTGGAGAAGCAGTACTACCAGGACGTGCTGAACGCCAGCTACCTCACTGACAGCCTCAGGGAGGACTGTGAAGCTGCCTACTGAAGATCAGCATGCGGAAGGCAGGAGGATGAGGCCCGGAGAGTGGGGGGGAGGGGTTAACATGCACACACATACATTA
This sequence comes from Paramormyrops kingsleyae, assembly GCF_048594095.1. Lineage (NCBI taxonomy): Eukaryota > Metazoa > Chordata > Actinopteri > Osteoglossiformes > Mormyridae > Paramormyrops > Paramormyrops kingsleyae. The sequence continues at coordinate 6,770,328 of NC_132818.1, read as the reverse complement.
CCCAGAATGCTCTGCCTCACATACACACACAAACACACATTACCCAGAATGCTCTGCCTCACATACATACACACAAACACACATTACCCAGAATGCTCTGCCTCACATACACACACACACAAACACACATTACCCAGAATGCTCTGCCTCACATACATACACACACAAACACACATTACCCAGAATGCTCTGCCTCACACACACTCTGCTCCCCCCACATCAGGATTACAGGCCCACACAACTCCGCGGCCCGAGACGCTCAGGCTCACCCTTCATCACCTCCGTTAGTCCCAGTGCAGGTGCTCCACCATAACTGCAGATACACAGCAAATGAGAGTCAGGTGCTGTTCACAGAGGCTCCCACCTTACATCAGGATGCAGGAAATAAAAGCCTGCAGCAATAAGAGTAAGAAATTCCTCAGGCTTCTTCGGCGACCCTGTGTTTGCTGGAGAAAACGCCCACCAGTCTCTCCTAAGCCAACCTAACACATACTGTGCATTTCACAAATGGAAATGTCCTACTTTTCAGCTGGATTGCAGGAAAAATAAACGTTTGGAATACACTTAAAAAAAATTAAACATGGTGAAATGTGTCTTAAACAGGGTATGTTTTAAACTATTCTTAATATTAAATAACTTTTTTAAAATTATGTTTGACTGTTTCCTGTACACCTTACTATTGAATTAAGTGAACATTGACCACGACTAAACGTCGTAAATCCCGACATTTCTTTGAAAGTACAAGGCTATAGTGACGTCACATCTTGTAACATACTACAAATATTTAACCCTGCATTGAAGTCGGGTCGGAAAGGTCGTGAATGCGAATAGAGAGCACATGAAAGTCTACGAAGTCGTATTTACCAGTGGGGATTTTCTTTACGCCCCGAGTTGGGGGCGTGTCATTACAACAACTGTGGAAAGCTTCAGTGTGAAAGGCAAATTATTTTGAGAGTAATAAATTTTGTGTAGCGTGACACTGCAAAACTGAATCGTTTTGAATGTTGATGAGATTGTTATTAAATGGTGTACTGTGGGGAAAAAAGATTTTTGTCTCAATATTTGATATGTAGCCTAACTGGTCAGCTAGGCCACCTGCAACTGTGAAAAGTTCAGTTAGCGCTACAAATCTGTTTTGGCGTTGAATGCAGAACAAATCCCTTAAGAAGCCATAGACCATAATTGTAAATTTACTAAAATATTGACACTGACAGTGCATTTTATGAATGAATCTATGTTGAAGCTTGATTTTTTTTTTTTTTTTACAAAAAAATGCTTGATGTTTGATAGTCTTGGTATGAAAACCTTTCGCTCCAAGCATGTGTTTGCATGTCGATAAGGGCAAAAACAACGCAATTTCGGGGATTTTGTAACCTCAACACAAATCAGATTTTAAATCACTGTCAAATTATTGTCCATTCGTTTAATTGGGGCTTATTAGAGAACCTAAATAACAACAACTAATGTGACCATTCAACAGTGCCATTGTAGGTATTTCATTAAAGAAACAACTAAGCACTGTGTTACAGAAATCAGTAGGCTACACAGTAACCGAGAACCGCAGCCGCCGTGTCGGGTGACTGAGTTCTGCTGTTCTGGTTAAATATCATCAAGCAAGCTAAGAATCAGCCCGAAAGTCCTTTCCTTACGCCCTCCGTATCTGCTGCTGTGTAGTAAATGGTGCCCATACATCCTCTTTTTCTGGGACCTAGAAACGCCTGAAATGTCCGGGATTTCGCTTGTTTAATTGAGACATCTTTCTACTGCCGCACTGCTTTTTGTGCGTATTCGCGTTGCTTTGACGCCTCGCATTGCGCCCTGCCCCCGTCTCCTCTTTTTTTGCAATACAAACATAAGGTCACTTACTTTTACGCAACTTAGCAGGGACTCGCTAGACTCTTACAGATTTTTTTTCGAGTTTATATCTAGGGCAAATGAATGAAAGAGAAACTGTGCCCGGGGTTAATAATACTGATTGCTAGTGATAACAAAGTGGCCCAGGAGGCACCTGAGCGCAGGCTGGCGGGGGTCTGCAGGCGAAAGGGCAGCGGGCCCGCCGGCCGCCGTTTCCCCTTTAAGTGTATGGAGGTGTGTGCGCGCGTCAGCGGCGAAGTGTCTGTGGGACCCGACTGCGCTCCCGTTACACTATAACTTCCACATCGCCCAAAGTTACACCTTAGCACCGATCGTCCGGGGACGGACCTGTGTCGCATGCAGGTTACACGGCCATCTACATGATTAATTTACGACGGAAGTTGCCAGCCAAGCTGATCCGGACGGACGGTGCTACTTCGGCTTCACGACAGAGGGAGTTACTGATCTGCTGTCGCTGATGACTGAAGTTTAACATACGGATCGCTTTTTATTGCGGTTCTGCTGCAATTTAACGGAAAGGTGTTACAACCCGTTACGATTTTTTTCGTCATTTTGAATGACTGTGAAGAAGAAATAGACAGAGCTGGATAACCATTTCGACTTTTTAAATACAAATTACGGTTTCTTTTCTCCCTATCTGATCGTTTTGCTGTTCTGATTTTGATCAGTTGGAATTTCGTACTCTCCTGTGTGATATTGGCCAGTGCCGGGGTACATCGTAAAGCGCATGATGTACACGATAACCAGAGGTCCCAGCAAATTTGTTACGCAGCGAAGAACAGGTATGTCTTTGTCACCTTTATGAAACTGTCTTGCTTGTTATTACTTAACAGCAAAAACAACTACCTATTAACTGTCCACCTGCGAGAGGATTGTAACTGCCCCGTGCGCAGGGTGACAAAACACATGCGATCCGCTGTATTCCTCTGCAAACGCACACAGGTCCCACGCAGCAGATCGACAGCAAACTCAACGAGGCTAAGATCAAATCAGGCGCTTGGGCTTTGACAAAGTAAGTGCCCTCGACGTGCGGACAGCAGACGTGCCGCTTTGGGTTGGAGATTAAAGCGATCTTACACCCCCAGTGCGCCTGTGACAGTGTCGATCTTGACCCCGAAGTCACATGTCTTGCTATTGCATAGCAGCGGAGTTTCGCGTGGAAAGTTTAAAGAGCACGATCCCGGAGAGATTTCCTAAACGCCCGGTGACGGGACGTTTTCGGCCTTTTTACATGGTCTTGAAATCCAAGGGTGACCTTGTAGTGAAGCAAGGTTACGGGAACAGTAAAGTGTGCTTGGTCGGTAGACGTCTGACTGGCCATCCCCACGTAACTAGTTAACTCGCCGTATTTCGGGAGAGATCACATGGTTAGAATTCTTCGCATGGATACTAGACACATAATAATGTACCTACTACAAAGTTTTAGTTAAAGCCGTCGTATTCACTAATCTATCACGTGTCTCTGCTTTATATATTCTACTAACGTCGTTAACTAACTACATCGTTCTGCTCGTGTAGCTATATCACCGATATTAATTTGCTGTGGTGCGGAACATTAAACCATCAGATTTAAATTTATTGTGTATTGAATTCACCTGCAGTAATTTTATAACCCGAAGTGTTTAACCAATCAGGTTTTCTGTCCGCATTACAGTGACCACGGCGAGTTTCATGCGGGCTTAAGGTTTCATATAAAGATGCATCAAACTTAGATAGCTTTGTGTATATAAGCAAACGTAAGACAAATGGTTAATGGACATCTGAACATCTTCTACATAAATTATAATATTTCTATATGAAATACAAGAATCCATTCTGGCTTTCAGATATATCTGTTGCAGTTAATCTTAATAATGCTCAGGACATAACATTTGTGTGCGTATATAGGTAATGTGCAGTCACAGCTTTGCCCCTTCACCTCCCGCGTGCCGCAGCTCTCCGCCAACCAAGCCGGTGTTCCAGCCCCTGAACGGGAAGCGGCACCTCCGCGCGGCGGCGCAGCAGCACGAGGGCTTCACGGCGGCGCACGAGGAGAACGTCAAGTTCGTCAACGAAGGTGGGCGCCGCCCCCGCGTGCCGGGGAAGGGGGGAGGGGCTTCTCGTGTAATACTGGCTCTGCAGGTTAGTTAGCTGCACCTGTGATCAGTGATATCGCAGCTGGGCCCTTGAGCAAGGCCCTTAACCCCGATTGCTCCAAGGACCGTCTGATCTTGCTTTCTCAACCGCGTGTTGCTTTGCATAAATGTCTGCTGAATAAATGTCACTTATTTACTTGGATTGCACAACTTAAAGATTCTCAGCTTACATTCAGCTCTTGCCTTTTGAAATACTTAATGAATATATACACTTTCAATTAAAACACTACCAATGTGTACCTTTGAGGTTCTGCCAGTTATACCCTTAGCTGTAATTAAAGGTACCTATGGGAAACATTGTACCTTTGGGTACAAAACTGTGCCAAGGCTGTACCCTTTTTTCTGAGAGTGTAGGTGACACACTGCTGCTCACATCCCTAGAGTTACGTGTTTGTAGCACAGTTGAGTATTATTCATGTCACCCAGTGTCACAGCAGCTACGGAGTAGGGGGCAGGGTGGTTTGCACTACTCATACTCCTCTGTGATCAGGGCTTGCATGTCTGTCCACCCCCCCAGGTGTAAGTGTAGGGAGTTTGCATGTTCTCTCTGTGTCATTGTGGGGTTTCCTATGGGTCCTCTGCCCCCCCCCCCCCCCCAATCCAAAAACATGCTGAGGTGAATTGGAGTTACCAGACTGACTGTAGGTGTGAATGTGCCCTGTGATCAGGTGGCACCCCATCCTGGGTTATTCCCTGTCTGGTGCCCATAGGCTCTGGGCCCCCATAACCCTGCATAGGACAAGCAGGTACAGAAAACAGATGGATGCCCCTTTAAGAAGCATATTAAAGAAAATTTATACATGCCTCTTTTCAGACTTGCTCTTTGCCAATATTCAGTCAGGGCATTTTAGGACAACAGACAGTCTGAAATAGCCAAACTGAGTAGATTGGGGAGGCGGGACAATTAAATCAAGTCTGAGGGCAACAGGAACGCAAACATACCCTTTGGTAGCGTGGTGGAGACGCACATCATTGTTGCGTTTGGCCTTTCTAACGTCAAACACAGAGACACCTTTGATGTCAGCAGTCTGTATGAAGCAAAGCACACTTTGATAGCCTGGACTTGTGAAATATGCCCTAATGGACTCTAATCGTGCTCAGATCACCGATGGCTCTCTGCCCACAATACAGAGGGACAACAGTTGTAGGTCAAAGGTCATGCAATGTGAGGTGGATTCTCCACAACAGCCTTCCTCAGAAATTTGCACGAAAGGCCAGAGAGCGGCACCAGTTTTGTTCCGAGACCTTCCAGCTTTGGAGCTAGACTATAAAGGACCATTTGGCCCTGCAGTACTAAAGGAACCTGCACCTGGTAGCTAAGACAAGACTAATTATGGTTTGTCACTATGAAATTCCTACCCCAATATAAGTCTCGCTCCTTTAATGGGCTGCAGAACTTCCTAGGAGTCTGTCTTAGGGAAAGTGTCTAAGTGTTGGGTGCATGTCTTTACCAAACCCAATACAGTCACATGACCATGTCCGCCTTGCCCCACCCCTCCCCCAGCCTGGCAGGAAGTAAAACAGCAGCTGAGAGAGAGCAACCAATCAGAGCAAGGCCAGGGGCCGGTGCAGTACTCGGAGAAGACCCCCAACCCCAGCATGAAGAGTGAGTGGCTGCTTTTCTCCCTCTCATCCTCAGCTCTCCACCTCCTGCCCCTGCGCCCCCATTTCCCTCCATCTGTGCTCATTTTATTCTTGTTTCTTCTTCCTCTGCCCCCCATCATTGACGTTGGCCATGATGTCACTAAAATCACAATCCACACTCTCCCAAGGTTCTGAGCTGACAGTCGTTAGTAAGTTAGGTTTCCTTATAACTTACAGAATACTGCAGGCTGTTACTCTCACCCCTGTTTTCACAACCCTGATACTGGCCTCCAACTTTCTCTTGATCCTGACTGACCAAGGTGCTGATGCTAATCTTAACAAACCTCGACATAACCCTTTGTTTGCCCTTATCTGTGATTAGAGTGAAGGTCATGAGTGACATGGAAGGTTTAGAGGCACTGTGCGCAAAAAAAATTAATAAAAAATCCGCATCAGTCACCAAGTCCAGGAAGCCGTCTTCTATTAGCAAGGCAGCCCTGAGGCAAAGATACAAGCAAAGAAAACACAATTTGGCTAATTATCAGACAAAGAGCCTTCAGTGCTGATTGAGTAAATCACAGGACACGGGACAGTCCTGCTTAAGATAAAAGGTAAAACGAGGCCTGTGCATGGAGCACACAAACAACACCTAGGGAATGATGCTTCTGTTCTATGCAGACAAAGGAAACTCAATAGAAGCATTTAGCAGAACTTGCATCCTCAGGGAACCCAAGACGTCAGTCTGAAATTCCGGCTGCTTGGTCACACCTCGGGGAACAGAACACCCTCTTCGAGTTCCTCAGCCATCCACTCTCACTTGCTACACCCATCTCTATTTCCTCCTCTTGGTCTCACTCTCAGGGCTGTCTGCTTCCTTTCAGAAACGGCGAGAGGGTTCAGCGCGTCTCCCTTTAACCGACTTCGGTGACCAGAGTGGCTAACTCTGCACGTTTTTTTTCCTTTTCATTTTGTCAATTAGACTTTGTGCCTATCGATCTAGAGGAGTGGTGGGCACAGCGATTCCTGGCCAACATTGTCAACCTGGCGTGAAAGAGGGCTGATGTGGAAAGGTGACACCCGATGGCCACTAGAGGGCGTGCAGACGCACCTTTCTCAAACCTGCCACGTTGAGCAACAGCAGCTGTTGGGAAGTTTAGAAGAGCTCTGTCACGCCTGCCCCCCTGCCAGGCCCTGGCTGTCTGAACTCTGACCCTTAGGTTACAGCTCCTGCGGGAACCAACAGCCAACTGGCATCCGGCCAAACTGTCCTTAACTGTGCTGAGAATAAATGTGTATTACTGAGAGAATCATTTTTAAAAGTAAACGCTATTTTCAAAAGCCCCCTTGATTTTTTTTCCCCCGCTAGCAGATCAGATGTACAGTTTGTTCCATGTAACCTTTCTTGTTTTTTTTTTTTTTTAAATCATTACATAAAACCAGCAGCAGCAAACAATGCGTCACACTATTAGTAGCTATTTAAAGTTTATATTCTGTAGTAATCTGATGCTTCTGGGTCAAGGCTGGCCAACGAGTTGCACGTTAATTACACACGATCTGCTCTTCTCAGTATCCACCACTGTCCAGACTGTCAACAAACGGTTATATCTGCTACAAATCCGCACATCAAACACTAGCTTTACACACTCCTCGCTTGTCATGAGGGCTTTCCAGCTTCTATGTGGACACAAATGTTTGTCAGTTAATCACTCTCCTGATCTCCTGCTTTTCCCAATAAGACTCAGGATTTTTCAGTGTACCTAAATGTTTTGCCATTTTTGATACAAATAGAACTTAAATATTTCCTGTTGCCCTTGTTCTTCAAAGTTGACATTAATCGTGGTGATGAAACTGATTAGCTCTCCTCTCTATGAAACGCATCCCATGCCCGCTCCGGTAGCATTCCCAATCTCACCAATCACCTCGCCACACCTGATAGTTCACACGCACACGCTGCCTGGAACACCATGCAGACACACTTGGGCCAGCGGAAGGCCACCTGCCCATGCACGTCGCAAATTCCCACAATCCTCAGCTGTGTCCCTGTCCAAAAAAACCACAAATCCCAAAGGGATCTAACAATAAACCTGCTTAAGTTGACATTTGATACCAGAACTACTTAAACAGCTCAGAAGGAAAGACCAAAATGCACATATCAGCTAAGATACTGGCAAACAGACAAATCCTTCACTATGAGTTACAGTTTAATGGTGGTTTCCTATTTATTTACAATTTACACAGTCACACTTGTTTTCCATTTTTGTTAAACGTCCTTAAGCAGACAAATCTGAGTAGCTTTGCAATCAGTCGTTTGGAGGGACTGCTTCACCAGTCCATTGTCGTTTGCATGAGGGGCCGCAATATGACGGACTGCGTGGGGAGCAGCCCGGCTAAACGATGGGGGGGGCTGGGGGTCATTGTCCAATAGGGCCACAGTGATGTAATAAATGCCCTCAGCGCTGCTCCAGTGCCTTGGTCAGGAGGTCATTCAGCCGTGAGATCATGGGTCGGGGGTCATCATTGAGGCCGGCCGTGATCATGGCGTTGTCATAGATCTGGGGATGCAGGGAATGATGCTTCATCTGCACAACTGCTTTAAATCAGGCAGAGGGAGCATGCAGGAGCATGAGGGAGCGTAAGGGAGCATGAGGGAGCGCAAAGGAGCGTAAGGGAGCATGAGGGAGCGTGAAGGAGTGTAAGGGAGCATGAGGGAGCGTGAAGGAGTGTAAGGGAGCGTGAAGGAACTTAAGGGTGAAGGAGTGTAAGGGAGCGTGCGTAAGCGTAAGGGAGCGCGAAGGAACTTAAGGGTGAAGGAGCGCAAGGGAGCGTGAAGGAGCGCAAGGGACCGCGAAGGAGCGTAAGGGAGCGCGAAGGAACTTAAGGGTGAAGGAGCGTAAGGGAGCACGGGGCAGAGTGAGGGAGGGTGGGGAGAGCGTGGGTCAGCAGCCTGAGGGAGCAGCGTGCCACTGTACCTGCTCGAGCAGCAGCTGGGCCAGCTCCGTGTCGGAGTCCTTCAGCTCGCTGAGTTTCTTGATGAGGCTATGACTGCAGGGGCAAGGAAGGGGTCAGGAGAACGCTTATCTCCACAAACTCTACTTAGGGCTGGTTATCGAGTGCAGTGGGACTCCGCGCAACCAGAACAGCGGAGCCGATGAAATCACACTCCCCAATTCTTCACAAGGGAACATTCTCCAACCACCCTGTCCACTTTCCACATCCCATGAGTTAACCCTAACCACACATCATTATGCAATGGACCCTCACCTTACCCATTAACCCTATAAATCATCCTTCCCACCTTCGTTCACTGCCCCCACCCCCTGTCTCCATGGATACAGCCCTTGTGACTCCTCCCTCTCACCCAGCATTGATCTCCAGGGTGGGCTGCAGGATCTGAGCCCTCTCCTCGGAGCTCTTGGCCAGCTGCTGAGTACGCAGGAAGTGGCGGGCAGCGCCCATCTCCAGGACTGTGATCATTGCTGGGTGCGTGTCCAGGCGGGGGGTGACCTATGGAGGAGGAGGGACGGGTAAGATAAGCGACCGCAGCTACCAGCGGGATCTCCAAGGGACAGGACTGGTCACATCACTGGCCCTGGGCAGAAGGCAGTGCAGGTACCTTGATGTTGGTGACTCTCTGACCCAGCACGTTCCTCATCCAGGCCATCAAGTCGTTGGACTGCTCCTCCGTCAGACGTTCAGAAGCTACGGCAAAGGTGAAGACACGTGATGATCAGCAGCCGCAGGCAGTGACCTCTCAGCCGTGCGGCATTAATAAGCCACAGAGCCGCCGCCCTACCCGGTTTGCTGTCCTCAAACTTCTCCTCTTTATAGTGATCTACCACGATGTCAGTCTCCACAGATATCAGCTTCTTTTTGTCAAAGTCCCTCAGGTGCAGCAGCGTCAGCTCGTCAAACTGCTCGTAACAGAAGAGCACCTGGGAAAGGAAAGGTGTTTACCATGGGGGGGGGGGGGCGCGTGGGTACGTTTTATTTTTATTACATCCAAACCAATGAGGATTCTGCCCGCGTACACAGCTGGACTGTATTCTGGTTACGGGACACAGAAAGCAAATGGCATCCCACCCCAGAGTCATCCCAAGGAGCAGCCAGAACAACCCCCGTTTCCAAGCACAGACACACACGCACCTCCATCTCCTTCTTCTTCATGGCCTCAAAGTAGGGTGATTGTTCCACCAGGTGCCTGTTGGGGGCGCACAGGTAGTAGATGTTGCGGGTGCCGGCCTTCATGCGCGAGGCGTACTCCTGCAGGTTGGTCTGCTGGCCGGCCGGCAGCGCAGAGGTCTCGAACCGCAGCAGCTTGGCGATGTCCTCCTGTCCGCGGATGAGCGAGACGGCAGCGGGGTGACACACAGGCCTATGTTAGCCCTCTGACAGGGGCTCTGCCCCCCTGCCCCATGCTACCTTGACATCCTGCTGGCCTGTAGTGATTATGCCTTCCCTGATGAAGAGCCCATAGTCTTCAAAGAAGCGGGCGTATTTCTCCGGCTCCTTGCGGCTCTGGTCCAGCAGGAACCGGATCACACGCTGCTGCAGGACGTCCCGCAACTTCCTGGAGAGGGGACAGAGGGGTCAGAGGTCAACAGGAAATAGGAGGGCCCAGAAAGTGAAGCCCCCTGCCTGGGCAACACTACCCAAGAAAAGACAGTTAAGTCAAATACATGATCATTATAAGCTCAGTGCGAGCGTCCTGAAATTCCACTCCTCACCTGATGAGGGCGCTCTCCTGGAGGAGCTCTCTGCTCAGGTTCAAGGGGATGTCCTCACTGTCCACCACACCTACACGCAGGAGACGAGAACAGAGCAACGGTGTGGCAGAGTAGAGCAAAGAAACCACAAGGTGGATGAAGCCCAAAGCAGCAGCAGACGGGGCAGTACTGACCGCGGAGGAAGCGCAGCCACTTGGGCAGGATGTCGGCGGCCTTGGTCTGGATCAGAACCTTGCGGCTGTACAGGGCAACGCTGGAGCCCATCTCCCGGCTCACGTCGAACATGGAGGGTTTCTGTAGACAGGACTGACGCGGTAAGCCCAGGCACACCCCCCAACCGCGCCCCCCCCCCCCTTACCGCCATCACACACTCACCATGTCGGGCACGTAGAAGATGCTGCGGATGTTGAGGGGCGCGTCTGCGCGGTAGTGTAGCGTGTAGCGCGGCTTGTCGTACGCCTGAGCGATGAAGCGGTAAAACTCCTCGTGCTGCCATTCGCTGATGTCTTTGGGTTCCATCATCCACAGGGCCTGGGGAACGAGGCTGCGACATGTCACAGGGTGCACGCACACACACACGCACACACACGCACGCATACGCACATGCACGCACGCACACCTGTGCCAGCTTCCCTTTGACTATTACTCTGCAAATCCTGATTTTTAATCCGACAAGAGGTCCAACAAACCATACGGACTGAGAAATTTATCCCAAAGAAAGTGCTGCATATTAACAGGGCAGCAATGCCTGTTCCTTTGGAGTAAAGTGCCAGGATAAACCCCCCCAGCCTGCAGACACCACGCCCACCTGCAGGGTGTTGAGTCGTCGCCCATTCAGGAAGATGGGGAAGCTGACGAAGTTGCTGTATTTGGTGACCACCTCTGCAGAAGAGAGGCAAGAGCATTAGTTTCCGTGAACATGAACCATGACCCTCAGAAGCCCCATACCCCATCACTCGCCCCCCCATGCCCCCCAGCTCCCACACCTTTGACACAGTCCTCAGAGGAGAACTCCTTGCAGTCGTCTTTGAGGTGCAGAACTATCTTGGTCCCGGGTCTCACCCCGCTGGCCTCAGTGACCTCAAACACCCCTGAGCTAAGGGAGGGAGGACAGTTGTCTCATTGCTCCATTAGACTCAGGAAAAACTACTGCCCCCACGCACCCCCACCATGATCCTGCCCCCTGCTCTGGCCCCACTGCCTCACTCACCCATCTGAAGACCACTTGTAAGCAGGGCTGCCGGGCTCTGCAGACTGGGTGTAGACGTCCACGCGGTTGGCCACCATGAAGGTGGAGTAGAAGCCTACGCCAAACTGGCCAATGATGGAGCTGCTGGCTTCAGCCTGATTCTGCAGAGCATCCAGGAAGGCCTGTGGGTGGAAACCAGGGGGGTCCAAGATGGAGCTTCCACACATCATGAAGGACAGAACAAATGTTCATCTTGATCCATAATGCATAATAATTGGACAAGAATACAAGATAGATGGGGCATTTATCAATACCAAGAACGCACTTTTTTTGCTAAAGTTCTGCCCTCCCAAGAACAAACTTGGTGCACAATGAATCATGAGATTGTTCTTGTTGGCGAGGATGCAACTGATGCATCCTTGATATTTTGGGCTGGGCAATAATTTCATCCACAGATTTTTTACTATCCTCCAAACTTCTGTTCTTGAGTATTGGAACTACACTTTGGTGATGAAAGATGGCATTAAACAGGTATGCGAGAACACAAGCACGACCAAGTGTGCATCCAAGGTGAAGAAAAGGGATTATTTAGAGCAAGCAAATGAGATGAAAGGTGGTACCTTTGAGCCAGAACGGGCTATAGTGCCCAGGTTGGAGACCAAGTCGTCCTTGCACATACCAATTCCTGTATCCTGTCCAAAACAACAAAAAAAATGTCACTTCAAGTCCTTATCGGAACCAGGCCTGGCCACCGAAAGGGTCACACTTACACTATTATCCTTAATGTACACTAACGGACCGTTTACATATATGGTTGTACAGCACAATGTCCCACTGTTTCCAAGCCCCAAACACAACTAAACTATGTGCAATTTTAGGATTTTTTTCATCCATTAACACACTACAGCAAAGTGCATTCAGGAATTAAATAAGCGTACAGAGACATGAGTCTGAGTATTTTTTTGAATCAGGCCAGTGTGAACAGCATCTGAAGAACGACGGCAAATGCAGGCATTGTGAGCGAACTACAGCAGTGTTGGGTGGTTGGATGGAATGACAGTCTGGGACAATGACAGTATCTACAGGATTCCATCTCGGCAGCCTTCAAATACAGATATGGAGCTGATAGGCATGTTCTCCCAACAAGGCAGAGTCTGTCATTACCTGTATGGTGAAGGTGCCCGTGGCAGCATCTGTCTTCAGGTGGATCTCCATGGACTCGCTAGCGCCCCCTGCTGCCATCAGCTTGTGCCGCAGCTTCTCCAGGGCATCACTGCTATTGGAGATCAGCTCTCGAATGAACACCTGAGGGTAGGAAGTGGGTGGGACACGGAGGAGCATCAATCCCCAAGAAATCGGATAGCGAAGGAAGAACGACAGCTAAGAATCCCACACTCGACAACTCAGTGTTAAAGTCACAGCATGAATCAACTAAGAAAGAAGGACAGCTGTGCTTCTGACTCCCTGCTCACCTCCTTCTCTGAGTACAACGATCTGGCCACAATGTCCAGAAGCTTCTTAGTTTCTGCCTGGAACTCATGTTTAGATGAGGAACCTGATGGACACAGAGAGAAATGAAACTGCTGAAGCACTCGCATAAATGTTTAAGTTCAACATTATTCACCTGACACCAATGACCGATGCCCTCTTATTGCCATGGCTATCGGTTTATTTAACCTCTTAAGATAACAAAAATGAAGAGCTAATGCTACTGTACTGATTGCTCCTTACAGGGAAAGCAAGCTTTAGTTCTGCATAAAAATAAAGATTTAAGCCTCCCATATCATTCTATGGTTTAAAGGGAGCAGATTCTACAGATTCAGATTATACAAATCAGAATTTGAAATGATAGTGTATTTGCCGAAAGCTCTTTCAGAATTATTGAAAAGAAAGCACCGATAACATAAATAGGATCTTAGAGGTAAAACGTGCGCGAGGAGCGCCCCACCCTGGACGTTCTCCGTGTCGCTGATGATGGTGTGCAGCGGCTCCTCCTCAGCCGCCTCCGCCTGCTGCGAGCTGTATGCACGCTGGAGCAGCGCCGGGCCCGGGGACCAGGAGCTCCACGCCTGGAGTCCCCTAACACGCCGCCGTGGTGTCGGCCAGGGATTAGCTGACGTGAACAAGCAGCAGAAAAGCCGTGACATGGACTAGCGAGCTGCCGTCATAGCCTTTAATGCCATACATAGCTTTAATGTATCTCCATAACTGGATAAAAAGAGCTTTGAATAAGGCTTCAGCAAATCAACGACATAGCTGTCACAGAATGTTACCTCATTTCCTCGCGATAAAGAAGATATATTGATATATCACTAATATATTTACCTGACAACATACATATATAAGTAGCATAACTGTCCATCAGTACCACTACATTCAGTTCAAGCAATGGTCCCAGTAAAGATTAACGTTAAGTTTACGTTATGGGTTAACGTGCTAATTAACTCAAAAATTAATTTAGTATGTATAAAACCAGACGCTTTTAAATTAAAGCAATATATTCAGATGCATAACTATATCGTTATCTAAAACGTGTTTCAGTGACTTCATACGTATTGAATGACAAAATTATGTTATAAATGCTGGTACCTCCGTAACTGAACGCCGCCGCGACAATCCTGCTCCCCACATGTCGCCCAGAAAATAAAAGTCTTGTGTTCACTGCTTTAGAAGCAAACACTCCAAATTTGACAAGATTCAGACACTGAGACATCTTTCCTAATATTTATGACGGCTGAAGCAATCTCGGGAACACGCGACTACCAGTATCCTTGAAGAAGACCCCGCAATGACGTAACATAGGCGACCAAGGCGCTGCCTTTACAGAATTGTCACAATTCTAAAACTACAGTTTAATTATTTCCATTAATGAGGCGACAAAGTTTGAACATTATAGGTGAAATATCTGCTTCTGAATCTATGCATAGTTTCGTATAACGTGCGCAAAGTATTTTTTTCCATTCTGAATTATATTCAAGATTATTGCATTACTTCAAGGTCATGAATGAAGGTTCTTCAGTCCTTAAATCCAATGGACGTTTTTAACAGCAATAACAATGTTAGCCAGTAGTAATGTAGTGATTTAAAAAAGAATAAACCAAAAATATAGGTTAGCGAATATTTTTTTCAGTCAAATGTGTTTGCTCTCATAGAATGATAATTCCATCATGTAATCAAAAATATTAATGCTAGTTTTAAAACTGTACAAATTGTTGTTTATTGTTCAGTAATTTATTTTGTTCAGTCTAGAAATGGCAATCATGGCTCTAGATGACCCTCAAAACTTAAGGAATGTCATGCGGTGATTGCAACTTAAATGAAATGAGTATTTACGTTTTTATACGTAAATTCTCATCTGCTATATAACCACTTACATCGTCAATGGACGTCTGAATATTGTATAGATATACTGTATAATTGGCTCTATTATCGAGTTTTCTTCATTAATATATATGAATATACCTATAGTTGATTGTACTCCCTGTCTGCTACAAACAGCAAACCACCTCTCCGTCACAGAGTACCTAAGGCCGTGTAATCTCCGTTTTAAACATGTTATGATTGTTCCAGCATCTCAGAAACAACCATCCCGGGATTGTGACTTGTACAGTGTGTAGAACATGGATTTTGTACCTCTCTTACACCAGGGACCCCCTACCACTAATGCATGATCACGTAGCTAACTAAGAGCTGCGAATCAGGATTGGGGAGCACTTGATTTTTCACAAATTGTAAATCGGACGATAATGTAGGTAATGCATTTCGAATAGCAGCTTACGATACAATACTGTGCTGCTTCATGGACCCACTTGAGGCTGCGCAAAAACAGATTGAGTACCAGCCAGTGATCAGAACCCCCCTCAACCTTTTTTTTCGGGAACTCAACTATACCCCCCGCCCCGCCCCGCCCCGCCCCCATTACTGCCCACTTCCGTCTTCATACGTAATGTTCAAAGTTTTTTGTCACATGTAGTCGTACTTGTATAACATACAGTGAAATGCTTATTCTGGTTCATCGACTGTGCTGATTAGATTAGCAGAATATTAGAAAATGTCAGTTGGTCTACAGTGCATCTTGAACACGGTTGCGGCGGTAGAACTGCGTACCGGCTAATTTTAGTGCTGAAGAGCAGAGCGACAAATTTCCGGGACATAACGCATCACTCAGTGGTGCCTGGGAACTGCTGTCAATTCTTGATGGAGAGGTGGGATATTCGCAATGTACTGTATAACTCCTGGTCCAACGCTAACTTATGGCCATTCACTGAAAGCTCATGTCAGGGTTGGACTGGCCATCTGGCATAACGGGCATTTTAGCTATGCCCTTATACATCTCCCGTTTCCCGTCTAAGGCTGCCTCAGCACTCTCTTCCCATGGCACAGTACCAGCATAACCACACTCTTGATTGCCTCTGCTGGTAGAATGATGTCATGTCTGTCCATCACCCTGAAGGAAGCAGAGTTCCCTATCCTGTGCCATGTTCAGGATGCCCTGAGGGTGCTTTGGGTGCCACTTCCGGCTTCTCTCTGGGTGGGATGAAACGGTCTTCCAGCAGTCGGAAATGGCACCTCAAATTCCTATAAAGCACAAACATTTTACAATTTGCTCAGCGTAAATTCAACCTAAATGAGCCAATAGGACAGAGCGCAGGTGTCACTTTCGATCAAAGCATCAGTAAGCTATGAATTATTATGAATTGCAATTTTTTGCGTCCCAAAGAAAGATGGTGACACAGCAGGGTACCTCCCTGACCCAGCTGTAAAGGTTACGCCATGGATATAAACAGGGATGCTTAAAAGGCCAGTTTTACTTGCTTCACTGTAAGCAAACTCGGATGTTTATAATTCTGGGTTCATACTCGGAGAACGAGACCTTTGACTCCCTACCTAAAAATGGTTAAATGGGAGTTCTTTTTACGTCCAAATCCATTACCTGCACTGGGCACAGTCTGGGTGACATTCCACACTCCAGGCTGAAATGTGAGTTACACAAGACTCAACAGAGCAGTCTGTGGCACACAGTTTATTTAACAATATGGTATAGAAGTAAGAAATGAGTTCTTTTTATACAGCGATTTCATTATTTTTGCGCATATTTATAGCATTAACAACCTGCATGATTTACATTAGAGAACAGTTCAACCTCAATTCAAGTTTCATTTAAGTGGACTGAGGACAGCTAAGCAGAAGAATTCTCCGTTCAAAAAAATCAGCAGTCCAGCAGCGATCCCCGTTTGTCGGTCCCCTCGGGGATCACCATGACAACAGAATTTCAAAGATCAGAGCTGAAACAAAGCAATTCTCTACAACTTACAAGACAAGTTCTGCTTCCTGGCCAGTACATTGTACATTTCTGAAAACGAGAGAGAGAGAGTGTGAGTGTGTCTGTGTGTGTACAACCTTCTAATTTCTATCTATACATATGAATACTCAAATCTCCCGCACAGATTTTACAATTAGGACAGAAAAGAAAAGCTCCTTCGAAAGGTTTTTTTTTTTTTTTTTTTAGGGGGGAGGGTCTGTTCAAAGAGAGAATGTATCTGCCACAAATAAAGGAAAACTTGGCTTATTCCCAGATTTTTTTTTTTTTTACAGTTTAACACAAAATTCTTTAAAGTTCACAAAGGTACAAAATAAAAAGTATGAATAATACAATGAAATACCTGTTTTGTAAATTTTCATTAAAAAAAAAAAAGGCATGAGTCCATACTGGGGTAGGGAAAAAACATCAGGACAATCCTTTCAGATCCGGTCAGAACCAAAAATATATTCTAAATTTGATTTTTTTTCAATTTCTAGGGAAGAAAAGAGCAGTTCCACGGTGTAAGAAACTTTCACATTCCCAAGCTGATCTTTCTCATGTTCCATTAATTGATTTTTTTTTTAATTTTTATTTTTTTGCAAACATCAACACAAACGCACCCTTGAGCCACACATAGCCGCGGGACGGGGAGGCGTGTCTGCATTCACGGCACTACAGACTCTCCACAAACTTCTCCAGGGTGTCCCCCGTCGGGTCCATGTTCAAGTCACTGCCGAGGCCGCCGCGGCTGAGCGGGTTCAACTGGGGCAGCATGGCGCTCTGCTCGGGCACGTCCAGGTGGGCCTGCTCCATGGGAGCCGCCAGGCCGGGGTGGGGCGGGGCGTGCTGGGGGGAGGGCTGCGGCTGCATGCGTGGAGAGGGGCTGGAATGTGGAGGCGGCTGCTGGGGGGGCGGGCAGGGTGACTGCACGGGGGCGGGTGACAGCACCTGACCGGGCATCGCGGGAAGCATGTGGCCCTGCGGGCTCATTGGACTGGGCTGGGCGGCAGAACCCATCTGCTGTTTCAGCACGGCCTGTTGCTGCGGGGGAAGCTGCTGCGGTTGTTGCTGTTGCTGCATGAGGCGTTGGTGCAGCAGGGGCTGCCCGTCCATCCCCATGCTGGCCTGGCCCACCTGGCCCATGGTTGACATGGCCAGCTGCTGCTGCTGTTGCATGCGCAGCTGGGAGTAACTGGCTGCGGATGTCTGAGGAAACTGGCCAAGCGCCTGGGGAATGCCACCCTGCTGCTGCTGCTGCTGTTGCTGCTGCTGTTGCTGCTGCTGCTGCTGTTGCTGCTGCTGCTGCTGCATCCTCTGCTGAAGCAGCTGGCGTCGGTACAGCTCCTGGATCTGAGGGTTGTGTCCAGTGTTCATCATCTGCCCTTGTGGCCCCAGGGGTCCCATGCCCTGCTGGGCAGCCTGCTGGGGCGGCAGCTGAGGGGGCATGCCGGGCCTCTGCACTGGCCCAGCCTGCATGGGGGGCATGCTCTGCATGCTGGGCTGGCCCTCATGCATGGCCTGTGGCGGTGCCTGCTGCTGAGAGGGCTGGTTGGCCTGGTACCTGGCTGTCCGCTGCTTGATGAAGGCGGCCATGAGTTGCGGGTTGGCCTTCAGGATGTTGAGAACCTGTTGCTGCTGCTTAGGGGAGCTAGGTGACTTAAGCGTACGTAGCAGGTCCTGGAGAGCCGTGGGGGCAATGCTGCTTGGTCCCCCCCTCTGCTGCATCTGCTGCTGTATCTGCTGCTGTTGCTGCGGCGGCAGGCCCTGCGGGGGAACCCCCGCCTGCATACGAGGGCCCTGTGGCATCACAGGACGCTGCATGTGCTGTGGCTGTTGCGGAGGCATCGGGGCCTGCTGTGGAGGTACCTGCTGTGGGTTCTGCATGGCCACCTGAGGGCCCTGTGGCCACTGTATCTGCTGCATGCCCTGCATAACCGGGGCTCCGCGGGACCCCACCATTTGCATAGGCCCTGGCATGCGGGCCTGATTCATGGGCAGGCCGTTCATGTTGACGTGGAAGTCCTGCTGCAGTGGCTGCTGGTGCTGCTGGGCCTGTTGCGCCTGGGCCACGCGCTCGATGTGCTGGGCAATTTTCACTGCCGCTGGTGGGGGCTGTTGCTGCGGTTGCTGCAGAGGCTGAGGCGGCAGCTGCTGGGGCTGCGGGGGCTGCGGAAGTGGGGACTGCTGCTGGTGGAGGGGCGAGGATTGGGGCCCTGGTTTGCCCTGGGACATGGGGGTCGAGGGCTGGCTGCCACGGAAGTTTGGCGTCATGGTGCCGGCAGCATTAGGCGGCAGCGGCGGGGCGGCCGAGGCAGGCAGAGGCTGGGGCGTCTGAGGCGTGTTGGCCTGCTGCATTGAGGTGGGTGTGCTGGGCGCGGCCACCGAGGGAGGAGAGGAGGTCAGGGGCGTGCTGCGGCCCTGCATAGCGGCCATGCGTCGCCGCATCATCTGCGCCTGCTGCAGACGGTGCTGCAGCTGCTGCTGCCGCAGCTTGTGCTTGATGTTGAGGCAGAAGGGCACGGGACACTTGTTCTCTTGGCAGTGCTTGGCGTGGTAGCAGCAGAGCGCGATCAGCTGCTTGCAGACGGGGCAGCCGCCGTTGGTCTTGCGCTTGCAGCCCTTGGTGTGCTGCACCACACGCTTCATCTTCTGGCAGGATGGCAGCGCGCAGTTGGCGTTGCGACACTGGCAGGCATGCACCAGCGACTGGATGCAGCGCTGGATGCTCAAGCGCCGGCTCTCCTGCGGGTTCTTGGAGGCCTCGGCCCCCTGGCCGTTGCTGTCGTCGTCCAGTCCCAGGCCCCACTTGACCATCTGGTGCTCGTGACCCTTAGTGTTGTAGCAGCTGACACAGAGGTCGTAATCCTGAGGAACCCAAGCACACAGGAACCGTTAGCTCATCTATTCAGACGCGCCTAACTCTCTCCTGGCTCTGGAGGTGCAGTCTGATTAAGAGCCCCCCCCCCCACCACAAGTAAACCCTGGTCAAACTTCACAAAGGAAACTTGGTCCCACTGACCAAAACTAAGCTGTGCAGCTGCCATTACCTCATGTCTCAGGAAGGTAATTAAATGGATTCAAATAAAATAGTTCAATCAGAAACTTAAAATTCCAGCTATTAAACATCTTAAGTGCTAATATGAAGAGCAGGTCTCTGGGGAGGATCATCTGGCCACTGCTCGTGACAGTAACTGGCCGAACCCTAATACTGTAAATACTGCCCACATGGCCTAGCTGACGCATGGTGCAGAAAGGGAGCGGGCAGGACATACCTCGCAGACGGTGCAGTGGAAGCGCGTCTCCACGTGGTGCTTGCACTCGTTGCAGGTGTAGACGAAGCGGTCCTGGCCCTGGTTGTGCAGCTCCACCAGCATGCACATGGTGCTCCACTTGCAGCGCCGCAGTGAGGAGAACTCCCAGTGCTTGTCGCGCGCCAGCGTCAGGAAGGCGTCGCGGCCGTCCATCAGGTCGCACGTCAGCAGCGGGTCCGGGTCCATGACAGGCGGCAGCGTGTTGATCACGGGTCCTGAGTAAAGGTGGATCACGAAGAACACCTGGAGAAGGAAGAGCAGAAGCCTCAGGCTCCCACCTCCAGCAAACAGCCTCCAAACACCAGCAAGTTGCAGGAGATGCCCGGAAGCCCACCTCCTTGTGCTTCTCCATGGTGGCGTAGAGCTTCTGCGACAGGTCATTGGCTACATTCGGCATCCCAGGCTTCTTCTTGTTGCCTCGACTAATGCTGCTCTTGTTCTTGTTCGTTTTCTTATTGTTCTTTTTCTTGGCGTTCTTGCTGTCGGCTGGCGTGCCCTGAAAGAAGAGAATTTGGGGAAAATGAAGGTGGCTGGGTCAAACGGGACGTGGACCCATGGTTTACCCTAAACGCTGGACAGTGACACCTTCTCCTCTCCTCTATGCTGCCACCCGACTTCTCATACCTCTGGCGTCTCACAGGAGGTGCTGTTCTCCTCCCTCTTGCGCTCCTCTTCCTCCTGCTCCAGCTCCTTGATGCTCTCCTCCAGCACGTTTGGCCAGAAGTCCCCCTCGAAATAGGGGAGCTCCTTGGCGCTGGTCAGACGATCTTCGGTTGCCTGCTTGAAGATGTCCTGTGAAGCGCAGAGATGTCCATTAGACAGTCGATTACCATTAGCCCCGTAAGGCCCGTTGAAGACCGGACAGATGACAACATTTAGTGGCAGAGAGAGCCGACTGGCTGAATACCTTGTAATCATGGAGAATCCTCTCCGCATAGGCTTTGTCCAGCATTTTCCTATACCACTCCTGCAGACGCTTGGGTTTGGGGATCTTCTGGTCAGGTGGGTGACAGTGGAAGATATAATCATCCCCTTCACTGGGGGGGCAGGCCCAGATGTGCCCCATCACATATCTGAGGTATTAAAGAGCAGAAGATGCTGACATACATGGAGGCCGCTCGCCGTAGAGCGAGGGTGCACAGGTATGCGCAGGAGATGCAGGGCCAAGCACAACGAGCCGGGCTCAAAGGACATACCCGAGCTTCTTGACGTACTCCAGATACCCGATGAGTATTTCGTGATACACTGCAGTCCGCAGCACCCGTGGCTTGAAGAAGTGAATACTGTCAAGGTAGGATATGTAGACTCGTCTGCAGGAAGGAAGCCAGCAGGTCAATCAGACCCCACAGGAAAGCGACACAGCAGCCGTCACACGGCAACAGTCACGCATGCTCACCGCGTGTTGGGAAACGGACAATCCGACCCATACTCCTGGACGTGCATGCCGAAGAAGCAGACGTCCACACCGTCGATTTCCTCGAATGCGAAAAGTGCTTTGGTTCTGTATGGGAAGCTTTCGGCCATCTCTCCTGTGTCCACAAACCTGCACGAGAGCCCCACACTCACACGCGTTAAGCCAGCCGCCTCACACGCCCTCTTTCTATTAACAAAAGGCCACAGACCGGGCGGCGTCAGGCAGACAGGACGCTTGATAAAAACAAACGGCAGAAGTCACATTGCATTTCAGTTCCACGTTCACAGTAAACGGGGCACTCCTCACACATCCAACAGTATAGCCTCGCGCTCGAGGCATGCTGGGAAGGCCCGGGGCAGCACCACAACACCCACCTGGATTTCATGCCGGGTTTGACCTCCACCGTCTTGTCAGAGCTGGCCACCACTCGCACAAAGACCTCCCCGGCCTCCGGGTGGTTTTGTCTTTTCAAGTACTTGTTCACTCGGTCCTCTATGTACATTCCGAGTCTGGTGGTCTGCAACCCTGTCGGGCGAAACGGTTCACAGCTTTAGAGTAATGATGCAGTGACCCCGAACAGCTTCTTAATGAGGACGTCACGCCAAAAGAAACCTTAACAAATGCTTACTCTTGGCCACAAACTTGTTCTCCTTTCGGGATTTACCGGACTTTTTCAAGCAGTTGTCACAGATGAAGCTGAGAAACGACAGCAGAGGGAGAAATAATTTTAAAAACTGTGAATTGGCTGCTGGTCACCAGCCTGAGAGTCGGGATGAGCTGAGAAGGGGGCTTACCCTGAGGGCCAGATCACGTCGTAATGCAGCACGCATATCTGGTGCATCTTGCGTCCACAGTCTTTACATTCAACGAACCTGCGCCGGGGGATGGGACAATGAGTGCCACTTCACCCTAACAGAGCCTGTATGGCTTTTTTTTTTTGTTTTTCACAGCTAAGGTACAGGTCGCGGAAACAGACGAGCTTTCGTAATGAATCGACTGAATGTCCCATCAAAGCTCATCGAAGGGACTTCCTTTGTTCCTCAGCAGGTGGCGCCGTTTCACACAGCCCAGGAGTCCTAACAGCATCGCAACAAAACCAACACCAGAGACTAGGGCCTGAACAGTAGCTACCAAACCAGGAGCTAGTGCAAGCGATGACAACTGGGCTTAAAACCAGCGCTGATGACACTGCCAGTACTCACGGTTCTGGGTCCAACATGTCATTCTTCTTCTTCTCAAACTGGTCTTTCGATATCATACTGGAGAGAGAGGAGGCCGAATACAGGTCATTTCGACAGTCGCAGCAGTAAATGTGAGTAATGTGAGTATAAGTCTGAGTGGCACGGCCGGCAGGGCAGCCCCGGGGGACACTCACGTCTGCGGCTGCGCGGGATCGTCCCCCAGGGTGACACTGTCGCCCTGGATCTCGTTGAAGCACTTCTCGCAGAAGTGATACCTGTCAGCGACAAGGCCATGTCTGGGTGAGCTGGGCCCGCCACACAAGGGCACATGGGCACACCCGGACAGGGAGAGCACAGCGTGGCAAAGCACAGCAAAGCACAGCACGGCACGGGGTGGGGGACAGACAACACAGAGCAGACAGCCAGAGCAAAGCACAGGTTAGCAATCATAGGTCACATCGATGTCACAGCACAGTGATGGCTACATGCTGATGGGTGGTTATGAGATTCTCTAATCATGCCTTTAAGAACTAGGGGGGATGGGGGACATTTTAAGCAACACTACACAGTTGGAACATGCGTCTACCTGAGGTAAAAAAATATCCCATAAAAAGGGCAACATTTTACTAATACAAACATTGGAAAACCGTTCATAGATATGCATTATGTTGTTGGCGTAACAATAAAAGATGACAGATGTGTGAAGGAACATACAAGAGGAAAAGCTGATGGATGAGGGTAGGGTTATGTGGCAATGTGAGATG
Organism: Paramormyrops kingsleyae; assembly: GCF_048594095.1. Classification (NCBI taxonomy): domain Eukaryota; kingdom Metazoa; phylum Chordata; class Actinopteri; order Osteoglossiformes; family Mormyridae; genus Paramormyrops; species Paramormyrops kingsleyae. Next base: position 6,746,849 of record NC_132818.1, on the reverse strand, counting down.
CCTTCAATCCACCCATCAGATATCTAGTACACTTGGTACTAGTCTAAGCACAGCCCTGGACCACCCTACAAACATGATTAACAGTAAAATTTGCCTGGTTGCTAACTATGCCATCCTCTGAAACCGCGCTTTTCCACTGCCACCGAGAATCGAACCATACCCAACCCGTAACATGAACTGGAGTGTGACCCAGCTTAGAAGCACGGCCTAAAGTATGACCAAAGCAAACTGGTTGCGTCACCAGCATCTGATTGGCTGAAAAATGCAGATACCAGTGTTTTACGCATGGATTATCTGAAGGAATAAGTGGATATTCAATATATTAGTAGTATCGCAATGCATACTCAAAAACTTGGAACCTGAAAATCTTCAACCTTCTACTTTAAAAAAATACTATGGAACAGCTGAAGAGAATGGATATGTAATGCAACTTTACGTAAGCGAATGCTAATTCCGCTAGCATTTTATACTTGCATAACACAGCGATTCTCACAGACGAGCTAGCGTAAATTAGCACATAGTAAAAAAAAAATAACAACCGCACACAACCCGGTGATGGGTTGGGAGCCAATCCAATGTTGTTCCCTGCCTTGCACCTGTAGCCTCCGGGATAAGCTCCAGTCCACCTGCGATCCTGAATAGGACAACCGTAAATAAGTGTGTCTAACGTTTTACGTCACTGGCGCTCTCCAGACTTGGCAACACCTTTACCGAGACGACCGTTCTGCAGTAAAAAACCTAACGAGCTGGATCAGTGCTTTACTTACGGCACAGCTCGGTTATGGGTCGGTTCCTGTATGACGGTGGAAAAGTGCCAAAAGTGAAAAGCTAAGCACAGTGTGCCAATCAGAATCATTCTTATGCCGTTTACACTGCTGCAGTTGCAGGTGCCATACACAAGGTGGAGCAGTGGAGCTCATTCTGAGCAAATTCAGCAATTTGCAAAGAAATGTTGGACTTGCGATGGAAATGAACAGGCCATGCCTTCTTTCCTGGACTGCACTGGATCTTTTTAACAATAATCAAGATTCCATGACACACTACTCCAACAAGAGTTATACCAAGGAAAGAAAAGCAAGCCATAACCAAGAACCTCATCTACCAGTCCATGACATTTCAAATTGTGGCCAGCAGTACAGGTAACTCTGTTGTGATCTCCCTAGTAGCTGAAGCTCCAACCATCCTTCACTCACTGGCTTGGCTTCCAGCCTGTCCCAGCAGACCCTGCAAATGCCTCCAGAACACACCGCGATAGACCTCGCCACATACTCTGGTCTGCTATCACCTGCACCCCATATCACTAGCATACAAGATCGGCAAGAAAAGATTTCAAACTGTACACCTCTTCAAGGTCGCTGTTGTTGAATGAACGTCTGCTCAGTTTAAGGATGGCACTATCTCCGAAGCAGGACTGCACTATCCGCCATCCCCGAAGCAGGACTGCACTATCCGCCATCCCCGAAGCAGGACTGCACTATCCGCCATCCCCGAAGCAGGACTGCACTATCCGCCATCCCCGAAGCAGGACTGCACTATCCGCCATCCCCGAAGCAGGACTGTAGCCTGTTGTGCTAATTTATTAAACACACTTAAATGTGCATCCTCATTGTTGCATTAAACTGCGGTCTACATCAGGATTTCTTGAGCTAAGTCCTTGTACCACATTATGTGTTATGATTTTCCAGATTTTTATTCTTTTGGACAGCTTAATCAGGTGATACTGAATGCCGATCAGCACGCTCCATCTGTCAGCTATGGGTTCTTTGAACAAACGGACGAGTTGCACCTACATTCATGAGAAACATGACACAAGTGACTTGGAGTGTAGGTCTAAATGAGACTGAAAGCCCTTTTGGACTGGCAGTGATGCGAGTGACACAAGCAGGTGCTGATAGCCATGGGCAGCTCAGAGCCTTACTTCCTACCCTGCGTTTATCCCAAGCTCCTCCCCACTTACCGGTTCTGGTAACTGTAGTAGGTGCTGTCCCTGGAAATGGTGCACAGCTGTTTGCCATAGCAGCACAGCGTTTGTGGGGAGAACTCGTACTGCAGAGACAGAGGGGGCAGGGTTACTCGCTCTGCTGCAGACCAACCACCGGGCATGACTTTCCAGGCCATTCCGCATGGTCTGCTCTCACGGGTTTCACTATCGCATCTACATCCTATGTGCCCCAACGACCCAGAGAGCGAAAGCGGGACCGCTCACCTCAGACAAACAGCTTTCCCCTCACCTTTCTGCCACAGCAGTAGCCCAGACTCTGCATGACCGGGTCGATCTCCTGCTCGAAGACCTCGGCCAGCTTGGAGCAGTACTTGTAGACGCGCGAGGTCTTGCGGTTGTAGAGCCAGGCGTTGTTGAACATGAGCCAGATGTCGTCCACGTACTGCCAGGGCTCCTGGTACTGGCCCGTGTCCAGCTTGCGCTTGATGGTAGACAGGTCGATGGGGTTCTTCACAATGTCGAAGTAGTCCTGGATGGACAGGCGACACAGACTCAGCAAATTGTCAGGAGCTAAGACCACATAGAGGGATGGTAAACACAACGTAAAAAGAGGAAGCAGGCTCTGCACACAACACCCACCGGTATACCCAGCACCGTGGGGTCCACCGGCTGCCGGAACGGCAGTGACTCAGGGTCCTGCCGGTATAGGGCTTCCAAGGTGGGCATTAGTGCCTGTCGCAGCTCCTCTGGCTTGAAGACTACAACGAGATCACAGCATACACCATAAAGAAACAGCAATGGGAGGAACGTGTCATGCCTAAATGGTTCATAGGAAGCCGGGATGGTTACAGGGATTCTAACTGGTTAACATAAACCTTCTATCGGGCTCCTTTTAAGACCGTTTACAAGGGAACATCAATCCTGTAAACAGGTTATTTCATGACTAACTCCATTCCTCAGATGGATTGTGAGCTGAATTTGACATTTAAAACATTTCAAACACGGCGGTAACACCGGTGGAAGGGCGACAAGTATTACCAACATTATATTAATCAGAATTTCTATATACAAGCAAAACAGAGAAAGGTGTAGAGCAAATTCCCAACAGCAGCCCATGGTCTTACTCTTTCTGCGGGGCTGTGATGGGAAGGCGGAACCGGCAGAGCCGTTGGCCCCGCCCTCCTCCTCCTCCTTCGGTTCCCCCTTGATGTCTGGTTTCTTCTCATCCACCTCCATGGGCTCCTGCTTGAGCTCCATGCCATCTGGCTCCTCCTTGACCTTCCCTGAGAGGGACCTTGTCTCCTCGTCGTGCTGGTACCAGGCAGCAAGCAGCAAAGAGAACAGCGATTGGACACCAGCACACACAGCTCAACTACCATCACGGACTGTAGGTGGATGAAATGGTTAAGCCAAAATACATCCACAAACATAAAACCATGGCCTTTACAACCGCATGGAAATCATTTAAACGGCATTTTCTCTCTTTTACACAGCAGTGCACATCTGCACGAGCCTCCCTGATAGACATGGCTGACTTTGGTTTTGTTGACCTATAGGACACTGACCTCAGAATTGGGCTCCATCTTGCCCGGCTTATAGTCCTGCTCTTCGAGCCTCAGCTCGGGCTTGGCCTCGGTGGGGGGCAGGTCAGGCAGGGCCTGCTGAGAGTGCGCCTCGGCCACAGAGGCCGGCGTGGGCACACAGTGGTCGACGCTAGCGGCTGCCTGGGAGGTCAAAAGGGAGAACGCATGGGAGACAGAGCATTACAAATACGCAGCCGGGAGGTGTAGCTCCCGCCGGTGATTGGGAACGGAAGGGCAAAGGATTGAGCAGAGTCTCACCGGAGTGCTGGGGGGCTGGGGCTGCACGGGGGTAGGCTGTTGAGGCGGCACGGGGGGCTCCGGCTGTGGGGTGTGTGGCTGGGACGGGGCGGAGCCGGGAGGGGTGACCAGCGTCGGGCCGGGGAGGGCACTGGGCATGGGGGTCGAGGCCTGAGACACCGGGGTGGAGGGCTGGCTCTGCGGAGGGGCAGGGTGCTGGAGCAGCTGCAGGTTAGCGGCCGTGGAGGTGGGGGGGGGTGGTGTGGAACGCAAGGGGCCCAGATTGCCAAGGGGATTCACAGGGAGGTTAGCACCAGCCTGCGGCGGCTGCAGGGGAGAGACAACACACTGACGGAACAGGAAAAGGGATCCGAGTGATCATCTATGCTCCGCTATACAGCTGGAGCCCCATCGAGCCAGAAATCCCCACCCCCTCTCACCTGTGTCACAGCAGCCTGGCCCACTGATTGGCCCAGGCCTACATTCACATTCATGGTCCCGCTGGCCGGGGGGAACTGAGTCTGGGGCATGAACTGGGCCTGGCTGGCCGTCTGCCCCACCATGTTGTTGGCATGGTTTCCCATCATGCCTTGGTGCTGAGGCATCCTAGAAGGTGACATTGCCATCTGGGAAAAGATGACAGGGTGCATATTATGGGTATGTGCCACAAATGACACAGGAGGCGAAGTCAGCTGACCAACAGAACGTTGCTCTCACATCACCTGTCTGACTTGAGGGATGCCCATTCGGCAGTAAACGTATTTAACATACATTTAAGCCTAAAAACCTGCCACAAAACTGACCAGATAACTAACCAAGCCGGGAACATTCCAGGGAGTAGCACCCAGCGGGATGTTTAGCAGCTTACCGGGGGAACAGAGCTCATGTTTATCTGAACCGGGTGGTTCATGGGTGAGGAGGCACGAGTGCCCATTGGCGGCTGGTTCATCTGCATGTTCTGCATCGTCATGGGGTTGAACTGATTGAGCCCTACAGCGAGACACAGAGATCAGAGGGCGCTGAGGAAGGCCGGCCGTCAGCACACAGTACGCGGATGGGGGGGCACGTGGGCAAGAGCTCGGTACCTTGTGAAATCTGCATGCGATTCATGATCGGGTTTGGCACGTTGGGTATAGGCACGGGTCCATCTAAGGTGCGGGGAAGGGGGGGATACACTTTCACTTGGACTGCCATTTCTCAAATTACACCAAACACAAAAAGAACTCCCCAGGACTGAGGTTAGTGGAACCAACCAAATTCACATAATCTACGATTTAATCCAGCAGAAGCCAATATACACAAAGGGTGACTCACTGGGCCGGCCGGCTTGTGTGGGGCCTTGTGCACTGGGCTGGGGGAGGCCCGGCTGCTGGCCGCCCTGGGGGACCATGAGGGGCTGCCTCTGGAGCCGTGACCGCCTCTTCTCTTCCAGCTCCTTCTGGATCTTATAAATCTTCTCTGCCAGAAAGTGGTAATATTCATCCTGTGAGTGGCAACAGGGAAACAGGAAGAGTTCTGCAACTGAAGAAAAAACCACTCACGGCAAGACCAGAGAGCCCGATACAGAAGCGGATAGCCAAGTCCAGCAAGGCATGGGTGCAGGGACTCACAGCCCTGGCTGATACTGACAGTCTCTCCTAGCAGGCTGAGCGAGGCCTACCCTGCTGTTGGCCGTCTCGTACATGTCGCCCTCCACCTTGCGGGCGTAGGCCACCAAGTTCTCCATCCGTCGGTCTTTTAGGGCTGCCGGGTCCGGGGTGGGGAAGATGGCTTGAACACTACAGAGAGGAGAAGCATAATGAAGTTAGTGCCAGACTGTATAGTACCATCAAATTGCAGGAGGGCTTGGAAGACTCGAGACTCACAGTTTGTGCACCAAGTGGTTGCGTAGATCCTGAGTGACGTGCTCGTGCCAGGACTTCCTCACGCCCGTGGCTGACAGCGGCGCTGCGGTGGGCAGGTTCCCCATGTTGCCGACACCTGATCCATCTAGAACCAGCTGACTGGAAGGCAAAGGAAGGGTCAGAGAAATAGAAATATCTACTTAGGACATTTCTGTCTTCAGTTTACAGGTGAACAGCTTTGGTGTGAAGGCCCGGGTCACAGAGGAAAGGCCGCATCGTGGTGGGGTGCTAGTAAACTCACGAGGGATTGCTGAGTGACGGGGGCAGGCCAGCATCTGAGTGTTCCGAGTCCCCACCTCCCAGGGTCATCTGACCGGTGCCTAGGACAGCGAGGCCCATTAAGTGCCACAGGCGGGGCGAATGAGCATAGGCCATAGGTGAAATATCATATTCAAAATGAAGCGGAGCAGGCAGGCCGCTTACCCATGGCACCGATGGGCCGCATCTGCTGGTGCTGTTGCACCTGTGCAGTCTGCTGGCCAGATGCCTGCGGCTGCGACTGTGCCGGCGGCTGGTTGCTGTAGGGCAGGCCCAAAGCGGCGTACGCTCTCTGCATTGAACTGGGGTCAATGGGCGTGGAGCCACTCATGGTGGGGGTGCTGGGCTGGCCTGGGCCCACTGGGCCGATGGAGTTCTGCAGGCCTGTCCCGGGAGAACCTAGCATGGCTGCAAACATCGCAATGTAACAGATAAGCGACGTGGCCAGAGTGCATGAGACGGCCTCTCACGATCCAGCCCCGGGTTTTAAATCAGAGCCCCTACTCATGCCGAGGGACAGGAGCCCGCTAAGAACGAGCCGTGCGTGAAAGCTATCCACCGGCACTGCAGACAATACGAGACCCTGCTCAACTGTCAAATAAAAAAATGTTTCCCAGCTGCTGCAGCATGATGACGGAGTCACCAGAGCACTGGCCAATAACATGGCCAAAGCTTCACAAACTCCGCCTACCACCAGAGCCCAGAGCCTCTCCCCCAGGCTCTCAGATTACCAGCCTCACCGGAATTCCCTTGACCTTATGGTTTTACGTCTACTGGAGAGTTTATACCCTGCAGAGGGCGCTGCTCTCGGTGCTGTTACACTAAATAACCAAACACTTGGTATGTTTTATTCTGCTGTAAATAATACTAGATTTAGATGTGCTGGCCTGTCAAACTACCACTGAAATGTGAAGCAAGGAAGAAAACACATCAGTGTAGGACTGCAGGGTGGGGGTAGGGGGGAACGACTCACGCTGCTGGCTCCGTTTGTCACTCGCGTTCTTAAGCGGCAGGCAAACTGGACAGTCGTGCCGCGTGCAGTTCTTCCAGTGCGAGATGATCTGTCTAGAGGAGGTACAGTGCGCCACTGCAGGGGCAGAAAGAGAAAACTTAGGTGTAAGAAGCAGAACTGGCACTGCAGCGTGGGCACTGGAGCGCGCGAGTCAAAGGTAAACGAATCCTCCCGCCACACTCACCCTGGCAGGACTTGCCGGCCTGGCAGTGGGTCATGTGATTCAGCACGTTCTTCATGGTGCGGCAGTGGGGCAGGGAGCACGGCCGCACCTCCCCGTTGGCCTGCTCGCGCCGCTGGCACTTGTGGGCATGCAGCAGGAGCACCAGCTGCTGCTGGATCAGCTTGCGCTTCTCCGGGTCGGCCGAGGGGCCCGCCACCATGCCGGCGGGGGGAACCTGTTGCTGGGGCTGCAGCCACGGCAAGAGGAACAAGCATCTCATTAGCAATGATGCTTTTCAGAGTCACCAAAACAGCGCCCATGCGCTCCAAGCTGGACATTCTGGTCATGGGTATGCAAACCTCAGTGAAGTTCATTCATCATAAGACAAAAAAAGCTTAATATCTGAACCCCTGTCCCTGAGGTCTGCTGGACTGGGAGGCAGGTCTCACCAGGTTTGCCACACTGGCGGCACCCTTGAGGTCAGCTGGAAAGGGGGATAGGCTGTTAGGGAGCGGGGACTTGGTCTGGAGCTGGGTGCCGACACCGGTGACCCCTGTGCCCCCAAGCTGCTGTCCTGTGCTCTGTCCATAGGGCTGCCCGAAGGGGGCACTGTTCCCTCCAAGGCCCATCTGATGAGAGAAGAAAAGAGCCATTGGTGGCAATGCCTTTCTTTACGAAGATACCGAGACACTTCAGGATCATAATGATGGCGAAATGCAATGAAAAATTCTGCTGTCGGCTGGCAGCAACCCTGAGGACGAGATGAGCGGATAATGGCCCAATATGGGCCTACCAGAAGCAAAACCTGCAAATAGGCCTGCAAACGAGGGTGAGAAGGCAGGCCCCAAGGAAGGGGCCACATCAGCTGCTGGCACCAGATGTGAAGACATCATGAGAATGTATGCACACTAAGCTGGAATGGTCCAGATGCAACATACCGCAGCAGTCAGTACAGCAGTAATCTCTCCAAAATGGATGCGTCAGACGCCACGGTGACATACACACGGCGGGGGGGGTGGGGGGGGGTGGGGGGTGGAATATGAGACAGTTTCCCGTACTTTGAAGTCTTGACTAGCACAGCAGTTTTTTAGACTAGACATGGTGCAAAGAAACAAAAATCCACAGTTACGATGACCTTAAATTTATGATGCCATTTCACAGCAACGTTTGTCTCTAGTCTCTAGATAGATCTTACGTGATGAATCCCATCAGCCAATAGGTAGAGGAGCGTCACATGATGTCTGGCAGTCCACCTTTCCACAGTAATAGCATGACTACTTCAGACCAAATGAAAATGCTGAATATACATTTCAGTAGCAGGCCTCAGCGGCCTCGACAGCACCCAACTTGTTTGAGTGCTTTCGCTATAAAGGGAACCGGCCAAGATGGAACACAGAGGTGCTGCACCCACGGCTCCCGGAGACAGCCGCTATTCCAACCACGCATACAGGGGAGAAGCCGCTGTTCCAGGAACAGTCCCCCAGCAGAGCAGAAACCTGTTTTATTTTTAATATTCACCCTCAGCTTCCGTGTTGCATTAAAAAGCTTCACCACAATCTTGGACAGACCACCATACGCTCCACCGATTGACACACAACCACCGATGGAGACATGCATCGAGAATTAATTCTGCTTCTTTTTTGCTTCAAAACATGAAATATAAATGGACACAAATCCTTCCCTCCCAATGCCTCACATGGGCTATATTTGCCCCTCCCTATAGCACAGCAGCAGCAGCAGGCTGGGCGACCCGACATGCAGCCACACTGCGGCGTGCGGCCGGTCGCTAGCGGCACACGCACACTGCCGGTGACAGCTCTGCAGCCGCTGGGATGAAGGGCCCAGCTGAGAGCAGATGATGAGCTTTTCCACACAGCTGAGCGCCTCTGCTGTGCAGCCCCCTCAGACCCCCCCGGCCCCCAACAATGATGGCTGTGGACTCAGCCGCCAGACAAGGGGGTTGGGGGGGGGGAGCTCCTATTCAGACAGCCTCACTGCCCCCTCCGCCTCCAACACAAAAACCACTTCACATGATTTACGGCGCTCTTCTTAATAGCCGAGATCCGCCCTAGAGGGGCCAGAAACAGAGATTGGGGGGGGGGGGGGGGGGCATTCACGTTGCCTTCTGGCTTTTCCACGCTCGTTTCAAATGTTAGCACCAACTGCTGCTGCGACTGCTGCCTTATTTAACTCCATAGCTGCATGTAACTTTACCGCTGCTTCAGGTCGACAGTTGAACTGATGTAAACCACAGCAGCCAGTTCCGAAAGCCTACCGTGGCCATCACCCGGACGTGCTGCTGGCTTGCCTCCTAGCCAAGGCGTTTAAAGGGACAGCACCATACAACACCACCAAACCCAGACTCCCACCAGGTTACCTCATTAAGCTGGTCGTATCGCTTACGTATAAGGTGAGTCAGCGCTCTCCGGGGAAGCACACAGCCTCTCCAGGGGCACGAGCACATACAACATGTTGGCCCAGGAGCGCCGAGGAGCAGACACCTGCAAGGCAAGCTTGGGCCAAATGTGCCGGGGGCCCGACACCCGAAACCAGACTGGGGTGCACAGAGACGTGGCAGCATCACCGGGGCCGCTCTTTGCTTTCATGTGGGTTTCGCCCCGTTTCAAGTTCAGCAGAAGACGGCAAGCTGGTTTCCCATTGGTTTCGAAGAAGAAACCACACCTGTCAAGGTGCCAGGACGGCTCTGTGGCGCAGCCAACACCACCGCCAGAAACTCTGTGACAAGCAGCTGAGACTGGGACCTCGTGTCTGTACGCCAGCGGCATTCTGACCTGCATACGCCACTGACTTGCAGCTGGCCGACGGGAAGGAGAATGCTAATAAATGCAGCACGGCCGCTCGTGTGCACACTTACGCAGGGGAAACCATGGCAGCAGCCTCACTCGCCATTCAGCAGTCAGGTAAAAGAGCCACGTGTGTGGTGACGGCCCAGGTACCGGCGTCCTCAGCACGCCATGCCCAGCATCTACCCCCAGATCAGCCTTTCAACATGATTCAAGCTAAAGCTAAACCGTTAGCCACAAATCATAGCAACAGACGCCACAAAGATGTCACTGTTAACCCGCAGGATCCATCCTGTCTTGACTAACAAAGACAACATGGCCATTAACCCTTTCCCCAGCAGTCCCCAGCTTCTCGGGACTGAGTGAGTAACCACTCAGGCTCACACGAGCTCTCTGCCGCCGGAAGCAATCGGCCGGACTCACCTTGTTCATGTTTCCGGCAGGCTGAGCGTTGATGGTTGAATGCACCCCCATCTGCGGTGCCCCCTGGGTGAGAGTCTCCGCCAGCGCACTGCCCGCGCCGCTGACGCTGGTCCCACCTCCGACCGGGCCTTGGTACTGCAGGCCTGGCGTCGCCCGGCCGCGGCCAGCTCCACCCAGGCTGCCGTTCATCAGGGGTCCTTGCGAGGGCTGCGCGCCTTGGCCCATGACGCCGTGGCTCTGGCCGCTGTTCATCATGGCTTGGTTGAAGGCTGTGAGCCCCAAGCCACCGTTACCCTGGCTGCCTGGTGGGGCAGCAGGCGCCTGCTTCTGTGCCTGGGAAGGGTGGCTGGGTGAAGCCTGGCCAAGGGGGCTCTTGCCCAGTGCACCCAGCTGGACGCTCATTCCTGGTTGGGGGCTGCTAGAGCCGAGGCCCGGGCCCAGGCTGGAGCTGCTCCCTGCCCGCAGGAGCTCCGACAGCTGCTTGTGCTTAGAGGCTGCGTCCGGAACCATGCCACCCAGCCCACCACCACCATTGGACGACATGCTCATCAGGCCGAGGTCGCTGCCGTTGGGGATGAGCTCATCCGGAAGGTCGTTCTCCAGGTCAAAGAAAGATCCAAAGTCTGAAAGAGTGAAAGAGAAAGACAAATTTATGCTCTGCTCATTCTTTTAATCATTTCAATAACATTAAATTTCATAACTCGAGTCTTGTGACCTAACCCTGAAATATATGGCACTCTTGTCCCCATCACTACCTGTAATTACCTTTAGCGCAGTAATCAATGCTTAATATGGCTGCACGTTTGCCTCCTCAGTCACATACAGGCTATCTGAAGCAACACTGCCGTTAAAATCAGGACGAGGTCTCAGCGGTAAGGAAGGAGACCTTCAACTTGGCTGCACGGCGTCTATAGGCCAATCGCAGATGGCCCTATCATCATGTAGACACTCCCTGCGTGGCAGTCTTTCTCGGCACTGCGCTGCTGGCGCACGTCAGCCAGCCTCCGTGACACCCTCCCTCCTCCAGAACAAATCCGCTGCTTGGCAGACATCAGCGACTCTGGCAGACGTCCAAGCTGAACGCGCGCACATGCACACAGCTGCCAATGATGATGATGCAGCCCCTTCATGAAGCACTGGAAAACCAAACGTAGTTTTGGTTTGGAAGTACTGTGGAATGCAAGACCCTCACTTTACACGTTGCCTAGCAGATCCTTCAATAGAGAGCTCTACTGTGTAAAAATGTCTCTCCCAACACACCTCATGTCTAGTCCATTGTGTTAAGGCAAGCAATGAATCTTTAGGGTGAAGCATCCATATTAGATTCAAATCCCAAAGCCAATGGCAGTATTTTTGCCCTATACCACTTTATTACACGGCATACATAGGTTGAAAAATGCTAAGCACAAAGTGTCAAATTCATATTATCCAGCCAGGTGGCCATGAGCACATAGATAGAAAGTGCAGGGAAAAGCACCGATGGGTGCGTGTTGTAATACTGGAACTCCGCTTGACCAATGGCAATACCCAACTTGAGAAAGAAATGTGCACTGGTCACAGCGTGGTGCCTCCTTCTGGCTGGCCAGGCTTGTTTGTGGTGTGGCATTATTGTAACAAACAACAGGCTTTAGAAGATGCGCCACACGGAGAAAATCAAAAGTGTAACGAAACCTACGGAGAGGACAGATGTGTTAAGGAGATCAGAAAGGATGAAACAGTGCCATTGTGGCATTGCGCTTCAGGCCACACACTCATCCCCACACGCTGCCTTTCTCTCCCAGTCAAATCATACTGATGCATCAATATTTTGTACTAGACTGAACTGCATTCATATTGCTGCAGCCAAATTTCACAGAAAATAGGTCTTGCTGCATGAACCAGCCAGAGCTAAAACTGTTAACCAGCCTTAACACGCAGTGCTGAAATCTTGAAGACTAATTCCATCATTACGGAACCTCTTAATGTGTGTTTCACTTCTGCTCTACAAAGCTCCCTCTCAATTTCAGTTTCACTTTTAGGCAGAGACATGATGTAAGATGATGTGGTCATAAAATCACAGTAAACAAGAAGTGAAGCAGAGTGAGAGGAGGAATCAATCCTACACTAAACAGAATTCACAGTCTACAGTGTAACACTGCTTCTCTAATATAATCAAAGGAAAGTGGACTAAACTCAACTGTAAATGGCAATACAGCATGAACCCTCCTACTGAAAAAGATCCCCCTATAGAGTACACTTTTACGCTGTTAATATCTCACAACAGAAATAGCAGCACATGAGAGGGAGACCTTAAATGAAAATACTGACATGCGATCTCTGGGTCAATTCAGTCAAATTATTTACACCGATCCAAAATGATGTCACACACCTAGGTACAACTCAAAGCAAAGCGGCTCTTGCCGTTAGCAGACAAGGAAACTGGACACAAGACTCAAACACTTGACGGGGTCCCTGCCAGCGTATCCTGGATCACGGTATCTGTCCGAATGCCTTCAGAAAGTGAAGCTGTGCTTGCCTTTGACAGAATGAAAACGCAGCGTGAGCTTCAGCTCACTTCAGGAACTGAAGGGCAACGGGCATGACCAATCACGGGCCTCTCATTGTCTTTTTAGAGCAGACCTCAGCTGGGCAGACACCGCAGCCAGCAGGGAGTGCACACACCTGCCAGCTTGACAATGTCAGCCCCCAAACACACCCCACCCTTTTAATAACCAGATGCCTCAGTGCCCTTACGCCATGAGCGTGGCCAAGATGCCGGCAGCTGCAGGTGGCTGCGAAAATAGCAACCTCTGCCCTAATGAGACAGATTAGATCTGCTGTGGCAGATTACACGCACAGCAAAGTCAGCACCAGCCAAAATGCATGCATTCCAAGCCCAAACGGCCGACAATTCCACTACATTTCCACTACGAGCTCTCTTTACAGAGAGCTGCTGTGATGTTTGCCACTCAAGACTCACAACATTCACAAATGACACATCCGCACAAAGCTTTCCTTCAGTTTGGCTCATGTAAAAGGGGGGGAAAAAAAACAGCACAATAGCTTCATAAAGTACTAAAAATGAAATGCTATACAAATGAAGGCTTGCTAGATTAACACAAAGATGTAAGTGGCAACTAGGTTTCAAGCTGAAACATGAGAATCACGTTTCCCAACAAAATTTCTAAGGCCTCCCACATCATAACCAAAAGACAGGAAAATATCAGAGTTCTGAGTCACTGAGTCTACATTGCAGTTCAGTTCAATTAAAGTTTTGTGAAAAATTTATAAGCCACTTTACAAGCAGACTATGATGACTTCAAGATGCTGGTAATTAGTGGTACGTGCACTTGTAAATCCGGATTGTAGTTAGCGTGCGGCATTTATGGAACCACAGACACCCAAAAAAAAGTGAATGGTACTATCTCCCTCCAAACCAAGTGTGAAATCCTGCAAAGCAAGAATAGGAAGGAGGAAACAAAGATCCAGCAGCCTTTACCTACAACCTGTGAAAACGCTGTTTGGGACATTGTTGTTGACTGACAATTTACAGAATGGAAAGAAAACTAAACATGTCTAGTGGACTTTGTAGTTCCAACCGCTTCCTTGGGTGTCCATCTTTTTCCACACTCACCATGATGTTCAGAAGCTTGTGGTTTTGTCTTTAATGCTGCTAACAAATTCGATGTCTCCTGGACCTGCTGGCGCGCTGCCCCACACGCCGTAACCATATCAGACCCCGCGTCAAAACTCCAGCAGGATACCGGAAAAGCAACTTCAGGGCTCCATCAATCTAATACCCACATTTGGGATCCCTCCGGATGGGCCAAGTCAAGGCAGGGGCTCATGTCTGCGATTTGTCACATTAATGACTGCTGGACCACCCTGAGACCCAATTACCGGACCACTAAGCTGAGTCGGGTCTTGTAATGGTCTGATGCTGGGGGCGTGGATAGTCAGGTACCCGCCAGAACACTGCAGGACCTTGCAGTTCACACTGTTCGAGCCAAACACATGCAACACAGGATGCGAGTTAGCCGAAATATTTTCCCCCAGACGTACAAAATGATACGCCTCATCACATTAAGAGCAAAAAAAAATGGTGTGAGTCTTACTGAAAGATCTCACTGGATCTGACACTTACTTAGAGGGTGAGGCAGGAGAGAGCAAAACAGGAATGAGAGAGAGGAGAAAGAAGCTGCACTCCTCACAGTTCAGTATTCTGCCCACTTTAAACAGTGCCTTGGTTATTCTGTCATCAGTGATGCAGGGTGTTTGAAGACATCGTGCTATTCAACTTGGAGAGACCAGCTGATCCTTCACAACAAATTTCCCTACACATTCACAAATGAGACACTCAATATCGACTTTAGCTCATGAGGTAAAAATAGTCACAGCTCTGTATAAACACAAAACATTCTGGGTTTATCATATGCAGAATCAGGCTCAGATCGGTCAGATTTGGGAAAACGACACCAGAAATCATCTCACCAATTCCTATACCACTATCACTTCGATGCAACACAAAACTTTTTTAGCCAGTCAACCAAAATCAAAAAGGTTTTCAATGGACCAACCATTTCTTAATTCTGCTTCTGTACAAAACCTTTACATTTATTCACGCATATTTAAAGCAATAACAAATAACTAGTTTTGCAGCATGAATTGTCTCTAAATCTTGATGAGTACCACAAAAGTGAACCTAATTGAATGAATGGATGGATGGATGGATGCTTTATTAATCCCAAAGGAAATTCAGGAATTAATTACGGCATGCCCTCAAGCTGTTCTTGCAAAAAAGATGCCACATCTGCCAATCGCTTCTCAATTGCTTCAAGTAATTGTGAACGATTTTATCAGTTGCTGCACTCACAATCACATTAATTGCATAACAGTAAATAATGTGTGCTATGGCATGATGGAAAATGTGAAGCAGAGAACAAACTGTCATTTTGCTAATCTGTTTTAATTTAATTAGAAGACAGTCAAAGTTACTTGTCCACTAATTCAAAGATATCAAGTCAAAACTGGTTCTTGTCAAACTGACGGTTTCTTGCTTAAAACTCATGTCAATCAAATACCCTCATTTTGAACACGAACTGACCACATTGGTCGGTCCTCTGATTTACTTGTAATATGCTGTCCCCCATACAGAATCTAAACACAAACCAGGATTTTTGTTTGTTCATACAAGACCCCCACTTTTCCCAGATCACTGGGGCCATTGACGTATGCACAAAGTGTGCAAGAGGAGAACGTGGCATTCATGAGGACTCAACAGGGAGTGCAAAAAGCCTGGAAAGAAAACACCTACAGATATATAAATCATGCTATTTCAAGAGAGATGTTTTCTATGCGGATATGCTGTAGGCCCAGAGGATACATCTGAATGCTACGGCTTGGCATGCGGCTTCACCGACACTGATGCCTGTTCCTTAGAAAGCCTGAAGACTTAAGGGGAGGGGGAAAACAGAAAAATGAACATCACCTCTTACTTTTCAAAGAGCCAAGCCTAGACAGTGACTCTCACTCAGGCATATGTGTCAGTTAAACCAGGAATGGAGAGCACTACTTTACAGATCAAAGGTCATCCGTTTAAATAAATCCAACTTTCATTATTAAGTTTGGGCTAAAGCAAGTTTTTAATTATATCAATTACTTCTGATCCATTTATATGCGTCATATGGTCCCTTTATATGACAGCATGCACATTTATGCATTGGAAGAAGCTTGTTACCAGTTTTCCGTCAATATTACATAGAATTTACTATGGTGCAATGAGTCACATGCAGTATCTGAAACATTGCCTGTTTTCTGCCACCAGCTCTTTACTCTGTGATTCAAACTTTATTGCATTTAACAAGCATGTGTAACCCAAGCTGACAGGACAATCATGAGCTGAAAACCAGTGCTGCTGTTGACAGACTCTCAGTGCATCCCGGCAAACGTGTCCAACATTAGCGTGGTGCGAATGACCACAGGCATCCGTTATTAGTCTGCCCTGAGCCAGGTAAAAACTGCCCTCCGTCCGTTTTCCAATTCATAAACACAGGGGCCAGAAAGGGGCACGTCTTTTGCCAATGCCCCCCATGCTGAGAAAACAGGACAAGAGGAAGAACACCCTGCCAATTTCTTCACTTTAAACAAACTGGGGAACGGACTTAGTAGCAGACTGACTAAAAGACAGCAGCCCAGAATCCCGAGAGCAGACGGATGATCTGAAACTCAAACGGAGGTCCTTCGATAATGACAAGGTTTCAAATGATATTTCCATGCATTACAGCAAGGCCTTTATTTACCAAGAAATTCCTATGATGTCTTTTTCAAACACTTAGAAATACATCAATTGGGCCACATAGCAGGTATTTCCATTAAAAATGTGTTTCAGCTGTCTGTTTCAGAACAACGCACTCAGAGGGATTGTAGGAGTTCTGGTGGGTATATCAACCATTCTGACTACTGAACTAAACTGCAAGAAAAAGCAAAATTGTTCAACTACTGAATGTTTGTTGTGAACACAAAACGACTTCCTGTCTTGATCCTCGCACACTAATGTCATTCTCAATGCACGTTCCTTACAGTATTCCAATATCCATCGTGACACACTTACTCCCGCTGCATATAGTCTAAAATCCAATCTAATAAAGAACTCCAGGGAAAATATACAACACATATGAACCCCCAGAGGATACATCATTCAGCAAGAACATTTAGAGCTTCCTCAGCAAACATACGACTTGGTCTGCCAGGAGTGCACACCATACGGCTCACAGAGACAGTCTATAAACACAAAATGCACCTGCGATTCATTTTTATAAAAACTGTACAAGGCTTCGTAAGGTAAAGTATTGACACCACCTTTCAAACGGTTACAGTTGGACGTGTTGCAGTGACGATCCACTGCAATAGAGACCGGTCACATCTACTGATACCACTGAATGGTTATACAGTGGCCAAATACAACGCCACTCATGTGTCTGACTGGTAGGAATTAACTGGTTCCGATATTCCTGTTTAAACGTGATGCTGTAAACCTCGTGTCTACGACGCACACCCAAATGCAGGTTTAACATCAAACAGCAATTTAATGCTGAAGGGGGATACAAAGCCACAACAAATTAAAAGCATATGGGAGCCGTGAAATAAGTGTCATGTTATTTGTTTACCCTGCTCTGCCAGCGTCAACGGCCAAGGCACAGTTCCCTAGCTAAAGCCCTAAAACTATTCATACTTCTCTAGGACACTGTCCTCTCTTTACAGCTGTTAATATGCACAGTAAAGAGCTCAGTGTTTAACATACACGTGTGCAGCCACGCGAGAGACTGTATTAATATCGGGGATGGAAATGAAACGATGCCCGCTGTTTCCTACAGCTAGCTGACAGCGCGCTAGCGGGGGAACCACATGGTGTCGACACGCCCCCTTTAACAGCCTTCCCCAGTACGGTGCCCTAACGCTATGCTGCCGTTTCGCCTGCGTTCAGTAACATCCATTTCCTACTAATAAAAACATGCAGCAAACTGACCCGAGTCGTAGCTGATATCAGACCTCTGGCCGGACCCGCAAGCCCCGTTACATTCCCTCTGAGGGTTTAATTAACAAAGACAGGTGACGGAGTCGCCGTCACCGACAATACTTGAACGCAATTGCTTCTACTGCATATTCCCATCGCCCTTAGACGCAATTTCAGATTCGTGCTAAAACTCCGACATCATTCTCTGGGACGTTAAAGGAGGAACCACCAGGCAAACTTAACATGGATCTACCGCATTCCTTATAGTGGCCGACGCACTACCTGATGATTATAAATAGCGACACCCGTTATTATTAGTAACTTAGCTGTCAAAGTGTTTATCTGATAATCGGTATAATTAGTAGTGTTGCACATTTTGATATCTGGTCGGTTCTACGCTCGACTCCGCAAAGGGCAACCAATTCATACTCGCGAGCCTGATGATAATCCGCAGACACATCGTCAGCGGTGGGAAACTTACCAGTTTGTCTACCTGGTGTCAGACCGGTGCATGATTTCATCAAACGCGCGTGTTTCACGGTTTCCTTCAACTACTACCTGAGCCTTCTGGCTGCCGCACTAAGACGGTGTCGGAGCAAATGCCGAACGCCGCAGGTAACTTGCAGCGCCGGAGACCATCGGCGGCGCCTATTAGACGTAGGGATGCGTTTATTAAAGCACAAACTGTCAGGGTGGACGCGCCAGGGCCCGGCCTGTCCTACCTGGACCATCTGAGGCGGAGAGCGCAGGTGAATTCAGCTTCTGCCGCTTCGCGTTGGGAGGTCCGACGTCCACTTTCTCCGCCATGTTAGCGAATTATCACAACCGAAATAAAAAAAATTTCAGCGAAACAGGTAAGGAAGAAGAAAAGATCACTTATTTCTCCACGCACTCCCTTTATAAGAAACGGCTAGCTAGCAGGAGGGTTAGGCTGCAAGAAGGGTTTCAAAAAAGCAGCAACAGCGCCACGCTTCGCCTTCGCCATTCACCCCATGTTAATCCAACACCCAACACCCACATTATTATCACTAATAATTACCCTCGGTGGAAAATATTTCGCGTCAAAAATTAAAGCATAGAATAGAAAAAAATCATATACGGACACCACCCAGTTCCCTGCCTCCAAAGTCGTTTTCGAGGCAGATTAACCAGCGTTTTTTGGCGAGTCCAATTTAATTAGCACAAATTCCATCTGTGCCTCGGATAAAAAGCGCGACTGGCGAAATGTGGATTGTGAGGTGAATTTCCGCGTCTTCGCCGCTGTCTCCCAGCACACAATACAGCATATAACGCTGATATGTAGCGAAGCGGCGTTTTCTGAAGGGGAAATCAGATACACAGGAGGCTTCCAGCCGACGAAAACCGACCCAATCCTCCCCTTTTCGCGAGAAATCCACTCGACGGCAAAAGCTCCAGTTATTTTTAGTAGAATGAAAGGGCTTCACATCGGTTTTAATTGCCCGAATCAAAATTAAAAAATAATACGCTCTCCCAAAATCCCGATTCCGAGCCGCGACAAGATGGCGGCTGTTGATACAAAAAAGTTTTTTTTTCTTTTCCAGATAGACCGGGGGGGAGGGGCCGCGAAGCCACGCCCCGCGCAGGCCTGCCCCGCCGTGCGTCCACGTACTTCGCCGAGAGCTCCTCTAGGGGCGGCATCGCCAGGCTTTTCTAACATTCCTGAATTTGTTCAGGTACCAAAGCCCTTTCATTCGTTTCTCTTAATGTGAGTGATTGCCTATTCACATAACAGAACAGCTTCGTGACCGCTTTTCCGAGCAAAATACATTTTTTCCCGATTATTAACAAACTAAAGTAGTACTCCCTTAATCAGACACTGACTTCCATATGGTTACATAACACACTAAAAAGGTAAGTCAAAAGCAATGTACAGAATGATTTGTAATTGTCAAAATCTGTGCCCTGTGCTCTACACATAAGCAGGTTTCTCCGTATTACCCTTTGATAATGAATCCTGCGCTGCAAAGAGATCCAAGTCAGAGTACTCAGGACTGAACTGCAAAATAACCAGCCACTCAGTTACCTGTGTTCAGGAAACAAAACAATGAAATGTCTGGAGCCGTAGCATTATTCTGCTTCTTAGTTTGTGGCTCTGTTTACTTGACTCCTCTCTTGATATTGACTCCTATGACCTTAGGCAAGCTGGTATGCATGTGTAGTGATATTTTCATAGAAGAGACTTAACTCCATGTATAAATGACAAACGGTTTTGTCTGGTGACAAGTAACTGTCAGCAGTGAGAAGATGAGTTACTTATTAAACTATTATGCAGCAAATCACAGTAGAAATGTAGCCATATCAGCACCTTAGTACAGGCCTGCCATCACAATGGACAGTCTAAACCACAGGTACTGCCTGTGTCCTCTGATGTTAGAGAACCGTTCATTCCCATCCATTGGCATCAAGCTCAATACCGTAACCCAGCAATCAGTGGCTCATTTATTAATACAGATACAAATACATAAAATGTAACTGATGTAAAGTCTGACAAGCAAATGACCAAAAATAGCACACACATTTTCCATTTTATTTTTGTACCTGGATTTTTTTTTTTCCAAGAAAGAGTAAGCAGGCAACAAAACAGAAACAGCGTTTCTTTTTTAATTTCATTTCTCTTTTTAACAAAACATTGAACCACCCCCCATGCCATGTTGAAATCCAGCAGAATACGGAGCCCCTGAAGGCTTCCAGGACCGATGGGACCTGTGGCTGGGTGACGGCCCTCTGATTGAGGGGGGGGGGGGGGCGCACCTGGGGGTGCCTTTTAAAAAGCATGACCTCCTGTGGTGCTCCGCCCTTCCCTTCGTCCCCCGTCACCCTCACCGTTTCTGCTCGTTTCTTTGCACAGACGCACTCGCTCACACACAGACGCACTCGCTCTCACACAGACGCACTCGCTCTCACACAGACGCACTCGCTCTCACACAGACGCACTTGCTCACACGTGTGAAGGATAACAGTCCGATTCAGTGCATGATGTTCTAAAAAACTCAAATGCAAATCGGGAGAACTGAATAGAGTCAAACAAAAAAAAAACCAATCTGCCGGGATGAAATAGGATGTAATATGTGAAAATGGTGGGACAAATGAGGTTGAGTGTCAGAAAGTCTCACGTGCAAGTTGTGCCATGTGTCACAACAAATTCTGAACATGCAATTCACTACTGAAACTGCCCGTTGTTAACAGGATAGTCTGTCTGTGCTATTCATTGCTAATCAGAGTCAAAAGCCCACAAAGACTAGGTAAAATAAGGAAAGACCCCAAATGAAAAGGTGCAAGCATGAATTCAACACACTGGAAATATGGGGTAACCCCTTCAGCAGGCTGGCAGTAGATGGGGTTGCACGGGAGACAGCGAGACAGTGGTGGAGGGCTTGGGTGCAGCACTGTGAGGAGGCAGGTAAGCTAGACGTGACAATGCTGGCAAAACAGATCAACTCCAGACACATAACATGCAGAGGATGCAGAGACTGTGATTTTCTGTATTTTCTGGACTGTTATTCATTGTACTTTAATTATACTGTATAAGATTGTCACTCTACTACAACTAGTTGTCAAGACTGAACAACTCCAGTTTCACTCAGGAGTAAATAATCTGCCGCACAGATTCTCCTTGTACACATTTCAGATGAGGGACGGCCGGGCAGTTCCCACCTCTGTGTGGTCCCACCTTCTCAGTCAGACACACACATACACACACAAGAACAGGCAGAACAACCACTCTGTTCTGATACCTTTTCCTCCTTATAAAACCCTTTTTATAACATTAAATCTGGCACATGCACATGTATAAATAAGTAAAAAAAGAAAAAAAAACTCAAATATATGATATACAATATAAATGCATATGTACATACTCAGCAAGTGCTTTGTGCAAATGTATACAGATTACATTGTGTTTATAAACGATACATTAACAATATGCACAATAAGCATAAAAAACAGTCTTTGGCATTATACTCCTAGTGTGTCATCACCACACTCCATCCATAAAAAAAAATAATCCTCCTTTACAATCAAGCGCATTTCACCATTCCATCCTTACTGTTGTGGCAGTGAACTAATAGAACAATGTAAAAAGGATTTAAACAACACAACTGATGGAAAGACAGCATGTATCAGACAGAAAAAAGCACAAACCCAAAAGCCATTCAATAAATAAAGCTGATCTGAAGTTGAGAGGATCTCAGGTAGTGGGTCATAACACCAGACAATAACAAAGAACGCCCAAACATTTTATTTGTGCTAAAACCGGTTTGTTTTGAATATTCAGCCTAGTTTATCCATGACGCTCAGTGATTTTAGCCAGAAGTCGGCCAAGACCTAGTATGATTAGCACGCTGCATGCAGTGTCTGGCGTTTCCCCTCTCATCAGCTTAATTTGTCAGTCATGTAACATTTAAGCAGTGAAATGGGAGCATATCGGGTGAGTGGAAAACAACAGAGGCACCTAATGTGACCGTAGCACAGCCGCGCTCGACCCGGCTACGGTGGTGGGGAAGTGACACGACCCGAGTGTTCCCAAACACGAGTACCCACAGGCTGCCTCCAGAATTTGTTTTTGTGTGTGTGTGTGTGTTTTTGTTTGCTTGTTTGTTTTCAGCAACATTTCTGCATTTCAATATTTCTGCAAGTCCCTGGTGCAGGCTGGGGGCGGGGAAACCAACCCAGATGGGACATCTGTGTATGGGAGGGGGGAGTGACCTTAACTGTGTGCTTAATGTCCAACATTAGCCATGAAAACAAAAGGGAGACACCCATTAAGAGAGATGCTGCGAACAGCTACTTATTTTGTAGATCACTGGATCTGAGCCTGACTGAATTGTCAGTGGCCCAAAGCCAGTTACATCCTCCAGTTACATCCTCCAGTGACCCCGCCAGGCCCCAGCGCACGGAATCCCTGTAAACCCTCGGCTAAGTTAGAAAGGTGCTAAGACACGAGGGCCGCTAAGACAGAGGAGCTAACCAGCTAGCATGGCTCGCTGAGGGGTGCAGCGAGGGACGCTCATAACAGTGGCACCAACCGGGAAAGTGGTGTGCTTTTTTCCCTCTTTCAGGCAGCATGGTGTGCCCTTCTTGGTGCGTCTGCCCGCTCTGCGGCAGATGTGCAGGACAATACAGCGCAGCCCATTCACTTGTGACAGTGCTGACCCGTTGGTTGTCTGAATCCCCCTTAGGACCCACCCACCACTGCCAATAAACTGGTCAAGTCCATTGTGTCCTTACCATATTGTGTAACAGGCTTCAAGCTTAAGGGTTGTGTGCTCATGGGACTCAAGAAATTCATTTTTCACTTTGAATCCTATTTCCCTTTATTTTGCTTTAAACACGATACCCAATCATGCCACATTGAATAGCTGTGCACAAAAACACAATCAAGGGTTCACAGCAAAATTCTTCCAAATTTAGTGAAAAGTGCCTATTAAACCAAAATCCTCAATATAAAAGGCACGATGCAGGTCTGTATAAAAATTGAAAGGAATTCAATAGAGAAAAATAAATCTATGCATCTATTTTTGCATGTGTTAAATATTCAATATGTAGAAAAATGTATAAAAAGGAGCCCAACAGGCAAATCAGAATAAAAATGAAAATATAGATATACATTAGTGCATGACTAAGAAAGGCACTGACTTTTTGCAGTACACTGGAGTGGCTATATCTGAATACCTTAACTCAGAGCTCTTCAAACCTGGACCTCGATTCCAAATCCAGGCCGTGTTGTCAGTTCCCCCAGGTAGTTAGTTTAATAATTACTGATTCTGATTGGTCAGAGGCTTCACACCTGACTGACAGGTAAAGGAAGGCTGGAACACCATCAGTGCTCGGCCCTTGAGGACCGTGATGTGAATAGCCCTGCCTTAACTAGTGCTGTACTCCAAAGCGGGAGTGTACTATTTTAATGTGTAAAAATTCACACTTAGTTTTCATGGAGAATGCACTGTTCGGATTTTCTCAGATGGTGCGAGTTTGAGAACAGTGTTCCTGACGGGTCCACGTGCATCCTGAGCCCGGGAGGAACAGAGGTGGGAATGCCGCATCCCGACCAGAACACGAGGGCGAGAAAGGACCATCACAGAGGAGAGAAAGGAAGGCAAAAATGCCCTGGGTAGGGTGAAACTGACACCCTGAGCACACAACCCTTTCACAGAGAGTATTTAAAGGCGTGAAGAGACAAACTTGGCTTCCCTACAGAGAAACGTAATTAATGCTCTTTTAATTCATCCATCTTTCAAAAAATAAAGTAGCACATGGCAAAATCCACACAGCAGAACCTTCCGTGAACCTTCTGTGCCATCTCAGTCCCAGAGCCGCTGCCGTCCGCAGATTCCAAGTCTGGGGTCCAGATCCGAGACAGAACCAGGTGGTTCCAGGTCAGCTTCCGCTCTGAGGTACATCCAGTTGAAGAAAGGCAATGGCTACTTTCAGAAAGAAGGTGGAGACCGTATGACTACAGCTTACGATTACAGCTGGGACGTGCTTAACCTTGCAGGCCCCCATTTCCCATAAGCCCCCAAATTCTTCTCCTCCTCCTGCCTCCACAGCCCAGATCTTGCAGACCTGCAGCTTAGCCCAAAGGAGGGGGGGGGGCATTGGGGGCAGCACCAGTGACTGGCTTCAAATTTCAGGTTTCCTATTTAAATATTATTAAACAGAGTGTCCAAACCCCACCCTACAACAAAGTGCCTTTTTATGCTTAAAACAAACTGACCCCTCCCAATATAACAGAAAATGTCCACAGCAGCTGCAGAACAGCCAAGCAGGTGATGGATGGCACAGAGACTCCAGGGTCGCTCAATTATATGAAGACGTGCCCCAACTTTGGGCTCTTCTCTTTGTACTGAAATGGGAGAGCAGCCTGTGCTGACTAAGATCCACTAGGGGGCACCAGCCAGCACCCACCCCAACGGCCATCAGAAGCAGGCCAGGCGCCCAACCTGCTGCTCAGACACGTGGGATGAACCAGTAAGGGTAACAGGGGTTTATCATTTTAATATTTAATACTTACTGCGGAACTGCTAATACTGCTAATTCCATTTCCCCCCTCTCTTACCTGCAACGGTACCTGCCCATCGTTAGCGGTGGAGGAAGCAGACGATTTAGTCTCTTTCACACAAGCAAGTGGACACTCTGAGCATGAACCTATCCCCCACCCCAAATCATAATCCTTGAAGGTGAACTTTGACGTTTCAGGACGAGACCGTCTGAGATGAACTTGTGCGTGATCTGTGCTTTTCTCAGACACGATCCCACAAAACGGGGCAGTGTGAGATCCAGGATTTGGGATGCATGTGTGTCACTCATCTACCATCAGGACGGACACTGACAACAATCTAGCTTATCACACCCTTCAGTCTATTGGCATTTCTGTAGTCTACACTTGGACTCCTGTAAACACATCAACTCCACTCAACAAAATAACACTGAAGGTGGCAACTAGGGCGTCTGTCCACCAAAAGCACATTAAAGGGTGTCAGATTCAGGGTCTCCCAACCGCAGATGTTACCTACTGGCCCACAACTCCTAGGCAGTCTAGTTTAACTCGATTTTCTGTAGATGGTGTATATAATGGTGCCATTTTAAAACCTGTAATAAATTTAACACAGTTTCATGCACCTGCAACCAGTAAAATAGAAAAAAGTGTTCACAACAAAAGCACACATCTGCTGAGACACTTTCAGAAATATTGCCCGTTTGTGCATTAGTTTTTGTTGGACAAACACCAGGTATCTGATTTAACACAGAACTGCCATATAAAATTTTTCACTGTATATCGAGGCCAATGCAGGGAAACACAGCTTAATCCGTAGTTTGCAGTCTAAAAAAATCAGGCTAGAGTATTGGCAGACCCCCCCCCCCCCCACCCTAACCCATGGGGGGTCATCTGAAAATGCTGTTCATTAATTCATCCTAAAGGCACTTCATCAAACAACAAATGAAAAGCATATGCAAACAGCAAAAACCAAGAAAAATTATAATAAAAATATATATTATATATATGATGATGTTTTTCAGGAAGACAAAGGAAGGGGTGTCCCTTCCCAGCCTCATGCTGTGCCCCCCCAAACCCTTGTGCCATACTGTGATCCACACAGCAAGCCCCCCCCCCCCCCCCCCACTAGCAAAAACAGAAGCCAAATGAACACTGTGCAGAAGCCGACTGGCACGGGGAGGAGAGGGACCCAGGTCACCGGCCTCCGCGGAGCCTGCCTTGCCGGGATGGCATGCATGCCCTCGGGACAGCATGCATGCCCTCGGGACAGCATGCATGCCCTCGGGACAGCATGCATGCCCTCGGGACAGCATGCATGCCCTCGGGACAGCATGCATGCCCTCGCCCCGCACACCTGACCCACAAGTTGGACCGGCTGAAATGCAGGACTTGAAATTAAAGGGCATGCAGCAGAGAAGCCTCACAGACACGCTACCCCTGGGTTTACAGTTTGGTCAGCTCATCTGCATCTTCATCCACATCATCAGCCTTGTCTATCTCCTCCTCCTGGCTAGGTGCCGGGAGAGCTGGGGAGGATGCAGTCAGGGCCCCGTGGTGCACCAGTGCTGCTTCTGGACCTGGGGATGGAGGGACCACCTGGACTTTGGGCTCCCTGCACTTTGGCTTGGCTAGCCCACAGTCCTGGCCCAGTGGCCTGGTTCCCGGAGGTGGGTCCGGGATAGCCACAGGCACAACGCTGCCGATCTCGTCTGTGGGTGAGCGTCCGATGCTGCCATCTACCTGCGCCCGGATCTCTGGGGAGACAGAAAGCTGGTACTGCGGCACAGGTCCACTGTCAGAACTCTTGGGGAACAGGAAGGTCTTCATCTGGCCCTTGCCCTTGACGTTGACGGTGCCGCGGTAGTCAAACTCGTAGTCCATCTCACTGAGGATGCAGTAGCTCTCCTCGCTGACCTGAACGCGGCACTCCACGCCGGTGGTGTCCATGCGGCTGGCGATGTTCACCGTGTCGCCCCAGATGTCGTACAGCAGCTTGGTGGTGCCAATGACACCGGCCGTCAAGGGGCCGTGGTTAAAGCCGATGCGCAACTTGAATTTAAAGCCCAGCATGTTCTTGTTGAAGTCGTCTACCACACGCATCATCTCCAGGGCGAAATCGAAGAGGGTGCGCAAGTGGCTGTGAGGGTGGCTCTGGTCGGCACCCTGCTGGGTGCTCAGGCCTGACGCCGCCATGTAGGTGGCGCCGATGGTCTTGATCTTCTCAATGCTGGAGAAGGTAGGCTTGCGGAGGAGCTCGTCGAAGTCACCAATGAGCTCGTTGAGCACGCGGTAGCACTCCTTGCCGCCTTCGTAGCTCTCCTCGTAGAACTCGCTGAAGTTGACGATGCTGGCGAAGATGACGCCCACGTTATCGTGGTTCTTGGAGTAGCTCTGCGTCACCTTCAGCTGCTCTGCCACGTGGATGGGGATGATGTTGCGGAGCAGCCAGTCGGCCTGGTCGCGCATGTTCTGGATCTTGATGCGGTGCTGGTCGGCCTCCACGTTGCCGTGGTAGTGCAGCCTGTAGCTCACCTCAAACTCGCGATTCAGGAACCAGACGAGCAGGAGCAGCAGAAAGAAAGCCAGCACGGCCTCCGGGGCCAGGCGGTCCTGGGGCCGCTGAGCTGGTTCGGCTGGCAAATCCAGGGCTTTGCTGACATTTAACTGGTCGCTGAACCTTTATGGGGGAGGGGGGGCATCTGAATCAGTATTTTGCAAGCAGTTCAGTGACAGCTACAGTGATTAAAGAATGTTATGAAGGGGAATAGTGATTATGACTGAATGTGGAAGGAGTTAAATTGAGGGCAATGTTTACTACAGAAGTTTACATAGAGTAATGTTGATTATCAAGTGTTGTAATGGACTATACAAGGTTACACATAGTAGTTATTATAAAGTATTGGCAAGGGCGACAGAGTTTAATCACAGTTACAGATTACAATGGAGAATACAGAGGTCCACAGTGAGTGACTGTGATTATAGAGGCTACTGGGTCATAGAGGGAAATAAGGGGTTGAGAAAGTCGTAATCAGACCAAAGAACTACTGATGGCTGTGCCAGAGGCGCTCGGACCCCCGGAGGAGGACGAGGTCCACCGATAGGACAATCAGAAAGAGCCAGCCCACCATGAGCCTGGGAAGTGGGTACTCACCAGTCCAGAGAGCGAGAGGAGAGGCTCGAGGATCTAGAGGAATTGGGGGAGGGCAGAGAGAATGTTTAAATGGACTGTATGAGACAGTCAGTCCTTAAGTAACAGCTATTATAGACAGTATTTACTACAGGCTAATCCAACAGATACTCCTGGTGTGTGTTTGTATCATCATCATCTCATTCCCATGAGCCCTGTCACTGCTGTTCCACGGTCAGATCCGCATCTGCACTGTTCTTCTGGAATCCGAAGCTGGACCACTGGGTCTCGTCTCCAGTACACGGTACATGCTTCCCCAGGAAGGTTGATCAAACTATAGCTGGAGTACTTTCCTTGCTCCCCTTTTCCAAAAATAGGGATCACAATCTGCCGGTCCAGACACACTTTACCCACCTTCTATGCAACACGGAAAAGGCTCGTCACCCGCACCAACCCAACAATATCTAGTGCTTTCAACAGACTGAATTCATCTCCTCCTGGAGTCTTTCCACCGAAGAGGCCTCTGTCCACCATAGCAAATTCTGCTACAATGACTCTGATCCCCTGGAAGTTTCCCACCACAGCAGACCAGCAAGGTCCTGCTTCTCAGCACTAGGGCCATGGTCTCCCCAAAGTGCTTTCACCTCCACAACTGCCTGTGCTGTGGCCTTCCTGGCCTGTTGGTACCTTGTGACCATCTCAGAATCCCCTGCAAGCACTGCCCTGAAGGCCACCTTCTTCAGCCTGACAGCTTCCCTCACCACAGGCGTCCACCAGGGGGTCCCTGGGTTACCACCATGACCAGCACCAGCTCTCCTTCCAGCCACAGCAACGATTGTGGCCTCGAACATGGTCCATTCAAACCCTGTCCCACAGCCTCACTCAACACAAACCTCATTTCACATAGAAATATCACCTAGCAAATTCTGGCACAAGAGAGACCAAGCAAAAATAAACTCTGCTTACGTCATTAAAATATTACACATAATGAAGTTTAATATAGAAATCTGCTAATAAAAGAGTCTTATTCATATCAGATTCTAGGATTAGTAGAAAAAAAGAAACCTATACAAGAATTATACAGAAAATCTTCAAGAGAAAAGTGTAGTAACTCACTCTATCCTGCAGAGGGGATTGTAGATAACAACAAGCAAAGCCACTCCCACCATGGTTGCCAGTATGGAGCGCATCCAGAAGCTTAGCTGGCAGAAGTTGCAGTACTGGATGATGGCGATGATCACAGCGCAGCACATGAACATGGTGAACTGAGAAGGTGGAGGGACTCCATTAAGTCATTACTGTGTCTGTCAGTCCCACCCAGCCGCATCCAACTCAAGCCAAAGTACCCACCTGTATGGAGAACTGCAGCTGGCAGGTGACGTGGGAGAAGATGGACAGGGCAGGCAAGGACACCAGCACTGCCCCAATCAGGTGGCGTGGGACCCAGCCAGAGATGGCACGCAGCAGGCTATGAGTGCAGCCCAGAACCGTGTCCAGGCAGAAGGCCATGCTGGCAGGAGGGAGACATGGGGAATTCAGACATTTCCCATCAGGCATTGCAGCATACAAATAACAGGCTGCAGAAGGTGCAAGCTTCAGTAAACAACATAACGTGTACAAATGACAAGGAACAGCTTGAAAAACTAATAATCAGGGATAATCCACATTTATCCGAATCCCTGTATGTAGCGTACAATCTCCTGAGAGCCGCCCCTCCTGGGGCCCTCACCGGATAGACAGCACCAGCGAGACGGCTTCCAGCAGGGCCGCCACTGCGGCCAAAATAAGGGCAGGCGTGGGCACCGGAAGCCCGGAGAGCAGCGGGCGCAGGAAGCAGGCCAGCGTGAGTGCCAGGAACACGGCACAGGACAGCAGGACATCCAGGAAGGAGCTGAAGGTGGGGCTGGCAAAGGTGCGCACAGCAGCCTGGGTCTCCACCTGCACGGGGAGGAGCACACGGCCGTCAGCCAGTCTGGGGCTGCTACAGGGTTCCCTGTAGAGGGGAACTGCTGTTATATTCCTGATAGAGCTACTGCTTTGAAGCGAATCAGCACTGTACTAAACTGAATCAGTACTATGCTGTAGCAAATTTGGACTGTACTAAACTGAATCAGTACTATGCTGTAGCAAATTTGCACTGTACTAAACTGAATCAGTACTATGCTGTAGCAAATTTGCACTGTACTAAACTGAATCAGTACTATGCTGTAGCAAATTTGCACTGTACTAAACTGAATCAGTACTATGCTTTAGCTAATCAAACTGAACTAAACCAAATCAGTACTATACTGTAGCTAACCTGCACTGTACTAAACTGAATCAGTACTATACTGTAGACTGTACTAAAGCACCACTTCATAACATATAAAGCCATCACAGACATCAAGATGCAGAACCATTTAAGCCACAAAAATTCATATACTTACAAGGATTATCAAAGCCTCGATAAATAGGATGTGTATTTCTTCCTAAATCAGTTGATTTATTAAATTACAACAGAACGTTTGGACAGCCCAAGGACATGACGACAAGGAGAATGTAGAGGAAACTTGTGGAGAACACACAAAGAGAGGATATGGTGAGCAGAGGACGGATTTCAACTGAGAACCTGAACAGAACCAATAAAAGGTTTTAAAGCAATGGAAGAAGAAAACCTACCAACACCAAAACTGAAATCATAGAAGTCATGATTTCATAGAAATCATGAGGTCATAGAACTGATCCAACAAAAATTCACACACTTCTAATTTCTAATACGAGACAGGCAGCAGGGGGCAGCAGGGGGCAGCAGAGTGTGAGACGAGTTACTGAACTGCCTGTCTGCTGCAGTCCAAGCCAGACCGTGCAGCGCTTAGATTTCCTGTTTGTAGCTGCTATACGCTACAGAGAACTACACTCTCCTGGTCAAGATGCAGAGAGTGGGGGAAATAAGAGGACATGGAGACAGGGGTCTGGAAGATGAGAGGTGGAATGTAGAGGAGTAGCGTCAAATAGAGTCCATACCCAAATTGGGGGAGGGGGTCAAACAACACAGAGAGCCCCCAAGGAATAGGAAGACACACACACACACCTCCTCCTGATAGCTGGTCCTGTAGGCTGATTCCAGAGACATCTCCAGGAAGTTGAGGCTCACCCTGTTGATGGGAGGCTTGAAGAAGTAGTCCTTCATCAGACTGCCAGGAGCAGGGGGTGGGGTGTCACAGAAAAATGGTGGTTGGGAAGGGGAAGCCAGACACCTTAAGTGAGCATAGAACCGCGTGGGCACTAGCGACAAACGATTGCGCAGCGTTCTCTGGCATCTGTCCACCATCATGTTACATCATGCGAGACAGAAAGTAGCTGGAGCCCAGTGAGGACCAGCTGTACCAGGAGAGCCCAAACTGTACTGCGACAGCAAGCGCCCGGACCCTGCAGCCGGTACGGCGCCGCGACAAGCGCCGTCTGGCAAGACTTCCACACGCAGCGAGAGTTGCCGGCATTTCACATACCACCGTCCAAAGATCTATTTCGCTAATTAAGATCAGCAGGGGGTTTATTAATGTGAAGCCTAATAGAGACGTTACACACCCTCATACTCACTGTCGTCATGTCGAAGCCAAAGCGCGAGGCGAGTTGTCGGGCCGCTCACCTGTCCTCCTTGATGACATCCACGAAGTGCGCGTCGCTCCGCTCGCGGAAGTTCTTGGAGCGCAGCGGGATGAGGGCAGAGTGGTCCATCGTGCCCACGTCCTCCCTCGCACCACCCCCGCCACCCCCGCCACCCCCACAGCCGCTGGCCAGCTTCATCTCCTTCTCCTGCAGCATCTCACACAGCGACGTCTGGCTGTTGGCCAGGGCCTGGCTCGCATGAGGGCTCAGAAGTCCGTTCAGGGCCTTGGGACTCCGGCCTGGGGGTGCCTGGGGGAAAACCGGCGGGGTGGAGGGGCGAGTCAGGTATTCTAACGGAGCCACAGTGCAGCCATAACGCAGCTCCCCCGCCTGGGAAGGTGGGGCACTCGCCTTGCCGCTGTTGCCCTTGAGTTCGTCCTGGCAGCCATTCTGCACCGCGCCTTCCTCCTGGACCCCATCCTCCCCAGGGATCAGCACCACGCTGCAGGAGAGGCACGGAGTCTGCGGGCACACGGACGCTGCATATTAAACCTAGCCTGCAAGCACCCGGCACCTTCCGCAGGCCCGATGTGAGGACTCGGGTGTTCACAGCAGGGTTACTTCCTGGGGCACAGACACCCCCCCCCCCCGTGCTTCTCAGAGACCGGGAATTGGCGGGGGGGCGTGATGCTGCGGGGGTCATTGGGGAAGAAGGTGGCGCGAGCTTCTCTGTGCTCTGTGTGTCGTCCCGTTAATTACCCCCGGCCCTGAAAGGTCACTCAGCCTCCTGCCTCCAAGCCCCCTAATTTACGCCCGGCATTTCATAATGAGTGTCCCTCCCCCCAGAAAAAGGTAGCTAGAAGAAGGTGACTTGTCAAAGCAAGAGCGTTACCAGCATCTGCGTCTCCAAGGGACGGGATCAAGGCCCACTAACCAGATCCACACTGCCTGCAGCTGACCCGACTGAGATCTGATCAAGTCAGAGAGAACGGTGGCTTCAGATTGCGCCACAGAACCCACCTCACTCTTAGCAGGGGTGTCCGTACAGGAAGAAGCACCAGCCGCAGCGTTTGCCGGCCCGTCCGGGGTGTGGGCCCGGGGAGAGTGGCTCGCACCGTCTGGGCCGCAGTCGGAAGCGGCGGGGGCGATCTGTGAGCAGCTGCACTGCAAGTCGGGCCGACGTCCTGAGATCAGGTAGGTCTTCATCCCTGGAGGTGGGGGTTAAACACAAGCATGAGGTTCAGATCGGGGTGGCCCAAATAGGTGTGTCTCCAATTTATCCCTGATTTATAATACATTTATCATTGACCATTTGCAGTCTGGTCAGTGGACGTCGGTTTGATTGGGCCGCATGCTATCCAGCGAGCCACATGCAAGACAGAATCACCGCCACTCGCTTGTGAAAAGCCAGCTAACCGTGTCTCTGGATCATGCTGTGTAGTCATGGGGTCACGCTCACTGGCTCAATCTGGACTGGGGCCGAGAGGCGGGCTCTCTGAAAACGGCGCATTGCATCCGGAATAACAATTTTCACGGCAGTGAAGACCAGCCCCGGCATGCAGGAATGCATCCAGGAGCGACTCCCCCCCCCCCCCCTCCCATGAACTAACAAAACCTACGAGGTAACTCAAGGGGAAGCTACAGAACCAGCCGGCCTGCTGCCCAATGGTGACGGGCAGCAGGGAGGGCGCAGGCTGAGGAAGGGACCCACGTGTCATTTAGCAGCCAACAGAGGTAGGCAGCATTCCAGGCTCAGTCCTGCTGTACATATTTAATCAGACTCCATTTGCTGCGCAGCATGAGAGCTCCAGCAGGAATTAAACTTCCCATAATTGACGGGCTCCCTCTTCCTCTACCTCAGAAGGCCACACCACCATCTACTGGACTTATCCTGCTTTCTTTTGTAACAGTTGGAGTCCTAGTCGAGACATTTCAGCATCCACTGGGAGCCATAGCAGGGCCAGACTCAACTACAGCAACTGCCCCCTGCAGGCAGGGGTCTGCAAGTGCAGCCGTTCTTCATGTACGAATTTGGACAGTGGGGCACTATGGTCCAGCCCACATGAAACAGAACTGCTTGGGGAAGGTCCCTCAGAGAGAAAGGTGATGAGGTCAGCAGAGTGAATCTGATTAAATGTGTGGTGTGAGAAAAGAAAAAATAACAGCAGGATGTACACACACACACACACACACACACACACACACACACACAAAGTCCTCTTTTCAAAGGGGTATGAAAAGTACCCTTTTTGTCTGATTGAATGTGGCCACCTGTTGTTGCACTCTGAAGAGACATGATTAAAGTTCATAAATGGACAGCAGTAGTATGTAAATACGGCTGTCAAAATGGTGAAAAGCCCAATGAAACATACGATGACTTTATAAAGATGACGACACGGGCAATAATCAGAGCCCCACTTCATATCAGCTACCGATAAGCAGGTAAACACTTCATCTGACCCATGCAAATTCAGACAGGGACTCATGCACCTACCCCCACACACTGTACTGAGACACCCCTCCCCAGTGACAGGGGTCACCAACACACTACAGAGTCTCCTACCAGGACAACCTATCAAACAAACACAAACACGCACAGACAGACAATGGGTTTCTTTTCAAAAGAGCCAGCTGGGGGGGGGGGGGGGCTTCCTGGCCACAGCTTTGACAGTTTCCACCTCCCTCGTCGCCTCCCCATGAGCCTTTGCTCCTTACCGTGCAAACATTACAGGTTGCAGCAGCTAGGTAGGACTCAGCTAGGCATGCCCCCCCCCCCCTTACATTCCTGGTACAGGCGAGAACAAGACACCCACCACAAACTCCGATAAGCCGTAAAGCCCGGGCACACGCTGATGTGTTATGGATAATAACGGAAATCATGCTGCAAGCACATTTAACATGAAATGAAACATGAGACAGATGCAAAAATGTTTGTGTCGTAATGCTATTTCAACAAAAGACTAAACAATCTGGCAGCGAGTCCCAACCACAGCCTCTGTTTTCCTTAAGAGGGGCAAGCGAGAGTGAAGCCAACAGATTTTTAGCCTGACCAGACCAGACCAGACCAGTGCAACACAGAGGGACCCAAAGAGGAAACACCATTGATGTCAAACAAAAGCAAGAGGTTTAGGGGAGCGAGAGGACAATCCACGCTCACGCCGCTGAAGGGGAAACGAACGGGTTACGCTCCCGGACCACGGCACAGGCCTGCCGCTATGCTACGGCCGCCTCTTACCACACAGTCAATAAAAAACAACGAATGCCATGCATTAAATCCAGATTTCAGAACAGTCTACATCACATGCGTGAGCAGCAAGGACAACAGTTGCGGCGATGACTGAGACAGCGACGCCGACGTGGTCTGTGCCGGCCAACAGTCAACAGACGGTGACTGAATCATGGCCAATGGACTGTAACTGGGGAGGCCTAGAAGCGCAAAGGAATTAGACTTACCAATGGTTTTTCGCTTAATAACAACGGTTAATTACCAAAGCAGCTGCGATCCACTGTCTTAACATGCTCCATCAGGACAGTCACATGGCAGCCCCCTGACCCAGGACCCCACCCACTCCATCTGTACATACCAGAGTAGGAAGTCAGCTCAAGCTGCCTGGGGGGGGGGTCTGGAGGTAGAAGAGGGTGGCAGCTGGGGCGGGCAGGCCATGGTCACCCTGGGCCACCTCTTAGATCCGCCCCTGGAGCAGCGACCCTCCTTACTGCCATTTGTGAAAAGGACGACAATTGCCAAGACGACTGCAACACATCCATGATGATGTGACCCAAACCACTAACACCAAAGCACCTGCTTGACAGTCACCTGCCCCAACACCACCCCCCCATCCCTCACACCCCACCCCCAGATACTGTCCACAAACTCTTAGCGCAGAGGCCACTCACAGCACAATAGAAGCTACCAACCGTCTCCAAAGGATATAGAGAGGTGAGGGCGGGACTCACTACGAACGCAGTGCACATACAGTGAACCAGGGCTGTGAGTGGCACTACAACACATTCAATGCCATTTAACAAGCACAGCGAACAAGAGGGACAAGGACAAGCCCCCCCCCCCCGCTAAACAGAAAGCAGCATGCAGCACGCGCACGCGCACACCAAAGTGACACGTCCCGAGACACGGAGTGCGTCCGACAGCGACGATCTCATACGGGCACCGGGGTTCTGTGGTACGTGCCACGGCGCTCCAGCGAAAAAAGGTACAAGCAGGCAGGAACAGGTGCCGTGATCTGCCGCCAGCTGGCTCCTTTCCTGCCCCCCCCCACCATCAGTGCCAATGTCCGGGCCGGTGTGGGGCCAATGAAGGCGAGAACCGGCTGGGGGCTGCAGGGCAGCAGCTTATTAAAAAAGAAAAAAGGTCTGAGTACCTGTGGCCAACTGAACAGCCATCTGAGCGAAAAAGCGGGCAGGGAGCTTAGCAGGCGGACAGGAGAACAAGCCTGGACCATCGGTGTCAGACACATTGCTGTCTGTCATCTAACTCCATAACATGCCAAAACAATCTATCAAGTCACCACACAGCAGCCAAGTACAATTTAAATAGATCATGTCTCACTAGAGAAACATTTTTTATTTTTTTTTAAACCTCACAGTCTACCTAACACTGGGAACGGGGGATGCTGTCATGGATATTATTTGCTTCCACCTCCTTTTCTCTATTGGTGTCGTACAAGACCAGCCAACTTCAACATTCAGTATCGGGATTATTGGGGATGTCAGATGTGAACGGCACGCTCACAAATCCCAAGTCCGCTGAAGAGAACCGCCACTGTAGCCTTTGGCTTCAAACAGAGGACAAATATCACAGTGTCTATATTGAACTGTTTTTGACACGACTCCAAATGAAAAGCAACACTACCTCTATTTCACACCAGGACATTACATAAATGTGTGTTTTTATAGAGAGGTTTGTGTTTAGTTCAGCATGGCAAACTCCGCATTACAACCCCTGAACTGGGTGCTTCAAAACTTCATAGAAATATGTCATCTGAATCTTGACCTCCTAGTAAGATCTATGTTTGAGAACATGTCTGTGAAGCTAGACAATATGATCCCACCAAGATTGCCATGACAAGTACCAAAAGAGAGAGTTGCTTTACTAAGACCCCCTAGATGTCTGGGAGTGGATTTCACCATTAAGTGCCTAACAGTTGGGCCACCCATGTAACCTGGCCAGGCCTAACTCAAAATATCTGAGCAATCTTGTAAGCTCACCACCCACTTGGTTAAAGGTGTGGGCCACATACAGTGCCATTTAGACAGTGGGCATGAGTGGGAAAGATCCAAATTGATCAAACTTTCCCAATGAACACTGGTACTGCGACAGATGAATTCAGTTCAAATAGAAAAACTTGCACGTGCCGAGTAAGACCTGAACTATTGGATCTAAATCGATATGTGCAAGGCCTCAATCACTGCAGTGGCCCTGAAGAGCTGTGGTAGCTGTTGTGGAGACCTGCTGCTGGACACCTGTGTCAAGGTAAGCTGTCGATCTGTCAGAGGCAATGCTTTCTCAGGGGTCTGCTGAGACAGATGAGGGGGCCCAACAGGCCAGAAGAGTTACACTGAAGGTCGTCACAGAGGCAAAATCTTTAGCATGGGAGGAGCTTAGAAAAGGAAAGACTATCAAGTGTCTTCGGGGATGTTACGAGAAAACCATCCAACATTTTATGGGGGAGACGGAAGCTTGCGTAGGCTGTGTTTAGCCAAAGTGAAGAAGTGATGACCAGCTCTGATCGTTATCAAGGAAGGGAAAGAACACTCTGAGAAGGTCCATAACATATCAGATATGCCCCCACATCAGGAGACAGTGCTGGAAATTTCTGGTGAATGAGAGAATCACTGCAGCTAGAGTTGTTATGCTGGTCAGAGACTTGCAAGTGCAGATGAAATCTGTCTGGACATGTTGAAAGCTTTGAATGCTGGAGTGACAAGGTTGATATGCCTCTTTGATGTTCCATGGAAGGAGGGTAAAGCATCTCTGAACTGGCAAACAGGCAAGGAGGGCCAGAGGGTGTGTTGCAACTACAGGGAGAACACACTTCTCAGCCTCCCTGAGTAAGCCTAACGGCCAAACCTGGGATTCACAAGGAACATGCAGATTTCCAGATTCCAGGCTTAGCTTTTCTCCATCACAGTTGTGTGTAGGTACATCACATTATAGTAAAACAGGGCGCCAGGGCCACTTCTGCATTCTCGGCAGTCCCGGTACCAATTTAGTAAGAGTTGTGCCCATGTATGTGGCAGAGTCAAAGTCGTTTAGAGTAGGTGTTAGCCCCTAGCAAGGGAGCATCTTGCTTATATTCTGTGATTTTCATGAACATCAAGGAACAGTCGTGGCTTGAAATGCAACCACTATGAGTGACACCCCACCTATTTGAAAAAGTCGTTCTTCTTTTGACTTCATGGGAACAGGAGCTCCTGCATGAGCTTGAGCAGTTCAGTGTTGAGTGTGAAGAGATGGTAATGAGGATTAGAATCACTAAATCTTAGGGGCGCTCAGAAAAAATAAGATTCTCCAGCTCACCTGAAAGCAACAGTCTGCCTAGAGTGAAGGACTAAGTATATTAGAGTCTTGTTCATGACTCACTGTAAGAAAGAACAAGAGATCAACTAGCAAATCGGTTCAGTGGCTACAGTTTTCCAGACAATTAGCAGGTCTGAGATGGTGAAGCAGGAGCCAAATCATCAGATGAGACTCTAAATTTACCAATTAATACATGACCTACAGTCATATGCAGTGGGTAAATGATCAAGGTCACAAGTGCAAGCAACTAAAATGAGATTTCTAAGCAGGGTTCCCAGGCTCGGGTCTCTGTAACAGAATCAGAGAAGCATCAACCTTCGAATCGAGTGAGTCAGCTGAGATGCTCTGAGTAAGAATGCGACCTGGTCTGTTCCCAAGAAAGTCTCGGGCAAATCCCACTTGGCAGAGTCTCAGAGACAGACTCAGGAGACAGCGGAGGGAGTAAATCTCACAGATGGCTCGGAAATGTCCGAGGATCCCCAAGAACAAGGCTGCGGCCTTGGAAAGAGAGGCCTGGTATGACTGCCTCAGCATGCTGCCACAGTAACCCTCATCGAAAGAATCACTATCAAAATGATGATGAAAACTCAATGTGAAGTGCTAAAGAATGATAAGAATTAAATAAAGTCCATTATTTCCCAAAAAACATTTCTAACACCCCTTTCAGATCACTTGAGAGGGCACGTACCCCTCATGAGAAGGCAGATGACTAAATATAACTAAACATATGGTAGCACCTCTTCCCAGCCATCTTCTTGCACCAGCCTAACTTAATACGTCTATATTTACATGTTATACTTTTGACTCACCTGGCCTTCCAAAATCTTCCTGAAACCCTCAGAGTTTGGCTGTCCCTGATGTTAAACATCAGACTTTTGCCACGAATGGCACGTCAAACTTTATGGGCTACACCACTGACATCTCACAGATTTGCAACCAAAATGGAAAGAACTCCCATCGCCCATCACCCTCAGGGTGCCATGGAGAGTGTGTTTACCAGAGCTCAGGCCCGTCTCTCCTCCAGTCCACTTCTCAGCCACCTAGACTATGCTCAGCTGACAGCTTTTGTTTTTATGGGAGGTGTGTAAAGACGGGGACAGTCACCAAACCCTCAGGATGGTTCCACAACCTCGGTTTACATTCGTCTGAGGAGAACACGTGGGATAAAGGTCACCTCTTGTGCACGTATCACTAAATCGAAATACCGCACACCCCCCTCGCTGCCCCTCGATGTTCCAGAAAGTTTTCTCCCACCAGAAGTGGCGGACAGGGAATTGCCATTTCAATAAATGCTACCAACACCAACCCCCCCCCCCGCAAACCGCCTGCTACGTCTCAGCCGGACTTCAAGTTAGACCCCCCCCCAGGCCTGTGCAGGCTTCATGTGGGTGTTCGCATGTGTATGAATGCTGGCAGCTAGCTCAAACGCAGGCGTCACTGAACGGCAGATCTGGCATTTCACTTCCTTCTTAAGAGCCTGTTCCAGCACAACGGGAAACCCTGATATTAACTATAAAACACTAAATGGGGGGGCACCTGGAAAGACGCCAGACTGCACCCTCCACTTCAGGATTTGCGCCACAGCAGAAGGTGGGGGGAGGCAGCAACCAGACTGAGGGTCCTTCCCTCCAGGTATGACCACACTGCAACCTTGAAGCCTTCACACATAATTACTCGGGGCTGAACCAGGCCAAGAGCACCCCTGCTGGTTAGCTGGTCCTCACGCCGCACAAGTTCCTTAATACATGGTACCACGTTGTACTCAAGCAGGTGTGGTCTCCTTACCCCAGTGCTTCCAGCCGCAGCCGCTGGGGCGAGTGCCATGCTGTGATTCAGCTGCACCGACACAGAGCAGCAGTCATGAATCCATGGCGATGTTGACAGTTATTTTGAGCAGCCATGTCAGGGAACCGGTGTCCTGCAGCGTTCCTCCTACAATATTCGTGCAGCTGTTTAGCACACAACTGGCCCACAGCTCCTCCCCCGACAGGCTACACTGAAGACACTCCTCCTTCCACTTGGGAGGGGATGCCCTCCACTCCTGCACCTACAAATGCCATGATCTTTTTCTCGGAACACTGCCGTCCCTGTTTTGCCAGTCACCAGTTAATACCCCCAATGAATAAATCTAAGGGAAAATGCCATCTGTGTAGCACCTCCCTGCCCAGAGACAGCCACAGCACAGACAGGACACGGCCTGGTCCGACAAGCCACACCAAGGTCAGCACACTGGCACCACGATAGCTGTATCAACTCGAGAGGGCTTGTAAAACGACCCACTGAGTCACTTCCTGCCAAGCAGTCACATTGTGCATTCAGGAAATGCCACAATAAGGAATTTCAGAACATCTGCAGAGGTAGCTACAAAAACTATACCCGCTTACCATATTTAAAAAGAAATAAATAATGAATGAAAAAAATTTTATATATCCAACAGTCCCTTCCGGCAATTTATACAAAGATATTTATATGAAGACACCATGTGATACTTTATCCATGTTTAAGCCTGCACTGCTCTGCAATACTGCAATACAGGAAACAGAGGTCGGTGTAATCTAATCTCTTTGCCCAGGAAGTCAAAAGGACAGACAAACTCATTATTCCTAAGGAAAGATGGAGCCGAGAAATAGAGGTAGAAATCGTATGGAGATCACTCCCGTCAGCATCATCCCACCACGCCGTTAGTGCAATCGTATGGAGATCACTCCCGTCAGCATCATCCCACCAGGCCGTTAGTGCAATCGTATGGAGATCACTCCCGTCAGCATCATCCCACCACGCCGTTAGTGCAATCGTATGGAGATCACTCCCGTCAGCATCATCCCACCACGCCGTTAGGGCAATCGTATGGAGATCACTCCCGTCAGCATCATCCCACCACGCCGTTAGTGCAATCGTATGGAGATCACTCCCGTCAGCATCATCCCACCAGGCCGTTAGTGCAATCGTATGGAGATCACTCCCGTCAGCATCATCCCACCACGCCGTTAGTGCAATCGTATGGAGATCACTCCCGTCAGCATCATCCCACCACGCCGTTACTGCAATCGTATGGAGATCACTCCCGTCAGCATCATCCCACCAGGCCGTTAGTGCAATCGTATGGAGATCACTCCCGTCAGCATCATCCCACCACGCCGTTAGTGCAATCGTATGGAGATCACTCCCGTCAGCATCATCCCACCACGCCGTTAGGGCAATCGTATGGAGATCACTCCCGTCAGCATCATCCCACCATGCCGTCAGTGCAATCGTATGGAGATCACTCCCGTCAGCATCATCCAACCATGCCGTTAGTGCAATCATATGGAGATCACTCCCGTCAGCATCATCCCACCACGCCGTTAGTGCAAAGCAGTGTTTCCCAATATGCTCCTTGGGGACCTGCAGCAAGTCCATGTTTTTGCTCCCTCTGTGAGCTGGGAGGAAGCAAAAACATGGATCGCCTGTGGGTCCCCGAGGATTAGGGAACACTGGCGTAAAGGTCCTCTGTCCATGTGTGAAGGCCCGCTAGACCAGGATCAGAACATTCTGCTGCCTCCTGGAGACCGGCTTGTACCAGACTCCAAACCCGAGGCTCACCGAAACACTCACACCTGAAGATCCTTTACTAACACTCCAAACACTGGTAAAATGATTTAGCTTAAGTGTTGTTTTAAACATTTCAGTCTCTGCATGAGCATGTTCAGTGTAGGGCTGCAACAACTAATCAATAACGTTGATAATAACTGGTAATAAAAATAGCTGATAATGTATTTTGCTATTGACTGGTTGCAGTTTTGCTGCCTTGACCGAGCATAATGACCTCACCCCCTAGCTATGCTAACGCTGGTGTTAAGCCTAGTACATACTTCACTTTTCCGTTACGGTCCGCATATGGCTGTGTGTGCGGACTCTTGCATACATACTACATCTGTGTCTGGACATAGATGGTTGCATTCAGCGCAAGCTTACAGCAATAATATTCCTCCACACAAATACAGGCAGTGTAGTGAAATATGTAAACAGTTTTTTTTTTTTCTCTTCCAAATCACCAAGATTTCAAAATGCCTAAATAACGCTACTTCTGGGATTGTCAAAATACCATAAACCATAGTGTAGTCTCTGTTCCTATGCCACTTTGTTTTTTGGCTCAGCTGATTAACTGGTTGATCACCTGACCACATAATTAATAGATCACTAAAAAACGCCCAAGACCTATCGCTCTGCTTTCCTTTTCAGTTTTACACTGAGTGCCTCCTTCGCCTGACAGTGGAAAATGCACATAATTGAATCGCACCATTGCTGCAGGAGGGAAGCCGCCAAGGGACATAAATCAGAAGGATCACCTTGGGAAACCCTCCAGGGTCCCAGCGAATCAGAGCCCAGGCTGCCTGTGGCAATGCAGCCACACAGCGTCTCCATCTCCAGCGTCACAGGACCCAGAGAGACGAAACGCCACACACTGGGGTCAGGGCCGCCCGGAGCGTTACGCACTGGGGTCAGGGCCGCCCGGAGCGTTACGCACTGGGGTCAGGGCCGCCCGGAGCGCTACGCACTGGGGTCAGGGCCGCCCGGAGCGCTACGCACTGGGGTCAGGGCCGCCCGGAGCGCTACGCACTGGGGTCAGGG
Organism: Paramormyrops kingsleyae; assembly: GCF_048594095.1. Lineage (NCBI taxonomy): Eukaryota > Metazoa > Chordata > Actinopteri > Osteoglossiformes > Mormyridae > Paramormyrops > Paramormyrops kingsleyae. The sequence goes on along the minus strand of NC_132818.1, from coordinate 6,704,152 downwards.
CCGCCCGGAGCGCTACGCACTGGGGTCAGGGCCGCCCGGAGCGCTACGCACTGGGGTCAGGGCCACCCGGAGCGCTACGCACTGGGGTCAGGGCCGCCCGGAGCGCTACGCACTGGGGTCAGGGCCGCCCGGAGCGCTACGCACTGGGGTCAGGGCCGCCCGGAGCGCTACGCACTGGGGTCAGGGCCGCCCGGAGCTTTACGCACTGGGGTCAGGGCCGCCCGGAGCGTTACGCACTGGGGTCAGGGCCGCCCGAAGCGTTACGCACTGGGGTCAGGGCCGCCCGGAGCATTACGCACTGCGGGACGGCCCTCACTGGCACTGCGACACAGCCTCAAAGGGCACACAGACAAAGCCTGTGGTGAACAGCGACGCCCTGGCGTGGCCCATTTCCCACAGCGGCGGTGGGCGAGGGGGGCATGGCGGGCATGGCCGGGGCTCACATCAAAGGCCTGCCAGTGTCCCCGAGTGGCTTCTAACAGCAATCCCAGGATCTATTTACCCCGAGCCAGAGACTAACACACCAGCTGACAGCACCATAAAATCTCTCTCTCCTCCTCACACTCATTCTGCCTCAGTCTCTCTCCTCATTTGCCCCTCTAGTCATGCATCTCCCTTAAATCCCTCAGTCCCTCATTTCAGTCACTCTCCCCTCATTCCCCCCCATCTTCTCCCATCAGCCTCTCCATTCCCTCCTTCCCCGTCCGTGCCTCACCCCTCAGTGTATCCTTCCTTCCAGTCCCTCTCTTCCTTTCCCTCATACCCTCCCTCCAGTCCTCCTCCTCCTCATTGCCTCCCTTCAGTCCTCCATCCTCATTCTCTCCCTCCATTCCCTCCCTCCAGTCCCCATCTCCCCTCCCCTCCAGTCTCTCCCTCCTCATTCCCTTCCTACAGTCCCCCTAACCCTCATTCACCTCATTCTTTCCCTTACTTCCCATCCTGCTTTTTCTTACTCTAACGTAAAAAGTGTTATGTCTTCCAAAAGCTTCTCAACCTTAAAACGCAACTGATATAGTGAGAGACAAAAAAAAAAAAAACACTAGCTCACGTGCCCAGGACACAGAGCACGCCTTAAGATGCGTGTGGAACATTTCCAGTCAGCTACGTGGGCCAGACCGACCCTTCGGTTTCCAAAGACGCTGAGGCTCTGAGTCTGGCCCAGCGTCCCCCAGTACACTCCCCAGTCGGCACCCAGCTGACACGCAGTGCTGGTCTTTAGCAGAGTGCTGCAACACCCCCACCCCACCCTACATCAGTATAACCTCTGTGCTGGAATCATTTTTCTTCCTGAAGGTCACCGGTGTCTGCGTTATTAGCTTCCACAGCAAAGAGCGTCGCCTGAATCACAAGCAGCCGCCGACGATTACATAAACCCAGTTCCACAGTTTGTAGGAATGGCTGTGGGGAGGGGGGTGCCATTTGCGTTCTAAAATTTCCATTGGTTTTCAGCCGCTTCCGAACACCTATGCAGACTATAGCCAGAGTGCGCAGCCACGGAGCCAGACGGCCCGGGACGCACACCAGTTTCCACTCACACCCTGCTCTGGAGGGGGACGGGAGGGCCAAGCAGGACACCGGACAACTATCTGCTGGCGCTAAGCACCAGCGAAGGGTGAAAAGGCCCGTCTGGAGCCGAGGAATCGGGCTGCAAAGCGCACAATCCAAAACGTCTTCGCCTATGGCTGCTGGCACGGCCTGTGACGTCGGCCCCCCGCAGCCACACGACGACCCGAGAGAGCCGCCAGCCATGTCCCGCAAGGTCACGCATCAGCCCAGACATCTGGGACAGGGAGCTGTCAGGCAGCACAGGGCAGCGAGTCGCTCTCACCAGGGCTGTCTTGCTGCGTTTTTCGTAGTTGCCGTGAACATTCTCGGTTTGTAAAACGCACACATGCACGACAATCGGCAAGAGCTTAGCAGAAGAGTGGCCGCCGACAGACGGACCAGAGGCCATTCCATCTCTACAGAGCAACCAGCACAATACGGCCAATTCTGGAATGGGGGAATCCCTACACACTATGGCACAGGGAAGCCCAGGGACTACTTCCACGAGGAGGGGGGGGGGGTTACAGAGAAGAAACATAAACAGGTAATTATTTTCGATCACTGATCCCAGTAAACCCGAGAATCAGGAGCGTGCTCTCATAGTTAATAATATCACAATAAATAAACTTTCCTGTATAATTAGAGTTTGAGGAAGAAGGGTACCAAATGAGATATCCCCTTTCCGAAAAGGATTCGCATGTTTCCTGACTGTTAAACCGAATCTAATTATCCATTCAAGCAAACCGTTTAAATCTTTCTGAATAAATCAAATCAGTCCTCCTTAATTAATTGTTTTAGTAATTTAATTTACAACAATACGGGTCAAATGCCCCTGTCAAATGGGGGGGGGGGGGGGAATATATATGTATATATATCCAGGGCAATAGCGCGAGATTAACTTTGTCATGTCAAACCCCTGTAAAGGTTAAAACCCGATCTCATCCTCCTCCAACAGCAGTTAAAGTTCAGTCCATCTCTTACAGACTTGGTGAGGTGAGAACCTGACGTCACTCTCATTCCTGCGCCTCCTCGCCATCTCAATCAGCCAGATGTCACCAAGTAGGCCAAAACCTCGTCACCCAGCCTCGAAAGGCCGAGAATCCCCGGACGCATGCTCAGACGTGTCACCATGACACCGGGCCACTGCTCATGACAAGCCGTTCAGCGAGGAAGGTGGGGGGGGGGGGGGGGGGGGGGCAAGTGGCAAAAGGGGGTGCCGACTTCTGCATTATCACCGCTGCTCTCGCAGCTCGCGGGCGACAGCTTCAGGGCCAGCCGGGGTAACAAGTGCCTACCTTGCGGCCAGGAGCCCCCCACGGGCCCAGCTGGGACGTCACCATGCACACGCTCTGAGCCTGAAATATAACAGCCTCCAGTCTGGAAGGGGAAACGGCAGGAAACTGACCCAGTTTCCACCATTTTAAAACTGGAACAAAGAAGACTGCAGCTGGACAGAGAGAGAGCAGGTGTCCACCTTCCCGATAGGGGGCTGCCTTAGAGAGGGCGAGGAAAACGTCCTGCGTCCCAACCCATCCAGCCCGTCCCCCAACCGACCGGCGTCCTGCGTCCCGACCCATCCAGCCCGTCCCCCAACCGATTGCGCTTTTTTTTTTTGACGGATCCTGAATGTACTGACCATCACTCTGTAACAACACCCAGCAACAACTATTAAAGATCTACCAGCTGAACATTCACCTAAATACCGGTGGAATCATTTTTAAATTAACTCAATCAGGGACATATTATGGGCTAGTAAGTCAAACTACATACCAGCAGCATGTCTGTTACAGAGAAATACCAGGAATAAACAGGAATAACTCGGTACTCGGTGCCCTGGTTCATGACTCCAGCTGCACTGGCAGGGTACTCTGTCACTTCTCAGTCTTCTCATAGGTCTACTAAGGGAGAGGATGGTATAGGATGCGTCATGGTGCTGGGGTGCTGCTGTACCCTCCTGAGTATCCAGTGCTGGTGAGTAACCCACAAAATACCTACTAGTGATCGGATAAATTAACTGGTGCTACCCCACCCCCCCCAGTATGCTAAGCACCCCCCCCCCACTTTAACCACTGAAACCCCCCTGAATGTGTGTGTGTGGGGGGATTAAGAAGAGTGCATGTGTGCGTGTGTGTGTGTGCGTGTGTGGACTCACCACATTGTTTTCCTTCTCACTGAATAAAAGGCTGGAGACCACTGTGCTGGATGTACCAACCCCCCCCCCCAAAATGTTTCTAAGCCCCAGCGTCTGATGGGATGGGGATCCACACGATAAAGCCCAACTGGCCTGGATCACACCACGGACACGAACGCTATAAGCTCATTAAGACACTGGTATTGAACCTTTCCTTTACTGGACAGTCCAGCATGGACACCTTGGCCAATAGGGAATGGGGGGGGGGGGGGGGGGCAGTGCATAAATAACGGTAAACACGTTAGAGGCGTCGGATTTGGCAGACGCCGTGCTGGAACAGAGAGCCAGAGGTCAGGCCTTGTTACTCTGTCCTTTACGGTAACATGAGTCACCGGCGACAGCACTGAGGATGGATCAATGTCTACGGCAAGGAGACTCGGTGAGGACTTAACGACCCCATCGCACCCAAAGCCATGATATCCCAATGCCCCTTGTGGGTGGGGGGACTTTTTGTCCACGGTGGGAACAGAAGAATGAAAAGGACCCATCTTGCGTACAGAGGACGGCTCTCTGAATCCAGCAGAGCCTCTGTGGCAGCTGGGAGGGGTGAGGTAGGCACGCGAGGGGGCAGCCATACAAGAGTCAGCACCAGGGGAGCCTAGGAAGAGTCACGTCACCTACTACTGCTGCACATCACCAAAACACCACTTCAACATCACTAAGAAGAGCGGGGGATCTTAACCACCATGACGGCAACCTCCGATTCTGAAATTACGCTCAGCGAAAGCTGAAGACAATGCAAGACGAGGGTTTGGTTTGGTGAGTGAGTGTATAAGTGAAAGTTAACACCACCACCCACAAGTTTACATTATTCACCGGGATGAGTTCAGGGAAAGGATCAGCAGAGGAATCATGAGAACAGATGGGAGCAGCCATTTACATACTGCTCACCTAAATGGAGGTGGTCAGGGACTAACTACAGTCAACTTCCATAAAGCCCCACATCCCATAATCACCTCTGCACCTGCTATTCAATGGATGAGAATGCCTGGGTTCAGCAGCTGTTCTTCACCTCAAAATGAGTCACCTTATTATTAAAGCACAAAACTTAACCTGTAGCCAATAAGATTAATGCACAGCCCTAATTGGTTAGTCCAAGCAACATCACTTCCTGTATAGCCATACCACAACCTACAGTAGATCTCCCCACCCATCAAACTCTCAATATACCCCCAACTACCCCCCGGCTGCCCAGAACTCTTACCTTTGAGCTGGTCTGTGACCACGCTGTGGCCAACACGCTCCGTCACCTGGCCATCCTCACACTGATAGCGGTCATCCAGGAACCGGCCAGTGGCCTCGGAGATGTGCACCTTCCCAGCCACACCCAGTTGCTCCATGAGGTTGGCCAGATTGACGTCGTTGGACCAGACGTCGAACTTGAAACGCTTCATCCCCAGGATGCCGCAGAGGACGGTGCCTGTGTGGACACCCACCCGCATGTCTACCATCTCTCGTGTCTCCCGGCAGAACTGCTCAATGGCCTGGATCATGCCCAGGCCCATCTCGATGCAGCAGTAGGCGTGGTCAGGCCGTGGCTCAGGACAGCCGGCCACGCAGTAGTAGCAGTCGCCCAGCGTGCTGATCTTCTCACAGCAGGTTACCTCGCAGAGGCGGTCGAAGCGGCCGAAGAGGTCATTGAGGAGGCCCACGAGGGCATGGGCGGACTTGTTGGCGCTCATGCGGGTGAAGCCCACGATGTCGGCGAACAGGATGCTGACGGGATCCATGCGGCGCATGTTGAAGGGCCGGAAGATGATCTGGCCCCGAGGGATGGAGGTCTTCTTGCGCTTGCCACCCTTGGGGCTGGCAGAGGCGGCAGCGGCCATGGCAGTGGAATAGCGCTTGACCGAGTTCTCGCCCTCGTCATCACCCTGCTTCATGAGCTCATCGGCCACACGCCGCGGCATCACAGAGTGGATCATGCGCTCCTTCAGCGCTTTCTCCACCTCCAGGTCTTTGCCGTGCATGATGGCCTGTCCCACCTTGAGGAAGGTGCTGCGCGAGCGGACCTCGGACATGATGAAGAGGTGCACGCCGATGGCGTGAGCACACAAGTGCAGCAGCGCCTTGGCTGGCACTAGCCAGCGCAGGGTGGCCCAGTCCGAATCGGAGAGGTCCAGAAAAGAAGCACTATCCCTTTGGGCCAGGTGCACCCACCCCAGTGCCTCAAACAGCACGGAGTAGACCAGCCCCAGCAGCACGCAAGCATACAGTCGAATGTGGAGCACACTGTAGAGGAGGAGCAGCACCTCCATGCACAGGGAGAAGGTGCCCACGGGGGAGACACAGGGGGTTAAGGAGTTGCCTTCTGAGGGGGTCTCGGTCGTGCTAAGGTTCCCACTCCAAAGGACCCCGCTGCCCTCATCCGGAGGGCTCCTCTCGGTGTCCTCGAAGCTGGCCACCTGCATCTGCGATGCCAAGGTGAGGGCAAAGGCCACGGCGATGAGCAGCAGCGAGGCCTGCCTGTAGCTGCGGGCGTACAGGTGGGTGAACGTGAAGAGGAAGAGGAGCAGGCAAATCAGCAGGAAGGCGGCCGTGGGCACGAGGAAGGCGCTCAGGCTGCAGTGGGCAGAATTGGCGGCAAAATAGGTGCCCCAAAGGAGACTGGCGACGGCCAAATATGACAGCACGTAGCGGAAGCGCCGCTGCGTCTGCGGGAAACACCTCTCCTGGCATGCCTCCTCCAGGATGGGCGAGTCGAAGCCGGGGTCCCAGAACTGCCCGTTGGACCTCTCGAAAAGCTGCGGCATTCTTCGGCGACTGCGGTGCCCTCTGACTATGACCCTCCGCACACCTGACTCCCCTGAGCTACAGCTGGATGAAATGCTGTACTTGCAGTGCTTGGATCCCCCTGCCCCTCCACCGCAGGTGGCCCCTACATTGTGCTGTTGCTGCAGCTGCTGTTTGTGTGCCTTGCTGCTGTTGATCCGCACGGATGCCACGCCGTCCCCACTGGAATCGCAGCTGACCTCCGTGCTGTGCAGGAGCAGCTGGGGCGAGGCCATGTTGCTGTATGTGAAGGAACGGAATAAGGCAACAGAGTTATCAGGAGTGGAGACTGGTTTTGAGGTGAAAAATTTCCCCACAGTGCTGTGGTTCCACGATGAGACAAGTACTAACGTAGCAGAAAACGACAAGAGAATCACCCGGGAGGGGGGCCGCTGTGTAAGCGGCTCTTCTACTTGAAGAGAGTCCCAGAGGTTTCAGTAGTTCATTACTTCTCCAATGACGTCAACATCCACATTCCTCCACCTTCCTCTGCTGTGAAGCGCCGCGGCGGCTCAATGGCAGTAAGCTCCGCGGTCGGGACTGTGCTAAAGGTCTCACTCCGCGGAGCCGGCAGCCAGCCCACCGTGGGCGACGGGCGGTCCGTTCATCCTTCCGCGGCAAAAATCAGACAACGAAGGCGGTTAGTGGAGCTCCGCCGAGACACTGGCGCCCGTGGCAGCTCGGCCGGCGGGATCCGGCACGCAAGCCGCCGCCTCCTCCGCGCCTCGCAAACCTCGCACGCTTCACCTTTTCCAGCTCACTGACATCGAAATCCCACAGCAAACCACATCCACGTCTCATATTTCTCCGACTCCCCGAATATCACTGTGTTTATTTTCGTCCAAATGCCCCGTCCCTTCCGAATTATTTTCAGATCCAAAAAAAGACAGTAAAAAAGGATAAATGCCCGTTCGCAAAGTTACCAAGGACGCAAAGTTGCCAAGTTTACATGCATCTATACGCTTCCATTGACACCCGACGCCCTTTGCCGGGAAGGACCTGCACGAAATAGCTCCGGAGAAGATAACGCGTCGTTTTTCCCTTTTCCCGGACGCTGTCTGAACTGAGCACGGACACTTCGCATCTTAATAAATTAAACCCCTGCCTGCACAGTTTGTTTTCATACCAATGCAACTTTCCCGGCTCGCCCTTTACGCGACAGACTAGAGCTTTATGGGCAGTTGGGTGTAAGTGTGGAGCAACAATTCCTTATTGCTGTGATAATATCCAAAGGCTGATATGTGAAATAGGCAGCCGGAGCCCGTTAGGCTGAACGTACATGCCCCCCCGCCGCTACAGAGAGGGCCTATTCGGAAGTATTCCCATGGCAAGAGCCCCGTCCTTTCCTGAGCTCAGTCTCCGGATCTCTGTCGGCTGGTATCCCAAGTTCATGCAGAGCACGGTTAGATGAAACCCTGCAATCCGAAGACGACAACGTGGTAAATATAATTAGGGTGACAGCTCCAAAATAGCATTAAAAATAGCGGCGGTATCCCAATATTTGTATCCCACGCGCACAAATCTTAGAAATAATCAGCTATAATTAGCCCGCTAACTGGTATAGTTAAAAATGCACATTACTATGAAAAATAATCGGCATTATAATTCGATATTAACGTATAAATTCCATTACCAGGCGGCTCCAGTATTTCTGCTGCTATCAAGATATGTTTGTTTCAAGCTAGTCCCACAAAAGGCTCTGAAAAAAATGAACATCAAACTTCAATACTACGTATGCATAAAAAACGTGGAGAAAAAAATCGGCTCCCGTATGAATGCCCTTATGATTCCGACGTGCGGCTTTAAAGTTTTCTCAGGCCACGATCCCACTCTCCAGACAGCAGACAGCAAACGCATGGAAAGATAAGGCTTAATTGCAAGCCCTCCCCTGCCCCCAAGTCTCCCTCCGCTCTTGAACTCCGGCAGGAAAGTGCACCGTCGGTCCTGCGTCTCGAGCCAGAGCGCACCGACTGGGCACGAGGACGATCTTCACGTTTAGAAGTCCCTCAGTTCCGAGCAGGTCTGCTCCTCGCTTCTGTGCACGATCGGGCACCGTAGCAGGACCGTGCCGGGCTCTTCTCCTTATCGATTACCTTCTGCCCCGTTTCCCGACCGTGCCCATGTCACTCTGTCCGGCGAACGCTGCCTCGGAACGGTAGCTTCATCTACCCGAAGGGGGACGACGGAGCCGCGGCTGCCACCATCTTCTCGGAGATTTCTCAATTCGCAGCCCAGCGGCTGATCTCGTGTGTGCGAGCAGAGAGAGCAGCTACAGTAATGCAATAGAGGGGAGGGGGCGAGATGGGGATACGTGCACGCACTTGGGAGAGAAAGTGGAGGGTGACGAGCACGCATTCAAATGGAGGTGGGGTGTCAACTTTTTTTCCCTCCTTACTGAACCGCAATGAATGCGTCCGAGCGCGCCCCCACCCTTCTGCTTTCTATACTAATTTTTATTTTCGCTGCTTCAACAGGGTCTCACACACAGAGACGTAGCTTGGCGAGGAAACCTCGATGGTGCACTTTTCATAGAAATGTGCATTAATCGTATATTAAATGTACATTGTATATGACACGTATATGTATATCTACCCATATGCGGTCCGTTTTGGACGAAAATAGAGTCGTAAATATTTCCTATTATGTCTAAGTGGTTGCTCTGGCGTCAGTGGAAGCGAAACAGTTTCCATGAAAAGGGCAGCCAGCTCTTTGGCGCAGCATACTACGGGAAACGCACATTCGTGAGTGAATCTCATCGACCTCCACTAGGAAAAAAATGCCCACCAGGAATACAGTGTGCCTTCCTAGAAGCGGAGCAGCACTGGTCCCGTGTTAAACCTACCAACTGCACTTGGAGACCAACTGTATTCAATGAAATGAGTCATATTTATGGATAGACATAGATTTCAGAAAACTAGAAAAAAACAAGATCTATGTGCAGGTTATGTAGTCAGCCTTAACTGTAAACTGTTAAATTTTCTTAGGAAATGAAAATGGAACTTTAAATTTGAACCAAAACCCATAAATGAAAACAAAACTGTCATCTGATCCTCCTGAAAGAGCCCGTGAGCCATGTGCAGGCTGCCAGGCCTCGATCCTCGTGCCTGTGCAGGCACCTTCCAGTCAAGGAATGGCTATATGACTGCGCAGCAGTGCTGGCTCATAATCAGCACCCTGCACAGCATCTGGCACAGTGGCTGTACTTCTGTGATAGTCGGCGGGGTCTGCAGTGTCTCCTCCAACAGAGCCCACTCTCTGAGGTTTCTGCTCACGAGGACAGGAGCCCATTTCACTGCCCTGTCTCAGCTGGTCCCGATTCCACGCTCCGAGGTCGGCGTGAGGACAATCTCCGCAAGCGAGAAAGTAGGTCTGCGGAATTCCAATCTTGTCACGGTTGTTAAAAGTAAAATACACACTCGTTTGCTCGTTCTCGTCTATTTGCCGTCAGGCAAATATTCTTATCAGTTGCACCAATAGCCGCTATATAAAATATTGAATGAATAGACTAGGGGTTATTCTAGCTCACTGGGAAATTTAGTGAAGAAAGGGCATAAAACATGAACCCTGAGAACCTAGAGTTACAACCCTGAGTTTTACAGAAAGAACATGGCAGTTTACCTCTGGCAGGACGTCTGGCAGTCTGAAGCAGTCTGGGAGACAGTTCCATACCGTTAACTCTGTGTCCATCTGTCCATTTTCCATGACAGCTTATCCCAATGATAAGCCTATCCCACAGTGAGCTGCAAACCTGGATCAGGAAATATGGTAAAGCCTACTCAGGATGGTACGCCTGTGCATTGTAGGGCACTTACACATAATCACACACTATGAGCAACTTACATGCACCAGTTTATCAAAACTGCATATGAGCGCAAGTCCATGCGAAAATGGGGAGGAAGTGCGCACTATGTACAAACAGAGGCTTGACCTGAACGTACAGCCACGAAGGTGTGAGGTCATCGTGCTGTTTGACTGTATATCTGTGTTTGGAATATCTGTAGATGTTTGGGATGGTGTGTTTCAGGTCTGGAGCTGGGGGGCAGCGCATGAAAGCTCCAGTGCAGGTCAGCTGGAGGGGGGGGGCGCATGTTCACGTAGGTGGAGGGGGGTCAGGCCAGTGTTGATAAGGAAGCGGAGACCTCTGCGGGTGCCCAGGGTTTACGATCCTCGCTGTCTGATGAAAAACAGGTACGTCCAAAAATCCATTCTTTCAGGAGCGTGCAAAAACTGCTTTACAAAATAAACCTAAAATGACATGAGACGCAGCCATTAGCGAAGAGTTTAATGTTTTAAAGGGACTTGTGTGGATTGTTGTCAGCTGATGCAGACCTGCATGATTTCCATATTACGCATCTCGTCTCCCTTTTCACTATATTAGAAGAACTCGGCTGGTTATCGGCCTCTAGTCTAAACGTTTGGACATGATCAGCACCCTGTTGATCTGTACATTTGCCATGACAGGAAGCTCCCCTAATGAGACAGAGGGATGTCTTCATAAAGTGTCTTTTTATCGGACAATTAGATGTCAAGCAGTATCACCGGACAGGCAAAAGGGTGTATTGCATCTATAGTAAAAAGCCCCAATCACCAGAAGTTTACATAAGCAGTTTTCATTAGACAGTGATGATTTATTAAGTCATACTGTATTTTTGTGTGGCTAGTAGGTTTGTATTATGACTTCTTTAGCCCCATACGCATATTAATAATAATAATCTTTATTTATATAGCACTTCATATATGGAATGCAGCTGCAAATGCTTTACATATGAGAGGAAAACACCAATAAATACCGAGGAACATTTGTATTTGGTCATCTATTCGCTGTCGGAAGGAGATCCCAGGGCCGTCTCTGATGTCATCAGGCATCAGCCGGTTTGATGATGATGTCACTGACTTGTATGTTACTCCTTTGGGAATCAGGGAAACCTCAAAGGAGGAGGAGCCTGTAGGGATGGGGATGCGTGGGAGGAGCATAGATCCAGGAAGCAGGCTTATGATTGGCCAGTCTGAATCTTGGACAGGCGGGGCCACTCTACAAGAGAGACACTTCGCATGAAATGCTTCAGGGATATCGATGAGTTAGATTGCAGAGTTGGCATGGACAGGGACACCAGCAATTGTAACGTAATACATTTGTTTTTAGTAGTTTGCCATATACAAATACACAGAGAAACACAATCTTGTCACATTCAGTCACAAATCTTTATTATTGATAACCTTGCCTCATGAAGTTTAATTCAAGACACTTTTAAATTGACAAAAGTGTTCATTATCATTGCACACTGAACAGCTATGTCTTAATGTAAGATCATGATATTACTATTTACCTACTGCGATATATATATGCTTTTGTTTCTTGTGGAGAGCAGCCGTGTATCTCAAAATAATTTGCGTGCAGGCTTGTTTTTCTGTGTCTCTGAATAGTAATTTCACTTAGCTATGTGTATGCATCTGTACTTTGCAAACTAGAGGGAATCTGTATTTTTGAATGAGTTTAAGGCATTAAGAATAGCAATACTTTTCCCCCGCAAGCATACCATTAGACGACAAAGCTTAGAGTATCTATATACACGTGTGACCTGAGTGCGTGACGGAAACTCGCTAGCCTTTAACGAGGGTTTCCCATTCGGATTTCGGACAGTGTAGGAAAATGGCGTTCCCTCTGGTGGACAACAACTGTAACTACAACAGAAGAAAATAGCCAGGCTTGTCTCTAACTAGCCTGACTTGACTTCCTTTTGAAGATTCAGGGAATCTAGAAAACTGTACTTGCTGCATTTGTTCTATTGAGACCACTATACCTTTTATAAGGTGTCTTTCACCAAATTCCCTTATTTAAACATTCCTGTGTACAGTATTGATTTTGCCTCTGGTGCTTCCAGGTATATGATTAATACCCCACAATGCATTGCAATGCAACTGCATTCTTAATAATTTTTATATATAATATTTTAATATAATTGGAGTGCACCACTTTGAGAGGCTAAAGGGCCTCTCTCTTCCTCTCCATCTGCCTGGTTTCCTGTCTTCTGTGGGTTTTATCATGGAAAGCGGTCGTTTGACCCCGACTGGTGGGGTCCCATTAGACTTAACGACCGTAAGTCTGTCGGCACGTTAGTAACACGCGTCCCCGGCCACTTTGGCGTCACTGGTGTCCTGTCACTCCTCTATCCACGCGTCACATTTAATGCTGGTCTCCAATTCCTAAAATAGACACAGCCCCCCCCCCACCGGAGAATGTTATGTACATCTGACCTCGGCTTTAATGACAAAGCAGGACACGAATGTCTCTGTGCTCCCCGCTTGACCCCTGACCTTTACCCCAGACTCAATGGGCGGATTGCAGACTGCTGCTTAGACGAGAGCTGAACACAGACCATAGTGGGATCTTCTCCATCGGGTCTGTAACGGCAGGGATTAACGAACGTGCTTCTAGCTGACTTACTGGCCGTTCCCACAAGAGGTCGACGCACATGGAATAATAGTGACTAAAGAAATGGGAGGTAACATATAGGCCTTTAATATCACCGGACATGCAGTGTTTAGCGTTTACTTACAAAGGGCTAAAACTAAGGCAGATAGCAAATTAGCATTGACGGCTACACAGCTGTATTTTAAGGTAATCTGTGAAAATAACACTGACAGATTCAGACACTTAAAAAATATAACAATAAAAACAATAATAAATTAGCTTGTGTTCGGTTGCTGGTCATTTTCCACCACATCTACAGCTTAAAAAAATTAAAGTTTAATCAAATGTAATACAAACTTGCAAACACAACTGGCAAACTCCTGTTTCCATTTAACCCACTTTATTCACATACAAGGGAGTTGGCACCGGCTGCTAAAGTCAGGACTTTCTCAGGACTTTTTATTTTATTTTTTTACAATTTTTTTTTTTTCAGAATTTTAATTATTTCTTGTTGATCACATTTTTTCCCAGACCGCAGACAGTTTTTTTTTTTGTTCGCTGTTTTGCAGGGAAGAGAGGAGAGGAGGCGGACGACGTAAGCTCTCAACACATTCTCTGCGACTCCCAACTTCTAATCTCACAAACACCTGTGGCTTTTAACGCCTGTTTATCCCGCCCCCTCAGCTCTGCCCTCCCCTCCACGCCAAACTCCCACCCTTCAGTCTTCCAAAAGAAAAATGTAACATCAAGCAGAAAAAAAACATCTTTTCCCTCTGTAGACAACATGGACCACCAGGGGGCGCCGCATTCAGACAGCGCTACCATTTATACAACTCTCATCCTTCCTCCTCTTTCTCCTCCTTCTCCTCTACCTCCTCCCCTCTCCCTCGTTCTCCCCTGACATTCCCTCAGTGTCGCCGGTAGCGATTCTTGGGCTTTTCTCCACAGCCGGTGGCCTCGCAGGAGGAGAGGGTGGGGTTTTTCCCCGAGGAGATGCTGCTGAGCAGGCCGGGCAGCTCATTGGTGATGGCCCTCTCGATCTTATCCAGCAGACAGCCACCCATGTAGGAGCACTGGGACGAGAGCTGCTTGAAGCTGCTCACGGGGTTGATGCCGAAAAAGTCGCGGTAGGCATCACGGTTTGGCAGGTCAAACTTACTGACGTTGGTCTTGGCCAAGATGGACTTGAAGATGTAGAACTTGTCGGGGTCGTCCACAATCTCCTGGAAGACCAGTTCTGGATCACTGAAGAAGCTCATCTTGTCCTTGAAGGTCTGCACATACCGGTCCACCAGCAGGCCGTGGATTCGCACACGGATGCCATGCTGCCGGATGAATGCGATCTTGTTCTCTAGTCGGTTCTCGATCACCTGGTTGAGGTCCTCCAGCAGGGAGATCTCCTCGCGCTTGAAAAGCTCGCGGCTGGTGTCCGGGGCATAATCATAAGGCCAGAAAGAGCTGACGTAGACACGAGGGGGCTCCGTCACATTGATGAGCGGCGCCAAGCTCCAGAAGAGTGCGCCGTAGACTCGCATGAGGTCCTGCGTGGCCAGGCTGTCGGCTTTGTTGAGGATGATGCGAATCTGGGACTCCCGGCCCTTGAGTTGCCGAAACAGCATCTCCAGTTCCATGCCTACATCCAGCTTGGTCGGGTCAAACACCACAAAGATCAGGTCTGCGCGGTCTATGAACCACTGGCATACGTCATTGAAGGGGTAGCCTGAAGATGGGAGGGGGCAACAAAGAATAATAAATTATTCATTTATATACCATAGCTACAGTTTGAAAAATGTCTTTCATTGTGGGATACAGTGGGCAAAATAAATTCCAGTAGAGCGGCATGGTGGGATAGCCCTGTGTCCTTCTCTACGCATTACTGAAAAAGCGAAACAGAAGCTTTTAAAGTGGCTTGCAAAGTTTTCAGTTTTATTTTACTTATTTCATGGCTTTACAGTTGGAAATGGGGGGGTTCATGGCCCTCCTGAACCTACTGAGATTCACACCGTCGACCTTTTTGTAAACGCTTATCACTTGGGTCTCACCTCTCTCCTGCTGCTTGCGGTTCTCGATGATGCCGGGCGTGTCGACGAAGGTGACTCTCTCCAGCAGCTTGTGCGGCATCTCAATGCCGACCAGCTTCTCCAGGAAGTTCTGACCGAACTTCTCCAGCGGCGAGAAGGAACGGGAGCTGTCCGCTGCCATCACGATGCCCTCGATGGAGCGGATCTTCTCACCGTGCATGATCACTGTGAACTCCGAAGTAGTGGGTTCAGCACCTGACGGAGAGGCAGGGGAGAGGTGAAGGCGTGACAGTGCATCTTTGCATGTAATCTTTCTGTGTTTGGCATGAATTTGTGTATTTACCAGTGTGGAGTTGGCAGCTAAGGGTCAGTAGGGGCGCATAAGTGTGATGAGATGTCAAGTAAAACATAGTTTGCGGTTTTTTATATTGTAAGAGTGGGCAGGTGTGATTACCAATGTGGATTTGGTGGGCGAAGTAGTCAGGCTGTATCTATTTAGTCGGTCGTTGTCGGTGCATACCGGTGTAGAGCTGGTAAGGTGTGTCCTGCAGGCCTAG
Organism: Paramormyrops kingsleyae; assembly: GCF_048594095.1. Taxonomy (NCBI): domain Eukaryota; kingdom Metazoa; phylum Chordata; class Actinopteri; order Osteoglossiformes; family Mormyridae; genus Paramormyrops; species Paramormyrops kingsleyae. The sequence goes on along the minus strand of NC_132818.1, from coordinate 6,688,654 downwards.
TAGATAGTTGATCATGGAGGACTTGCCCACACTCCAGGGACCCAGGAAGAGCACCATGGGCTTGGACATGATCTCTCCATCTGCAGAGAAGAAAGGAAGACTGGGAGATGCCGTCAAAACAGAAACAGCGACAAGTCTTCACGATTTTTTTCACGTCGCATTCAAACACGGTATTGGGTTACGTCAACGTTATGTCTGTTCTGTTCCCTCCACCTCACCTTTTGGGATTGGGTGAGATTTGTAGAAGTAGCCCCCTCCCACCCCCCCCCATAAGCAAGCTATGTCTTTTCAGTTCTGTACTGTAAAGCACATTGCATTTACACATAGACTGAGCTGATCAGTGGGACTCATCAATGCAGGCAATGGCGTCTGGATGGTTCACACGAAAAAAGCGTTATGAAGAGCAGGTACATCACACATACACACACGCGCACGCACACAAACTCAGAGGGTGAAGCGAAAAGCAGCCTTCACACGCAACATGGACTTTTAAGCAGCCCTACAGCACAAGCTGAGCTGAGTGGCGCAAGAGGAAGTGCAGTGTGATTGGCTGTGACGCTAAAGAGGAAACAGTGTGATTGGCCGTGACGCTAAAGAGGAAACAGTGTGATTGGAAGAAACGAGGCAGAGGATGTGCAGTGTAAAGTGCTGTCGGGAGACCGCATTGGGGAACTGCTAGGTAAATGGTGATACGCTTTTCTTTGCCATTTCGCCTGAGTGAGTCAGCAGATAAAGCGTAAAACAAGGCATCGTTTCTATGGTGACCAGGCAGTTTCTTCTGTCCTTCGACATTGGTTCGCCTGCAGACCCCATGCGCCCACTCGAAGGCCGCCTGTATCGCCCACCCCCATGGCACGCCCTTTGACCCCGGCCACAGGTGATGTCAGACGTGCTTCGCGATACGGCTCAGGAACCGCTTCTCCTATCTCTCATTCCTCACGTATAAGAGGAATCACCCTGAATCAAGGTGATTGACTTGTTAGAATATTAATATATACATGATTCGTAATATAAATCAGATGGAGAAGTTTTCACCAAAGTTTCCCATTTAGGCTGTGGAATTTAAAAAAAGATTCCCTATTTTAACGTTAAATAATTATTTGGAAACCTCCACTCAGCTGTTTGTACTTGATGAAAAGTAAATAAAACAAGCATGTCCCCTTTCAGTGGATTAACAATTCAGCTGATTTTATTAGTGCACTGAGAATTTAACTGATAGATTTTTTTCAGTGTTTACTGTTTGATTTATTGTTGGATTATTTCAAATCTGACGGAATATACCTCGACTCAACAGGCACATTTTTATTAAGTGTATGACACAGTATGTGTGAAACGGAATTGAAGTATTTGTGGCGTGTCTCATTGGGTGTGGCTTTTGGGGGGTTACTGCTTCCTAACAAATGGGAATCGTTTGCTTTATAATACAGACACAAAGTAGATTCTGAATAATCAAAGAAGGGACTGCAGGTCTGTATGTATCATCAGTGATGACATGCTGTGTGGTGAGTTTGGTCATTAAGCAGAATTGGACAGGCCCCCCCCCCCCCCCCCCCCCCAGGACATATACGGGGTGTCAGGGTAGGGTAGAGGGGGCTGTACCCACCTGTCGCTGACGCCCCCAGGGTTCGTCCAGGGTAGGCTGTTAGATGGAGTGTGGGGGAGGGGGGTTGAGGGGGGGGGGCAGGAAAACAACACAGAAATCAGGTGCAGTGAAAGTGACAGAGGGGAGAGGGGGGGAGACCATGTGCGACTGGCGGAAGGTAACAGAGAGCGATGTTCAGACTCCGAGAGAGAAAAGGGGGATGTGGAGAGAGGCAGGAGGACGTGGGGGGATGTGGCAGAGCCGCTGTGTAATACTCACCTGGTACCTGTGACAAATGTTTTTTTTACATAAATACCATGGTATAGACCGAGGCCTGGCACGCATTTTCCTCTCGATTGTCCTAACATCTGCCTCCCAGAAATCAATATGCCTAAGGTGGGATGTCTGTTTTGAGTACTCATAGACAGTTTTCAATATGCCTAAGGTGGGATGTCTGTTTTGAGTACTCATAGACAGTTTTCAATATGCCTAAGGTGGGATGTCTGTTTTGAGTACTCATAGACAGTTTTCAATTTCTGACGAGTTTCAGTTGAACACTCTGGGGCAACTTATGTTGATTTTATATTGTAATGTTTTTTCATCAGTATTTACTGAAAAATATATGACGTGCCCAACAAGTATACTCAAACCTTTAACAGGTATGCAAGTACAATTAAAATACTGATACTCCACGGTACATTTAGCTTCTTAATACCCCCTGATCCTTAGAAAAGAATGTCTGTTTAATAATGAATGATAAGACTGTGAAGATAACCAGCTCTTAGCTCAGAACTTAGGCCTCTGGTGGAGGGCAAAGGCAGCTGTAGGTCCAGAGAACCACAAAGATCTGCCAGAGCACTGCTTCATCATGGTCATGCACCATGTGCTGTCAGAGCCTTGGGTAGGAATGTCAACTAAAGCATGGCTTCCCAAACTTATCTGCCCGCACCCCCCAAAATAACAGGGCCAGAGACTCGTGGCCCCCACATGGCCGACCGGAGCGGGGAGGGGTGCATTTTGCCGATCGGGGTTAATGGGGAATTGATCACAGTTGATAAACATAACCTGGAAGTCATCTTGCGACCCCCACTTTGATAGTGGGAGTTTTATTTACACATAAATGTTCTGAAGGAAGAAGAAAAAATGACTGGTTCAGAGAAATAGCTAATCACATTGTAGAGGAGGTGGATCCAACCAATCAGATGTCTTGGTCCTACTTCCTCTAGTTGCTCTGAACCAATCATTTTTCCTTCTGCCCTCAAGAAGTAAAACTCCCACAAGCCCCCACTTTGGGAACTCCTGAGCTAAGCAACAAAGTGCTGTGTTGTATTCGTTCAGCTTTTGTGAGCTGGATGACAAGCGGTACAGCCGTGGTGAGAGAGAGAGGGTGTGTCGGCCAGCTACGGAACTGAGATGGTTAGACCAAGGGGGGGAGCTGATGCTCTGTGCAGCACCAGTAGGGTTAGGGTTCATACGGCCAAAGTCACAGGAGCGGGGGAGGGCTTATTTCTGAACTAAAAGGTTTTGTCACTACCTGGCTCTACCAAAAATGCACTGTAGGTACCCCCCCCCCTTCTCTCACGTGGTCTTCTGGAAGTCAGTACGAGGTTAGGGAGGTTGTATTGTGGGGCTCGCAAATTAGCCAATACAAAGACCAACAAAGTGATTTGTTAACCCACTGACCTGCCAGCTAGATACCATATCACTTGTTCTCAGAAAATTCCAACCCTCTTGAGCATCACCTCTTAACCTGCTGTCCTAAAGCCACACAGCATGCCTATGTTAAGAGAGCTTAAGCTAATTATGTGGAGTGTGCGGTTAGCTACCATGCTCAGCCACTAGAGGGCAGGCTTTGTTTCAGTGCATGGCGGCAAGCTGCATATGGGGATGTGAGGCAAGCAAGGTCAGTCATCCCAGAGCCAAAACAGATTTTTAATACAGTTTTCTGATTTATTGTGCCAAGTATGACCATCCACAGCGGTCAGACGGCAAAGGCTAAACAGATGCACTTAGCACTGGTCGTGTTATGGCCTGAACCACACTAGAAAGGCACTGTCTGCTTAAACGAGGGTCACTGCATGACAGAAAAACTCATAGAAAATACCGTATAGATTAAATGACCCATTTCAGCTCAAAGGTGGAGGAGGGGTGGATAAAACTATGATCATGGAGAAGAGAAACGGACAGGGGGCAGGGAATAATAATAATAATAATAATAATAATACATTTATTTTATAAAGTACTTTTCATTAAGAACAAAATTTCAAACCGCTGATTTAAAAGTAAAAAAGATATAATAAAAAAAATAAATAATAAAATGATTTTTAAAAATGACAAAATACACATAAAACATACCGAATATGCAGTAAAAAAACAACAGAATGTGGCCGACAGGGTGACGGTCAGTCACTTTAATCATGGTCACATGACGACGCTGATGGACTCGCGAGGACACGGCAATTGACGCTTTAGAACACATGTAGCCCTGAATTGTACTTAGTGGACAAAGGGTGACGTAGCTGCGCAGGTGATTTATCGCAGCTGGCGGAGACACACACCTGAGATCTCGTGCTGCCTCAGCTCGTTGTACTTGTACGCCTGCTCCATGGGCTTGATGGACGAGTGGTAGATCTTGCGCAGTTTCTGCAGGGCCGCTGTGGGGCGGGGGGGGGGGGGGGCAGAGTTATAATCTTAAGACCCCATGGCGGTACGCAGACCACCATGTCCACTCCCGAACCAGAACCCAAGGTGGGGGTTCTGACCACAGCATATCACCAAGGGTCCAGGAGACATGGCCCAGGTCCAGGTACCCCCTAAAGCCCCCCTTGGTCCTCTCCTGGGCCCCCAAATCACTTTAATAATTGTTTTTTTTTTAATAATATAGTGCCTTTCACCACACAGTCTCCTCAAGGCAGATATGAGAATGTTGCAATCCATCGCTAAGTCGTTTATACAAAATGGTGCGTGAAACAGGGACATGGAAAGTGGCACAAAAAGAGACTCGGAAGACCATGAAGGAGAGGAACCAAAAAACGCCCAAGTAGGGAGAAATAAAACCTTTGGGGGTGCGAGTCTGACCGGCCGCCCCCCCACATTCACGGGACCATGTACTCACCCGTATAGTCGCTAGAGGGCTCTTCTGAAGCCAGGCGCAGCGTCTCCTCGATGTGGGAGCGGTCCCGCAGAATCGAGGTCAGCACCTCCTTGTCCTCCTCCTCCTCTGTTGGGTGCGGGGGGCAACGGTGGAAAATATATAAGGACCATGAACACTGGAACGCTTAGGAAACACGACCCTTAGATAATCAAAAACACCAAACAGCATCCAAGCAGAGCAATCTCTTCATTAAAACTTTATTAGTTTGTTCCCAGAATGACATGGCAACCAGCAGGTATCACTTTAATCCAGGGGGGGGGCTCTTCCATTGAACATCTGACAAAGACATTTCCCTGCACTGTTCTGGTGCCAAAATTGAATTTTACGTATGCATGTAGAAATCTGCTCGCACTACCCAACTGCAGTGGCTGCCAAGCACTGGTGGATCTTTCAGATCTTCGTTGGCGTTTGCGATACCAAGAGGGACCCCCCCCCCCAACAGTCGTAAATCTTTACCATGGTGACTCGATAGTTGCCCAGATTCATTCCTCCGTAAACAGAGCTCTTACCATTAAATAAGGTTGGCGATTGCTGCCCTGCTGGAATTCATTGTATAAATTAATCGTAAAAGTGGTCAAAGGTCAAAGTGGATTGCGAGTGGCTTGCCTATGACGGCCACCCTGGTTGGTAACAGACCGGAGTGACTGTTAGCTCGTGCCAAAGTGACCAGGGGGCGGCGGGGGGGGGGGGGGGGGAGCAGGGATATTCTCGTGAGGCGGCTGACGGTGCCTATCAGGTTTTGTGGCAAAAATAGGAAGTGAGATGACCCACTGGAGCAAATGGGCCCCAGTATATATAGCTATGTCACTGGGTCAAACACCAGATGGTGACCGGACAGGATTGACACGACAATCACCACGTACGACACGCAGTGTGCAAGCGGACTGCGACCTACGGAGAGGCAAAGCGGCCTGGGGGCATCAAAGGCGTGCGGTTTGCGATGCAGAGCAGCCGTGGATCCTGAATCGCATCACTGCATCTGGGAGAAAACTCCACTGGACCGCTCGGCGAGAGAGCAACACGGCGGGAGAGCGACTCGGCGGCAGAACGACTCGGTGGGAGAGCGACTCGGCGGACCCTGCTTTCATTCAGAGGCCCGGGCTTTGAAGTCGTCCGCATGGGAGCGAGGATATCTGTGTGATCAGGCTGATCAGAGAGGGCCGGGGCCGCATCGGCGTCGCATACGGCCCACGCTGACCCTTCCACCAGGGTGCCCGGGGGCCTCCCAGCCTGAAAGTCCCCCGAATTCTTACAGCACCAGCACCTGGCCTGACTGGCACGGCTCCATTTAAGGTAGTGACACCAGCTAGGCCACACCCATGTGGATCATGTGACTCGCAGAGGAATGAGCCCCGAGGACACATGGCTGGGTGTCATGGTAGCCCATCTCCTTTCGTCCCGCCCGGGTTAGAGGTGGGAATACATTACATAAAAAGCACTTCGAGGTTGAGAGTCGTCCATCATCCGTCTGGGTCGAATATCAGAAACCCCCTTTTTGTAGCTCAGTCCCCCCACACCCCATGTCATTATCCTCAGGTTATGCAATTGGCTGCGATCTATTGTTTTTAGAAAGACTAAAAGTAGGCTCCCCAATTCATAACACCCATGAGCTTTGAACAGCATGGTCCAGAATGATAGAGAAGTACCCCCCACACACCCCCACAGCTACTCCCGGCCAATTATAACCCCCCAGGGGACTTAGCAGCCTATTAGAGCTGTCCTTGGATACCCAGCCCCTCCGCGACCTCCACGGCCGCCCTGTACTCCCTGTGGCCCCCAGTTCCTGTTCGACAGCAAGGCCATGGATCAGGCTATTTATAGGGGCAGTCAGAGGATGGCTGTGATTCACACCTCGGCGCACCAGGGCTGTGGAGCGTTTGGGCTGGTCTCTGGCCGCACAAAAGCACTAATAAAATCATCCCCGTCCGCCTGTCCAGATTCCAGCAGGCCGGCGCTGACGGCTCACTTATGCATGCGATGTCCCAGGGAGCATCATGGGAGCGTCTCCACACAGATATCAGCCCCCCCCCAGTACGTCGTGCACATGCAGGCACACAAAAAAGCCAGCAGCCCAAAATGGGAGCCATATGGGACAATAGTCACTAAACAGCCAGACAATCCCATCAACGCAATACAGTAATCAGTGTTTTACTTTTAAAAATACAGGTTTTACAATCTATAAAGTGTCTTGGAATTTTGGAATCCTGCCTGTGAAATTCTTAAATTCGTAAACAGTATAATACTGTAAATATTTTGAAATGTCCACACACACGAAATCACCCGAAAAAGAAGCAGACTGAAATTGCATTGTTGCTGGTCCTGGGATGAGATTAAGTTGACAAAAGACTACTGTTAATAGAGAACATATAACTGCAAATACTTTATAAAGGAGATTGCTGAAATGACACTACTGAGATTCCATTTATAATGAAAATGACAATAGCGTTTCTATAAATAAGATTACACTACTGCAGTTAGTCTTTCTAATGATGATTTCACTACTGAGACACTCTAGGCAATCGAGGGATTACACTACTGAAACTTCTCATTCTAACAGAAATGATATAACTGAAATGTCTCCTGAAATACCTCTTTCTCCATTCACACTCATTCCTGAGGTGTAAGTCCAAGTCAGTGGGGGTAGAAAGACGACTGGGACAATGACGCTTATTTTTTAGAAAGACCTTTGAGCAGTGGACAGTAAATTAAGGCCGAGGCTGTCTGTCTAATCACCTGTCTCATCATAGTGCCGTGTGCTTGGCAGATTAAAAACTGGCGGCCCACTGCTTCCTGGGTCTTCTAGAAACAGTGTCTCTGAAGATGCCAACAGGCAAGGCGATCTGGGAGAGAGGCAGGAATGCAGTCACTGACGCTGCCCATCCTGGCTCCGTGTTCTTGGCCAGGGGAATCAAACCAGCACTGGGAGGCCGAAATCCTGGGGGGGGGGCGCGAAGTAAATGGACATGGCCACTTGCAGCCAAGCCTGAACATTTGGAGAGCCTGTCGTCGTGGCTCCCTGCTCTGGTTACTGGAAGTTTATGGGACATAACTCAGACTCTGCAGGTTGTTTGTTTTTTTACTTAGAAAGAAGATAATTACTCCATCACACTAGCTAGACCTGGCTTCCTGGAAGGTTCCGGTTTGAGAAGGCCTTTGTGAGAGAGGATGCCTTGGCCAGTCACTGAGAATTAGACCAAGGGATTCATTGATTATGACCATGAAGACCATATCCGTCATACCTGATAGCACTATTTATACAAATGTATATGTGACATTCCAGTTCTTCATCATAAGAAAACAAGATGACATCATCATCATCGTTGTCATCATCATGAAGCTCGTCACCGATAGTCAACCAGGCGTCGACCGTCTGATTGGCTGAGGGCATCATTAACAAGGACTCAACCTCTGAGTCATACTCAAATAAAAATAAGGTGATGTCAGCTAATAAGCTCACTGAAGATCCTCAGACAATGCAGTGATCCTGGCTCAGACAATGCAGTGATCCTGGCTCAGACAATGCAGTGATCCTGATTCAGACAATGCAGTGATCCTGGCTCAGACAATGCAGTGATCCTGATTCAGACAATGCAGTGATCCTGATTCAGACAATGCAGTGATCCTGGCTCAGACAATGCAGTGATCCTGATTCAGACAATGCAGTGATCCTGATTCAGACAATGCAGTGATCCTGGCTCAGACAATGCAGTGATCCTGGCTCAGACAATGCAGTGATCCTGGCTCAGACAATGCAGTGATCCTGGCTCAGACAATGCAGTGATCTTCCGACTGGGAGCAGCTAAGCTCCCTGCTCAGTACTCGCAGTGTGGCCATTTTGGATCAAAGGTCAAATTAACGGATAGCCTCTGCGACGCGTAATTCGGCATCTCATAGTGTAGTCTTGTGTGCGAAAGTGTAGGTGGATATCTGGTAAAGAGGATTCCAGATTAAGCTTCATATTGAAAATGTTAAGAAAGCATGGTAACAATTACATGATGCCTTGATTCCAAATTAGGGCCACGTCCATGAACACATCCTGGGCTCTTCTGTCCATGAGGCACATAGTGTTACCCCTCCCTTTCCAAGGGGCGCTACACAATCCCCTGAGTTGGCAAAAGCAGCAGACATCACCCATAAATTATCGCTTAAAGCCTGTCATTTGAGCTTCCTCAACAGGCGGCAGACCACTGATAGGAAAACCCAAGCCATTCTTTTTAAACATCATTGTTATCGGTCTTTACAAGGTCCTCGCTGGCCCTCCAATCCACTAGAGGGCGCTGTCAGTGAAGAATACTACATGTGAGTGCCACTTGCTTGAGAAGTGATGTGTATTTACTATTTTTGTTTGGTAATATGTTCAGGAGAGTATGGTGTCCTGGAAGGCTGACAAAGCAAAAGATCAAAACGCTTTATGCCATGACTTGAAACGGCACCCTTTCCTCCGTACACGAAATGTGACGGCAGATGCAGGCCAGCCTTTAACCCCCGGGGTGCCAGAGCGACGGATGCCAATGCTAAGCACCTGCCCGGCTCGATGCTGTCACTTGGCAACCCCGTTCAGTTTAGGCAAACATTCTGGTCGCACATGCATTCGCAGATGGCGCACTCTTAACACGGCCGACGAATCGGCCAGCAAACACTCTCCGGTGAGAAGACCTACCTTCACAAACACGGGGGGCAAATGGCAGAGAGTTGTAGTGCTATTCATAATCTTCATACATCATCTTTCCTGGCTCTGAAGGATGCTTCACCACTTAAACATGACTAAAATTCAAATGAGAGAGCGGAGAAGGCGGAGCATGCGAGACGCCCGGGCAGGTCCCTCTGTCAGAAGGCTGGACAGGCTTTCCAAGCCAAGGTATCTGGAGCTGACTGTGAAGCTCTACATCATTCGAGGCATGAGGAGCAGCTCTTGCTTGGAAAGTATTGTACCACGTGTGGTTTTTTCCATCTTAAACACCCAGGGTGTCCCCTGCCTAATCTGCTTGCTGGCACACCATGATCTAATACTGGATAAGTGGGTGGATGGATGGATGACGTTTGGTACAGGGGGTTCTCCTTGAGAAGTCAGTACTGGTCTTGAATTCCACTTCCTGCCTTGGCCCCGCCTTAACAGAGGCCTTCGGCCAATTCTTCATAGCGTAGCGTGTGATTTGCTACCCAAACACAGCCCTGGTGCAGGTGAGCCCTTGGGATCACATGCTGCTGGCTGCACTTGGCAGATTCAATTAAGACTAATGAAATTAGGGAGGAGCAAAGGACCCTGAGCTCCTGGGATTTTCTACTGATACGAGGGAGTCTTTTGGGTGGGGGGGGGTGGTGGGGGGATAGTTCCAGGAGCCCCAGGCGAGGATTAAAAAAATCCTAACAGCTAATTCTGAGCAAGCTGAGCCCAGCACACGTAAGCGAGTCCCGATTAACAGCTGCCAACCGCCCTGGAGCCCGTTATCAAACTAATGGGTCGATGTTGCCCACTGGAACTCTGGGAAATGGTATCATGGCCTCACGGACTTGAGGGTGGGGCCAAACCGGGGGGGGTGGAGGGGAGCAGATGACGCCGGTGACAGGTGTCATGTCTTGGCAGCCAGCACCACAATGGGGACAAAAATAGCCACACAACGGATCAGTGGATGGAAAGAGAGGTACAGAACTCCTCTCTTATTCTAACCCCCCTACAATGATACCCCCCAGTCAGACTGACATTCCTCGTTTGCCGCAGCCCTTGTTGGGTTCACAGCATAGAACCCGAGACGCACATGGGCGTGATGTCTGACGCAGGGATCACGCACACGGGCGTGTAAAGCGCACACACGTGTGCAGATAAATCACAATAAGCACGTCAGTGCACAGGAGCACACTGAGCGCCTCACAGAGACACACGTGCTTGTGTGATGTCACACCCACATACACATTGGATAGACACTCTGTAGAACTATATACTGACACAAGACAGTTATATTACATCTGTCAGCAAGCATGCATGACTGGCTTAAGTGAGAGTACTGTGCAAGCATTTCTTGCACAGTATTTCATCCTGTAATTTGTATATACACTCTTGTAAATTCATAGGTTATTTTTCTTTTTCCTGTTTACACTCTATAAATGATTTTACAATTTACTTTCTATTTTCTTTGTTATTTGCACAAAGCATGAGCGGTTCAGGATACACTTCACTGCGTGCTGTACCTGTATAACTATGCATGTGACAAATAAAGAATCTCATAATGCGGGCATGAATGGGGGGGGGGGGTACGGGGAGCTCCAACCAAGGACACCCTGTTACCCACCCAACGGTGCCACAAGAGACCTCAGGCCCAGAGAGGGTGACGCCCAGCTTACAGGGGATTCCCTTGTCTGCTTTCTGCTGCTATAGGGATTCCCCCAAGCGAAAGTGCCCCCCCCCCCCCCCCCATAATAATGCTTTATCAATCTCCATGAGGAAATCTTCTTTTCACCTACCCCATCTTGCTCTCCATGACAAACAGACACACATGTAGGTGTAAGCTTGGCAGTGAGGGGCAGCCCATGGACCTGGGGGTTAAGGGCCTTACTCAAGGGCCCATGGCCGCTCGAACCCGCGACCTTCCGAACACAGGCACAGAGGCTTGGCCCTGTGAGCCACACAGCACGCTCCTGACTCTTCTTTAGCCTGAAGTCCCCAGCTGGACTCTTGACCACATTGGCACTGCTTTTTTCTGTAGACATGAGCCCCCCCCCCGCCCCCCCCCACAAATCACAGCTGAATCTGCCTGACCACCTCCATGGCCGTCCAACACATATCAGTGACAAAATTATAGCTCCGAAAAGCCAACCAGAAAGAATTATTTGTCACGTTGTGAGACTTCTGCTGCGTCTGAGCTACTTTTGTGAAGACAGATAGCAGGGACCCAGGCCTGGGACGGGGGGGAACGCCCTCGGCCCGCGAACAGCACAACACAAAGGAGCACAAGTGATGGTCGTGTCACCCCCGAGCTCCAAGCAGCTGCTCTGTCATTCCTCATCTGCCCCCGTCTCTCAAAAGTGTTCACCCAAGTGCCGGAGGTGCCTGGAATTAAGTAGCCCTGAGTGGTGCACAGCTAGGCCGAGAAACACCCCCCCAGCTCAGAAACACCCCCCAGCTCAGACAGTGAGTAGGTAACTTCAGAACTGCCAGACCCAGCCCCCACAGGTGTATCTTACTTTGGGGCTCACTTTTTCTAACGCAGAACATTTAATTACAGATTAATGTAGCAACTTTAAAATATACATTTAAAAAAGTGGTTTTAAAAACAGTGCAACCCATCACTGTCAGTGCCCAGAAGGACCCACAGGCGTCTAGGTGAAAGCCTGAAGCAGCTGGTATCTGTATCAGCAGATACACCACTACACCAAAAGATACATTTCATGTTGTCCGTAAGCACCTTTGAGATCATGCCACACGCTGTCAATGAAAGCTAGAGTACGGATTTTATGCTTTGTCAGCCTTCCAGGGCACCATACTCTCCATAAAATTTTACCAAGCACATGTAGTAAAAATATATCACTTCTCAAGCAAGTGGCCCTCACATGTAGTATTCTTTACTGACAGTGCCCTCTAGTGGATTGGAGGGACAACAAATACCAAATAAAGAGCCATAACCATAACGTTTATAAAAACAGTTCTGTTCCCTGCCGCCCTGTCCCTGGTAAGCCATTGGATGTTGGATGGATGGAATTGTCAACCATATAAATAAATAAAAATCTCGAAAGCATCTCTAAAGGATAATGGATCCCTCATTTCCACTCAGGGAATGGCATGATGAATTGGGTGAATTTCGGCCCGGCTTACAGGAAACAGGCAGAAGCAGATGCTAATCCTGCTCCCTGACAGCGGGGGCTATGTAATTAGCTGCCCTTCCCCTTGTGGCTTCATAGCTGCCAACAGAAGCAGCAGATGGCAGAGAATGTTGGAGAAGTTCATTAGGCACTAAAGCAAGTACCTGTCACTGGGTTTTTGGTTTTTTTTTGCGGCTGTTTGGTTGGTTTAGACAAAACGGCACCGGGAGATGGACAGCCACTCGCTGCAAGTGGGGGGGAATGTCTGCCGCAGCACGTTGCTGAACATCTGCTGCAGAAGGTTGGAGCATCTCTGTGTTACTTTGCTGGTGACACCGTGGGTGTAGATGGTATGGACACGTGGGAGTGGCGTGTCTGTTTAAGGGGGCGGGGGTTCGGGGCTGATTCGCACCCTGCTAATGCTGATCCCAACCTGCACCCATCATCACACAAACGCTCTTATTGTGGGAGACTCCAGACTGACAATCTGCCGGCAACATGGCGGTACTGGCCACTGGCAGAGACTCCTCCCGCTAAGATAATGGATGACCGTATAAGGCCTGCCGCTGGGAATAAAGTGCGATTGTGACAGTGCAGGGTGACAGCAGCTGTGCCGGGACTCTAAGGGGTGGGGGGGGGGGGGGGAGCGGGGATCCACCATGAGCAGTATCCGGTTACAGTGCGCTTTCCAATCTTAGCCGCCTGACGGCAGCCGGGACACGCCGGGCCAGCCGAGGCTGAAAAGGTCCCAAGGACAGACAAGGGTACGGCCAACCGTCCGTGGTGGGATGGGGGGCTCCGGCGGGGGACCGGCACGCCAGCACGCCGCCGATACTCCACCGAGAGGCCGCTTTTCTGCCGTGGTACCCCAGTGCCATCTGCGGACCAGTAACCCTCAACGCACTGCAAAGGACCGTGAACCACCTTTACATCGCAAGGAGGCCGTTAGAACAAGACGCTATATTATTCTGTATTTAATCCCCACCCTCAGATTCCAGAAGAAGGGGGGGGGGGCTCATCTCCCATCCCTGTCCCCCCCTGCAGCCGCCTGTTTCCATCAGCTGGCATGATAAGGCAGAGCCGGGAGAGCGCAGGCTGACCGGCCCGGACACATGCACGGAAATCACAAGCCCAGACCGCCACAGAAACACATTTTCCAGAGCAAACAGGAATGTGGCGGCCAAGCGCGTCACCAAGGAGCTCCTAGAAGGTTCCGTCAGCTGCCACGGTCTTGATTTAAACTCCTGGTTTTAAACGACGTTCCCTCGTCCCCCCCCCCCCAAGACATTGATACGGGTTTGAACTAAATCGCAGTCCAACAGTATGACAGCCAACACAAACATCAGCGAGCCGCCGCCTCTTTCCACAAGAAGCAGGAGAGTCCGGGAAAAGTCTCGCACGTCTAAACAAGGCGGATCTGCAGAGGCCGACCCAAGGTGAGCCCTAGGGACGGCGCTGAGGACACGGGGCAGCGGGCCCTGGCATGTTTGCGTGCCCTTGCTCTGGACCCTCACTGTCGGCTCGCCTGCAGTGACTATCACCAAGCCTCCCGCAGAGACACCCCTATCACCGCAAGCCACAGAGTCCACGGTGCCAGTGGGGACACCCCCCTCGCCTCCCACCCCGCCACTCTCACGCCGGACGCATGCGATCACCCCTTACCTGCTGAGGCCAGGAGTAGCAGGGAGACGAAGCAGCAGACTGAGGCTATACCCTTCATTTTGGCTGCCAGGAGACTGGCCACAGTCACACTGGCTATATATACCAGGAGGGAAAGTTCAAAGGTCGCACTGGAGATGGGTGGGGGAGGACGTTGGGGTTTGGCAGTGGCAGGGGGGGGGGCATGGAAGCAGATTTGAGTCTCAGAGCAGGACAGTGTAGACAGAGCAGGCGGAGTGGGCAGTGCAAACAGTGCAGACAGAGCATGCAGGGCAGACAGCGCAGACAAAGCATGCAGGGCAGACAGTGCAGACAGAACATGATGGTGCAGACAAAGCAGGACAGCGCAGGCAGAGCAGACAGTGCAAGCAGCAGAGACAGTAAGGGCCCTGTGAGGGCAGCAGCTATCCATCTGCTGGCTTGTCTACGATAATACTGGAATGTTTCACTCCATTGACCGTGCCCACAGCCGATACCCGCTTCCATTCTGTAAACGCTGCATGCTGCCAGTCTGAATGGGACTGTTACCATCAGTCTAAGAGCTCTCTGAAATTCCCTATATCCATCCTTAGCACAATAATCAAGACACCGATTTCCACTCAGATGCTTTCTATCTGAATAAACATGAAGCTCTTCCATGTGTTGAAAATGTGATTCCTGTGTGTTTGTACAACCTGGCATGACCCACCTCCGCTGCCGGAAGGAACAAAGCAGTAACCAAACAGGCACTAAGAACAAGAACAACAAGAAGAACATATGTAACCAGTCATCCAGCGGCAGGAATAACTCAAGCGAAGTCTGGCACTTCTTAGGGGGCCCATAATTAAAAACAACATTTCCATTATCAAAATATGAAGTGAGGGGCAGGACGATGCCGTACAAATCATAGAAATGAGCTGGAGAGTCAGCGGGGGAGCCAGGTGTCTGTGTGTGCGTGCGTGTTTGGCTGGGGGGGGTGGGGGGGGTGGATGGGTCGGGGGCATTTAGAAATGTGAGGAATGCCCAGACATTCAAGCTCTTCAGCACCAGCTGTTAGAAAAATTAAGCCCAATCATAAAATGCAGCAGGACATTCTGGCAAAACGTTTATTGAAAAAAAAAAAATGTGTGAAAGATAAAGTTACAGCACCTTAAATGATGGAAACAGCTGTCAGTCTGACCCCTGTATTAATGTTTAAACATGTAAATATACCTTCTTCTCTAACAGCATTAGTGCAGAATTAACTATATACTTGCAGTGATGACATATATAGGTCAGCATCTATATAGCGTTTAAAAACTGCAACATACAAGGGGAAATGTAACAATTAGCTTAAATACTGTCATAACACCTGTGTAATGCAGTAAATTAATGTAACGCTTATTTATGTCATGTTTCACACCTGATGTCCATGTGTTATATTATATTATGCAACAAATAGTTTGCGGTTCTGAAACCTGGTAGGAAGTCTTCACTGGCAAAGACAACCGCAGAGAAGAGTCATGAATTCCATCATGCCGCGTGATTTTGAGGGTGAAGACGCCGAACCTGACCTCCCCCATCGGGCGTTAAGTGAAACCAGTCGCCGTCTGCAAGTGGCTTAAATCCGGACCCAGTAGGACGCAGGAGGGAGCTTATTGGAAGGCAGTCAGGGGGAAATTAGCGCTTAAACTGCGCATACAGGGCAGGCGCTGACGTCCGTCGCACGCACCCTACTGTGTCCCCCAAGGCAGCACAATCTTAGCACGGCCCTTCTCTGGTGTCCCCTGTAGTCCCGTGCCAAATTTAACCACCACTGGTGAACTGTGACCTCTACAAAACAGGCTCTCTTTTTCCACTCCGGTGGGGGGCTGGGGTGGACCAGGGAATCCCATGAAGGCCTAGACCACTAAGAGACCCCCCCCCCCGCCCCGAACCCCACACCAGTCACATGAAATTCAGCAGAATTCCAGCGGATGCCAATGGGCCGCAGCGGCGCCGAAGGGG